>NC_047035.1:31296448-31598844 GCF_011762595.2 Tursiops truncatus | reverse complement strand
TTTTCAGACTGGCTTCTTTCACTTAGTCATATGCATTTAAGGTTCCTCCATGTCCTTTTTTAACTTTTTATTCTAAATCTTTCCATAGTGCATGACTTTTCTAAGTATATGCATTATTACTTTTATTTTTTACGAAAAACGATGACAGGATTATCTGTGTAGAAAGATTATGGGTAGTTTTGCTTTCTTCTTTTATATTCCCGAAGAAAACCTACCTCATACACATAATTTTTAATGCCGTTCTGGACATTATCTGTGCCTTGTCTAATCCTGTCAGACTGTAACACCAAAGATGTCAAGCAAACTTATCCCAAGCCTCAGACTTTCTCTTAGTTTCCCATAATATGACTTATCCTTTCTGCAGTGCCCACCACCCCCATGCACACATAGGGCTGGATCCTGGCAGCATGGTACCCCACAGTAGGGAGACGCCCCTTTGGACTCAGTAGCACGTGAGTGACGGTTTGCATCTGCTGGTGAGGCAGGGAAGAAAGTTGGGTCAGAGCTTGTGATACAAACTGGTCCTGAGCATTAGTGATGTGCTGCTGGTGTGGAGGAAGGGACCATATGGGTGGTCCATGTCCAAGATGCTTGTTGGCCCCTGAGTCTAGGAAGTCCTGCCCATCGATAGCTCAGACACAGCACCCAGAAGGAAGCTCACTCAATCATCAGATCTTTATTGGATACTTGCCATGGCTCTTCACAGCCCAAATCTCAAATCCACTGTGTTCGCCTCAAAACATGGCATGCGGTTGTGGGAACAGGGTTCTAATCTAGAGTCTGCCGTCAACTTGCTCCGTGACTTTGGAAAAGTCACATCACGCTGAGCCTCAGTTTCCTCATATGTAAACAATCGGTGTTGGGTCACATGCCCTCCGAGTCCCCTTTCGGAAGTGCTGAACTGTCTAGGAGTTTGAAGACCCTTTAGCTCCCCTCTCCCCCACCTTCTAGCCTCTCTCTCTGGAAGCAACCAGATTTAGGAAGGAAACAGGAAACGAGCTCTCTTTTGTTCCCGTTTACTGATATGTGCTGACAAATAGGCATAAAGATCTCAACTAAGATTTCCAAGGTAACCTTGCAAATCTGAGGGTAAACCAAAGTAAATGGCAGTCTCCCCGGACGATAGAGTCAGACAGAGGGTCTCAGAGAGAAACCAGATTAGGGGTGGGAAGCCTCTATAAAACATTGCCTGGGCCCTGGAATCTGAATCGATGGTACCAGAGATTACCTACTGCTGCTACACCTTCTCAGATTATTCCAAAATTCAGACTTTGGTTCTAAGCAGGCAGTCGTTCACCATAAGAAATCTGGCAAGACTAGCTGTATTAGGCCAGGAAGTTCTGATGGAGGGGAAAAAAAAAAAAAAAAAGCTGTTAGGAAATGAACTGGCAGCGGCAGGGCCAAGAGTTTCAGGGAGCAGTTGCTGGCTAAGCTATAGCATCTCAGAGAGTTGCCACCATTGGCTCAAGACTGGAGAGCCCTGAGGAGTCTGGGCCAGATCTGAGGATTTGGGGGATGTGATTCTAGGCCAACTGCTCATGCTGAGTCAAAACGGAGCTCCTTTCTTGAATGGACCTGAACCTCAGGCTGTAGGTGCCACTGGGTCATTGGAACTTGTGTGGAATTCTCCCTGATACCTAGAGAGAGAGAGAAGGGCTGTGTTCCTGTGTGTGCCAGTGAAGATGGGAGGGAAGAAAGGGAGCACAGAAAACCTGTAGGGCAAGGTGGCCTGAAGGAAAAGATCTTTACTTAGTGTAAGAGTGCGGCGAGCCGTTTCTGACCGGCAGAATAACGAGCCGCCACACGCAAGATTCTTCTCGTATCACACTTTATTGGAGCACAGCTTGGTTGAAGAAAGATGGAAGGAAGACCCCGCAATCCTATAGCAGTCTGCTTATATAGGGATTAAGAACATGTGTCGCTCTGTGATTGGCTTTCGCCGATGGTGCGATTTGTGAGCCAGCATCGGATAGGTCGCTACTTAGCGCAAGCGCAGTGGCCACAGGAAGGATGACTCAGCTTATTTCAGCTTCCTGCCGCGTAGCAGTTAGCTGACCGCGCCCTACATCTCCCCCTTTTTTATTTATTAGAACACCAAGCGGAATGTAGCCCGTACAAGTGTTCACCTCATGATGTGCTCACTGTTCGAGGGCAGTTTTCCGTTGGCATGTCTGAGACACCTTCCTGCGTGCAATGCCAACAAGGGCTGCAGGGTGCAAAGGCTGACTCAGAATAATGGCTGATTCCCTATAGAGGTGCAATGGCAACAAGGCCTCTCTGTGCAAGGGCAATCAGGACAATGGATGACTCCCTATAGAGGTGCAATGGCAACAAGGCCTCTCTGTGCAAGGGCAATCAGGACAATGGATGACTCCCTATAGAGGTGCAATGGCAACAAGGCCTCTCTGTGCAAGGGCAATCATTTCGAATTATTCAGGGCGGAGAGCCAGGCTGCAGGAGAATCTCCTTCCTTAATAGCCAGAAGTGCCTGAGTGAGCAGGACCCTATCTCGATGTGCCCTGATGCGCACACGACAGACCAACCAGAGACACAGCATAATCCCAAATACACAGCAGACTCCAAAGATTCCTACCCCCACCCACTCCCCAAAGGAGGAAAAGGCAGAAGAGAGCCAAGAGGCAAAATCTCCAAAGGCAACGGGCTCCAGCCCGGCAGCACTCAGTTGCACAATTTGAATAATCCTTTGTGGAATTCCAACTAATACAAAGACTTCGATTAAGAATCATCAGGAACATCCAGCTCAGCATCTTCTCCGAAGTTTTCTTCAACAATTCTCGTCAGTCTTGATGGCACCCAGATCGGATCTTGATCCTGTGGGGAGACACAAAGAGATCCCCTGGATCGAGTAATAACACGATCCGGGCCCTTCCATTGATTGGACAACACATCTTTCCACATCACTTTGCCATAATTTTTATGGTTTGTTGCCACATGGCGTTCAGCAGAGGTTTCTTTATCATCATTTAAATGTAAATCACAATAGGCTTTCATTAGTTTACTAAGTGGTGTATGCCTCTTAATCTTAAACTGCACCACAGAACCATCCTGCCCCGCCACCTTCAAATTAATATGATCGTTGTTCTCAGTCTTGACTCCTTCCTTGGGCTTTTCGTCGGCCATGGCCTTGTGGATTATAGGGCAAGCCTGTAATATGAATCACCTGCATTTTTTTGACAAAAAAGAGCAAAGCTTTTGGAATGCCTCTGGGGTTAACCCCAGTCTTTTGGGTAACAACTCTTCACAATATTCCTAGCCAAAGCTCTGGTAATGTTAAATTTTTTTCTTAAGACTGTAGATGACACATGATATAGCTTATGAAACTCTTGAGCCTGTGTCGTAGAGTCTAGCGCTGTTAGAGCGCGTGTGGAAATTAAATTAAAAGGACACATCCAAACAGGTTGAGAATCATCACAGCGTTCTAATTGTGCATTTGTAATAGCTTGTTCTACCTTTTGAAGTGCCTGATGGGCTTCTGGGGTCAATTGGCGTGGGGAATTAAGATCAGGCTCCTAAAAAATTTACAACATCTCCCTTCTGTATTCCCTCGGGAGCAAGAAACAATCCCCCATTCCCTAAATATTTAATCAAAACGCCTAAGGCCTGTTCAAGCAACTCCATACAAGAGGCTTTATCTCGACTATTCAAAGGAATAGAAAAGACGCCATTTCCCTAATTTTTTCTTAATTATTCCAGGGTGACTAGGAGGGTTCTAAATGCCCTAATTGTAACTGCTCATCCACTAGTTTGGATGCCGCCTCCAGCTTTTCCTTTGACAAAGGCCACTGAGGTACCCACACAGGTGTTGTGGTCCTCCATGTAATCATAAACTCAGTGACCCTTGAGAAAAACCCAAGCCTCGGCGGTTTAAATTTCCGCGGGCTCCTATAGGGGCGGTCATGCCTTATAACTTACGTCTTATCCCTCTATTAGGTATAAATCCCGATTTAAGCATAATATTTTGTGCGACTTCAGACATCCCTTCCCCATCCTTGGAGCTAACTTTGGGTGTCTGTGCATATAATACCATTCTGGAGGTGGCACGGAGGTCCAACCCTGCGGAGCCTGACGTGGCTCGCCTTGGGGTCGGAGTGGCTGAAGGTTATCCCGTTTTTTGAATTGGCTGTATGGATATTTACCTGTGCAGCGGGCTGAATGGGCTGCCCATTTATAGCTTTAACAGATCTACATTCATTAGCCCAATGTTTTCCTTTTTTGCATCTAGGACAAGTTCCTGGAACTCTTTGAGCTTGTAGCATTTTAGGTCTCGCACCTGCATTTTTGCACTGTTTCTTAATGTGCCCAGGCTTTCCACATTGGAAACAAACCCCTGACTTGGCAGGGTTCTGTACACTGTGGGCGGCAGCCAGCACAGCCGCAGCAAGCCCTGTATTAGACAAGGGCCCTCCGATCTCTCTACATGCTTTCATCCAGGTTTCAATGCCCTTCCCTTTATAAGGTGTTATCGCTCTGCGACACTCCCCTGTGCATTGTTCATAAACTAATTGTTTTACTAATGGCATAGCCTCATCTACATTACCAAAAATCCGTCCGGCAGCCTCCATCATTCTAGCTACAAAATCGGAAAATGGTTCTGTGCCGCCCTGTATAATCTTGGTTAAATTCCCTGAAACTTCTCCTTTGCCGCGGCCGCTCCTTCTAAATCTTTTTCTTCTCTAGGATTTAATTCATCTTGAAACAAATATAATTCCTTAAACTCATCTAGGATTGGATATAATCCTGGCACCGTTTCTTGCTTTTCCTTTTGTTTTCTTTTTTCTCTTTTCATAATTTCAGGCCTGTCTACCGTAGTCCCTGTTTGTTCATTCTCTGATACGCTATCTTGACTGGACTACTCACCGACGGTTCACTCCGTGTGTCGAGTTCTGAATCGGTCCTCCATGCAGGGCGCGAAGTTCCCGGGTTTCGGCACCACTTGCGGCGAGCCGTTTCTGACCGGCAGAATAACGAGCCGCCACACGCAAGATTCTTCTCGTATCACACTTTATTGGAGCACAGCTTGGTTGAAGAAAGATGGAAGGAAGACCCCGCAATCCTATAGCAGTCTGCTTATATAGGGATTAAGAACATGTGTCGCTCTGTGATTGGCTTTCGCCGATGGTGCGATTTGTGAGCCAGCATCGGATAGGTCGCTACTTAGCGCAAGCGCAGTGGCCACAGGAAGGATGACTCAGCTTATTTCAGCTTCCTGCCGCGTAGCAGTTAGCTGACCGCGCCCTACATAAGAGGATCTGGGTTTGACTCCTGACTTCCCATCGACTCCTCCGTTAACCTTGGGATGGTCCTAATCTTGACAAGCTTCTGCTTCCCTTATAACATGGGAGTAGTAGTATGCACCAAACAGGATTGTGATGGTGATTGAAATTAAAGGATACATGCACGCATGCCTAGCACAGTGCCTGGCACGTAACAGATGCTTAATAGATGATGGCTACGGGGACTTCCCTGGTGGCGCAGTGGTTGGGAATCCGCCTGCCAATGCAGGGGACACGGGTTCGATCCCTGGTCAGGGAAAATCCCACATGCCGGAGCAACTAAGCTCGTGGGCCACAGCTACTGAGTCTACATGCCACAACTACTGAAGCCCGTGCACCTAGAGCCCGTGCTCTGCAACAAGAGAGGCCACCACAATGAGAAGCCTGCACACCGCAATGAAGAGTAGCCCTGCTCGGCGCAACTAGAGAAAGCCCGTGCACAGCAATGAAGACCCAACGCAGCCAAAAATAAATAAATTTCAAAAATAAATAAATAAAATATAAAAAAAAATAGATGATGGCTATGTGTAAATCTAACTCCTACTCCGGTAGGAACTATGGCGGGAAAGTGTGCAAGAGGGGAGGAGAAAGGACTCAGCAAAGGAGGCTATGGGGGAGCATGGGAAGCAAGTGAGCAATAGAGGGGTCACACCTTGCTCGCCTCCCCTGCACTGTAGCCACTTAAGAGCAAGTTTCAGCTCTTAAGTGCAGGGGAGGCAAGCAAGGTGTGAACCAACAGTCTTTGGTATGGATGTTTCCTACCTGGGCCCACGGGGCTGGATGAACAAGTAACCCATCAGGCTTCCTCTGAAGGGCAGCTGAGCTCCAGCAGAACCAAGGACCTTTGGGCCCTGAGGTCTATGCCTGCTTCCAGCTTCTCAGGATATAAGGCGGTCCAGAAAACACTTAGAAACTGCTGAGTTGGGACTTCCCTGGTGGTGCAGTGGTTAAGAAACCACCTGCCAATGTAGGGGACATGGGTTCGAGCCCTGATCCAGGAAGATCCCACATGCCACGGAGCAACTAAGCCCGTGCGCCGCAACTACTGAGTCCACGTGCCACAACTACTGAAGCCCACACGCCTAGAGCCTGAGCTCCGCAACAAGAGAAGCTACCGCCATGAGAAGCCCGCGCACTGCAATGAAGTGTAGCCTCCGCTTGCCGCAAGTAGAGAAAGCCCGTGTGCAGCAACGAAGACCCAACACAGCGAACAATAAATAAGTAAATCAATAAATGAGAAACTGCTGGGTTCTAGGCAGACATGTCTCTGGCCTGAGGTTGTGCAAGCGAATAAGCCTCAGTTAGACGGTGTCTGTTCTCTGCCACTTTCCATCCTCTGCCCCAGGATTCTCTGACCCTTTCTTTGAACTGAACTAGTAGGGAAAGAACTTCGGATTCTCTCACAAGTTAGACCAGTTCAGAGTCTGAGAGCAGAGAGCAAGGATGTTCCAGGAAGAGAAGATATATGCTGTGATCAGCTGGGTTCCCCGGGCAGCTTCACAAGCAAGAAAGTTGACTGGTGCTCTGGGGAAAGGAGGCTGTGGAGGAAGGCAAGGCCCCTGCAAGAGGGAGAAGCTGCTAAGCTGGCAGCCTCATGCCTGCTCTGCCTGTTCTCTTGTGTCTTATGCTGGCGCCAGTTTCCTGAGCTGCCTTCCTCATGTCGGATGAGGAAAGCGCCTGGCTTGATCAGGTGTCCTGGGAATAAAAGCACTAGCAGCCATGTCCCCTGGAGCCTCCTTTCAATCCCGCCTTACCGGCACTCCTCTGCCACAATGCCTGGAGTCCTCTCATGACCCTGGGTCTCTCCAAATTGGTGCTCCGTGAACAGCCAGTGCTTTCTGCTCAGTAAACCCTTCAGAAGCCTTTCCTGCATCTCTCCTCCCAGGTTCCCCCACTTCTCTCTTTGAAGACATAATGGGCAGAGGCGATTTTTTTTTTTAATAAAATCACAGTTGATGAGGGTATTCTAAAAAAAGATAATTTCTTCCCTAAGAGGAACTCTGATGCCTGTTATCACACATTCTTCACCCTGATACACACATACTCACACACACACACACACACACACATTTATCTTTCACAAGATTCAGGTTGTACTGCACAAACGTTCACAACTTTTTCCACCAATATTTTACACTAAAAACATTTTTCCGTGTCATTATTTTTCTACAGCATGATTTAATGTACGCGTCATGTTCCATTATACCAATGCCCTGTTATTTATTTAGCCAATCTCCTACTGATGGATCTTCAAGTTATTTCCAATACTTTGCTAATACACACAGTGCTGCCACAGAGAGGCCACAAAGGTGCTCTTTCTGCTACACGTGTGCCTGTTAACTAACTTATCTCCAAACATATCTGGTTACGTGGTATTTGCCCTGTTGGCATGGAAAGATGGCAGGAGAGGCAATAGGAACAGGAGAGGTGTTGCTGGGGTCACAGAAGGATGGAGGGAGAGGTGATCAGAACAGGAGAGGTATTTTTTAAAGTCTAAAAAGAGAACAAGATGGCATTTTGGCTTCTGAGATTTTCCCCCATCCTGGCTCAGAATTCCTGCCAATGGGCATGACATGTGTCCTTGGCCAGAGCTAACAAGGTAAAGATACTATCAGGCAATGGGTTTCTTCTGAATGTTTCTGGGTATATACTCATTGTCATATTCCAGATGGCCCAACTGGCCCTTCCAAAGTCCCACTTCTAACCCAAGAAAGGGTGTTAATGAAGACAAACAGTAATCCTGTCCTACCTTCTTCCTACTACTCCACTTCTCTCTGTGTATATACCACAATGAAGTCGATAAGAGTTGGGGGCCGTGGATGGGATAACTTGTAAGTATGCTGCTGTAGCACCCAAGTCTGCTCCTTCCCTCATGAACAGGAGCATGTGACAGGCACCAAAAGGCTGAGCTGACCTCAGGCTTTGGCATTACAACTCTCTTGAGCAGATTTCGATAT
The DNA here is from genome assembly GCF_011762595.2 of Tursiops truncatus. Classification (NCBI taxonomy): domain Eukaryota; kingdom Metazoa; phylum Chordata; class Mammalia; order Artiodactyla; family Delphinidae; genus Tursiops; species Tursiops truncatus. The sequence goes on along the minus strand of NC_047035.1, from coordinate 31,590,593 downwards.
CCCTTAAAGGACTATCAACATAAGCTTTTAGCTTATAAGAGTTTTAGACTGGTTTTTCACTTGAGCTCTTTCAAATGCCACTTTCACAGCCAAGTAGTGGCCAACAGAGGGTGAATAAGAAGAATATAAACTCCTTGAAGATATCAATATCTTTTGAATGCTCTCCATTTCCTTACAAAGCCCCGGCACAGGCCGTGATGAATGAATCCTCATCGAATACGTTTACGAAGAGCCTGTACCCAGGATTGTGTGGTGATGGTGAGAGGGATGCAGCAGCCCTTGAATGCTGGGGACATCCATGTGAAGAATTCGAAGGGCGGGAAACAAAGGGCAGCTTGGGAATGGTGTAAAGAGACCTCCAAGAATAATGTCGCTAAAACAAAACAAAAGAAACACTTCGCAATGTTTATTTGAATCCATGTTAAGCATGTGCTAGATTGGAAAAATAGAAGGTCAGAAATTCATGTGAATGGAATCAGGAGATTTAGCCCATGGGATAAAGGCAGACGATCCCTGGTCATGGGAACAGCATCAGCAGTGATGGGGAAACTCTATCTAGGCGCCAGGCAGGGCAAGAATGATGTGAATGAAGATACTGCCACTTGAAGGGTGCTGGCTTCCTGAGTCAGCAGGAAGTTGTCATAGCTTCCCAGTGCCTTAGACTTGGAAAAGACCTTCAGGAATCAGTGAGTCCAGGTCTCTTTACCCACCAGCTCTGCTGGAGGGGAACCAATGTGGGCTTGGGCTTAGACAGTCCTGGCTCTTTCCCTAAAACTCAAATGGCCTTAGCAAATCACTTAACTTCTTTAAGCCTCAGCTCTTGGAAGCAGGACTAATAAGACCTATTTTCCCAGAGTCACTGTCAAGGTCAAGTGAGTCATGAAACGCTATATAAGTGTTTGGTATTACTACTTCCTGAGCATACAATGTGTGTAAACCAGTATGATGTAGCTTTGCTGTGTGAGGGTTTACAGATGCCCTACAGATGCTTGTCTGGAAAGCAAAGAAGGTATGTGTCATAAATAGCTACCATGATGGGCATGAGCTGAGTCTATGGCTGTGAAAAATGATTTTATTCATTGGGAAACAAAAGGGCCCACCTGATGACTGTACCTGTAGATCTGGCCTCATTATAAAAAGACCACCCTACATGTTCTGTGAAAGTGTTACCATCAGGGAGGGTTGTACTATAATTCACAGGTATTAGAAAGATGGTAACTTCCCAGCAAGTTAGAAATAGAGGGGAATTACCTGATCTTGATAAAGAGCATCTACCAAAAAAACTAAAGCTAACATCATACTAATGATGGTGAGAGACTGAATGCTGTCCACAACTCTTCATAGCAGCATCATTCATAATAACCAAACACTGGAAATGGCCCAGATGTCCTTCAACAGATGAACGGTCAAACAAACTCTGGTACGCCCATACCATGGAATACTACTCAGCAACGAAAAGGAATGACCTATTGATACTTGTAACAGCTTGGATGCATCTCAAGGGGATTATCTCAAGATTATGCTAAGTGAAAAAAAGCTAATTCTCAACAACTTCATACTATATGATTCCATTTATGTAACACTTTGAAATGACAAAATTTTAGTCATGGAGAACAGATTAGTGGTTGTCAGGGGTGAAAAAGGAGGTGGGGATACAGGAGGGATATGGATGTAGTTATAAAAGGGCAACGGGATCCCTCCTGTGATGGAACTGTTCTGTAACTTAACTTTGGGGGTAGACACAGGAAACCACGTATGTGATAAATGGTATAGAATTAACACACACACACACACACACACACACACATGAGTACAAGTGAAGCTGGAAAACCTGAATAAGATCTGCAGATTGTATCAGTGTCAATATGGTAGTCAATATATTATACTATAGTTTTATAAGATGTTATCATTGGGGACACTGGATAAAGGGTGCAAGGGATCTCTGTATTATTTCTTACAACTGTATGTGAATCTAATATTATCTCAATAAAAATTTCAATTAAAAAATAATACTGTTGGTGTTAGTCTGGCCAGCAGCAGCTAAGATGGATGTTGTTTCAGGAAGAAACCAGAGATGTGTCATGTCAGCCCTATTAGGATCACAGCCGACTCTCAATGGAATTGGAGATGCAGGTGGTTTTAGGACTTAAAAAAGAGAAGCCTTGGTGGAAACTTTGCACTTGGTTTTGTTTGTTTGTTTTTGTCTTTGAATGCAGAGACATAAGAGGGGTAGAGGGTCCCGGAGAGTTATATAGGAAGCTTCCAAATGAGATGTATACAGATAAAGTATACAAATAAAATGAGCACAGTTTGGTACTGACAGAGTCCCACAGTTGCACCTGGCAAGAAGCAGAACTCAAGCCTCAAAGCTGTCTAATGAAGGAACTGAATTAAAATTCATTATAGGCAGTTGAACATTCTAAGACAGCACTGTGGGTAATGCTTAAGATCACGGTCTCAGGTGACAGATGGCTTAGAATCAAATCCCGGCCCTGATGCATATTAGCTTTGTGACCTTTGGCAAGTGACTGAACTTCCTTGGGCCTTAGTTTCCCCATCTAGAAAATGGGCAAAATACTAGAACCTACCTCATAGGCTGTTGTCCAGATTAAATGGGTTAATGCTTAGAACACTCCCTGGCCAATTCATGCTTGATCAAGGTTACCTGCTCTTACTCTTACTACCCTTCTGGGAGGATAGATGAATACTGCCTATGGTGCAAGGCTAGATTCTCCTGAGCTCATCAGGAAGCATCTCAGCGTTCTACCCTGTTTCTTCATTTCCTTGGCTTGGGCTCCTATTCACCAGTCAGAAGTCTCTAATCACTAAGAAGGAAAGAACCCAAAATGTCACATGTTGACTGTCGGAGAACAGCTGTTTGCCTACATGTGCAGATTTCCTGGCTCTAGGGCATGGCTTTCTGGGACCTGTTTGCCCTTGTGGGTAATCCTGGGGCCTCCCATGGTTATCCTGGGCTCTCACGGTTTAACCAATAGATGATCCTGAAGAAACATACATCGAAAATGGTAGAATGTAAAGTACTAGCTCAGGTGAGGCGGCCCACCTGCAGGTGCTCACTGGGGACTTTTTAAAAATGTGGATTACGGGGACTTCCCTGGCGGTCCGGTGGGTGAGACTCCACGCTTCCAATGCAGGGAGCGCAGGTTCCATCCCTGGTCGGGGAACTGAGATCCCACATGCTGTGCAGCTCAGCCGAAAAAAAAACAGACTTAAGAAAACAATGTGGATCACAGAGTTCCGGAATCTCCATGTTAACTAATGACGATCAGTTAGCGTGGATGATTTAATGAGAAACACTGTGGGGTTCTCATCAGATGTCAGGGAAACCCTGACTTTTCTCAGCCCGCTCACAAGCCTTCAAGGTGGGGAGCAGCCATAATTACCTTCATTTTTACCCACTTCAAAACTGAAACTCTGAGAGGCGAGCTGTCTGAACCCAAGGATGCCAGGTGAATGCTAGTGCTGGGGACATTGTCTTGTATCCATTAACTCAGAGGCACTGAAACTGGCCAGCGACTTCTCCATAAAAATATTTCCGTCTTCTCTCGAAGGCTCTTTCATGCCCTATAGAGTCAGGAACGAGGCCTATTCATTTTCCTGCCCCAGCTGGCTTTTAGAGCTCCTAGCTTTCCCAAATTATTAGGACTCCAGAGGAGCCCAGCAACTTTGGGTCTGTCTGCCACCCCATCCAAAAAGCTGTCAGTGAAATATCGGCGGTGGTACCCAATCATCTACTCGTGATGAGAGAAGGGCTGAGAGCAGCAGGAGGCAGCATTCACGTCTGCAGTTTAGGGATGGAGATGGGTGGGAGGAGGGTACAACCAACTGTTGACTCAGAGGCCGTCTAATCTATAAGTGAAAAGAAAATAGTCCCAGAACCCTACCCCATTCTTTCTCTAAGCCCCCTTTTCTGGCTGCAAAGCTGCTTTTATCATGTTCTCTGCACATACCCACCTACCCCTGATAGGAAAACACACCTTTGAGCACACTTTTGAAAGGAAAACTGGTAAGTAAAACCAAACATCAAACCTAGGTGTGGGAAACATTTGTGGCAAGTGTGAGTTTATGTACATCCGAGACCATGAAAGGAAAAATGAGAAATCGGGGATGGGCTCTGCCCTCGCCGCACAGGTTTGGGGGCGGAGCATTTTTGCTGATCTCTGAATCGGCTCATGTCCACGGAGCATTTGCTGTGGGCCCAGCGCTGCATCCAGCGTTGTGGTGCACTTTCTCACTTCATCCTCAGAACAGACCGGTGAGTTCGATAGAGTTGCTGTCTTTATTTCAGAGACGAGGAAACGAGTCTTAGAGAGGGCCAGTCACTTTCTAAGGCCGCCTAACTGGCCAGGGGCAGTCAGGATTAGAACCCAGGTCTGCCTTACCCCTAAATTCTTCATCTCCCTTAGAAAGTAGACATCTCTTTGTGCAAACTGGGGTTTGCCCATCTCCTTCCAGCTGTCTTCTTTGCCCTCCCCACAACCCAGTGAAATAAAAGCAAGCCAAACATAGATTATTTCTGAAATGAAGATTCCTAGGCGTTTGGGAGGGCCCAAGGCTCTAAGTAAACAGCCACTGTCAAGGGGAAAGATCTGCGTGTTACGTGGCAAAGGCCACGCAGACAGGCACACACCCTGACCTAGTAATTGTAACCCTGGGATTATAGGTTATATTTAACATAAACAAAACCTCCATGAGTATATTTATCATAAAGTTACTTCAGTATCTAAAATGTAGAGGCAACGTAAATGTCCAGAAAGAAAAAAAAAGAGAGAAATCAAGAAAAGAAAGTTGTTTTCAGAACTCTGAGTGTAAGCATTCGTGTACAAAGAGAGGAAAATCAGTACTTTTATGGAAAGGTAAAATTGGGTGGGTCATAGCAGTCCTGGATATGAAGCCTAATAAGTAAAAATACCCATCATTTCACTGCACACACTACATTCCCATTGCTCTGCCACAGAAAGACCCTCTGTCATTTTGCAATATATACAAACAACAAATCACCATGTTGTACACCCGAAATGAACATCATGTTATGTCAACTTTACCTCAACCTTTTTTCAATTTTTTTTTCTTTTTTTATTTTCTTTGGCCACACCGCATAGCATGCAGGATCTTAGTTCCCCGACCAGGGATTGAACCTGCACCCCCTGCAGTGGAAGTGCAGATTCTTAACCACTGGACCGCTAGGGAAGTCCCTACCTCAATTTTTAAAAAAAGAATCAAGATGCTAAAAAAAGAAAGAACCTCTAAATTACCCTCCAAAATATATCTGACCTATTCTTGAAAATTGGCTTTAAATTAAGCTGTAGTTTCCTGCACTGTGTGTAGGATTCAAAATGGAAATTTCCTCTGGTTAACATAACACGTTGCTGGGGAAACCACATTCGACCAGTGATTTCCTAAAGAACTAGCATTTATGAGAATCAGTGTTTGTGCCCAGCGCTGTGTGGGGCATATAACATACATTAATTACTTCATTTTATCATCACAAGAGTCTCTACAACGTAGGTATTATTATCTTCATTTAACACATGAGAAGAAGGAGACCGAGGGAGAGGAAGTAACCTGCCCAAGGGCCAGGGCTAGTGCGTGGCAGAGCTTGGATTCCAGCCTGGGACCGTATCTCCAGATCCAGCACTGACGCAGCCAGAACACCCCAGAACCGGCACAATCCCATGTGCCTATTCCGTGTGGTTAGGACCTATACCAGTTGTTAAATATCCCGAATGTCACCTCTATCCTGATCTAAGCTCTTTCCACTTGACTCCTATGCCAACGCCCCTTGAAATCAATTTGAAAATGGGTCAGATAATTTGGTTTGGGAAAATCTCCCCCAGGAACGTCATAGCCAATTCCTGGGCCCACTTCCCAAAGAAATGACCAGCAAGGTGTATTCGTTTCCTAAGGCCACCATCATAAAGCACCACAAACGGCATGGCTTAAAATAACAGAGAAACACTGTCTCACAGTTCTGGAGGTTAGGAGCCCAAGATGAAGGTGTTGGTAGGGTTGGCTCCTTCCGAGAGCTGTGAGGGAGAATCTGTTCCAGGCCTCTCTCTTAGCTTCTGGTAGCCTCTGGCATTCCTTGGCTGTAGGTGGCCACCTTCTCCCTGTGTCTCTTCACATCGTCTTTTCTGTGTGTGTCTGACTCTGTGTCCAAATTTCTCCTTTTTATACGGACACCAGTCGTACTGAATTAGGGTCCACCCTACTGACCTCATTTTGACTTGATCACCCCTATGAAGACTCTCTCTCCATATGGGATCACATTCTGAGGTGTTGAAGATTAGGACTCCAACATACCTTTTTGGGAGGACACGATTCACCTCCGAACAGGGAGCAGCCTCATGAAGCAGGTTCCCCCTCCTCACTCCTGGCCCCAGATGGGTCTCTCCTTCCCTCCCATACAGCCCATGCTTCCCTCCCGTCCAGCAGGTAAGGGCAAATGGTAGTGAATCGGCTGTCAGAAGAAAACCAATGGCTACATGAACTTGGTCTTCCTCCTCCCATCCAGTTTCCTTTCATCTCATGCCAACAAGTGGCGTTTTGCCCGGGCTGTCACCATGCCCTGCATGCACCAGGAAAAACAGAAACAAAACAGGTGGCAGAGCCAGGAGAGCCTGACGTGTTTTAGCCTGAGGTCTCAGTGTGGTTGCCTTGGGGAACATCAAACTTATGATTTCCTCTGTCTCTGTGTGTGAGTGCTTGGGGCTGTTTAAGTTTCTGATTCTCTTTCTCCTACCGAAGAGTCCTCTGCGGAGCTAAGAAAGCCTGCCAAGCTCTTTCCATAAAATCATACCCTAACCACCCAAGGTTGGCAACGGAAGAGGAATCTCCACATGGGAGGAGCGATTGAGGACTTACCGTCCCAATTTTGTCCTCCAAGTTTACCTTTCTCTTGTAAGTTGCACTGGCCACTACTGCTGCCCCCATGGTAGGCTCAGGCAAGGCAGTTTCCCTTCTAGCACTCCTTTCCAAGTAGAATGGAAGCTTGTCCTAATTCTCCACAGCTTGGTTGACTCCAGGATGCAGCATTTATTCAAACTTGTCAGAAGACCCAGAGACCAGAAAGTTCATAATATTTCTCCAAAAAGAGCTTCTAGATATGGTGGTCTGGGAGCCCGGGCCCATCTCCACATGTCTACTTTGGACATGTCTCCCCACTGGGCATCTGCTGCTTAATAACTGCATCTTGGAAGCCAAATATATACTCAGAGCCAAGGCCATGGACAAGAACAAGCTCCCTTTCCATCTAGCCTGAGGCCTGCCTTCCCAAGTCCACTGTCTCCTAAGCTGGGACTGGCCAACAGTGGCGGTGCTTACGCCCTGCAGGGAAGATCCTGCCCCAGAGCCTTGGCTTGGGAAGACCACATCCGAACATAATCCAGTCTCTGTGCCAGAACAAATCTCCACATGGCAGGACTGTCTTAGACAAGCCCTTCAATCGCTGCCCCCCCCATTTCTGATTGTCATCTGCAGCAGAAGATGCCTTTTACCAAAAGTAATAGAACAGAAGTCCTTTTGAAGAGGAACCAGTGAAACAATTTCATCCTTCTATTAAGTGGCAAACATTGATATTCACAGGCTGTTAGGTATGGTAGAGATGACTCAATGAAGTGTGGGCCCCTCGTTTTTACTGAGGCCCCGAAAGGGAAAGTGATTTTCCTAATGTTGGCTAGTGGCAAAGGTGGGACGAGGATCCAGCTCTTCTGATTCCCAGCCCAGTACTCTTTAGAATAGTGATCTGTGCCGTACAGTAGAGCACAGAGACTCGTATTTTAAACCTTATTTCAAATGGAGACCAGGTTGCTACAATGTGGAAGAGAACTCGTGGATCCTCAGTGGATCCAAAATGGCAAGCTAGGATCTCCCGGGATGACGGGATCCAAGCACGTGAGTGTAACAGCAGAGGGAACATGCTTCAGGGGTTCCCTAATGCTAGTCAGTTCTGACTCCTGGGTGCCGCTTGAATGAATCCCTTTCTCCTGCCTTTCTGCCTCAGCTTGAGTCAACCGAGTCACCATTATTTTATCATCCAAATCCACTCTTGCCCTAAGAATAAAGTCCCAGATCCTCAACATGAACCAGAAGGGTCTGTGTGTCCTGGTTTCATCTTGCTTCTCTAGCTTTATTCCCTTTTACCCTTCCCTTCAGTCTCTCTGCTCCAGCTGGGCTTGGCTACTCAAACCTCCTCAAATAAGCCATAATCTCTCTTTCTTTCTATCTTCCTTCCTTCCTTCCTTCCTTCCTTCCTTCCTTCCTTCCTTCCTTCCTTCCTTCCTTCCTTTCTTTTCTCTCTTTCTTTCCTTCCTTCCTTCCTCCTTTCTCTTTCTTTCTTTCTTTCCTTCTTCCTTCCTTCCTCCATCCCTCCCTCCCCCCCCCCCACATAGAAAGATTTTTCTCCTTTCCACCTACATCAACTGTTCTCACACAAGCGTGATTCCCCCCGCCCCCCACCAGGGGACATCTGGCGATATCTGGAGACATTGTTTTGCTTGTCACAATTGGCATCTAGTGTGTAGAACACAAGGATGTTGCTAGACATCCTACAATGCACAGGACATCCCCCCCCCCCAACAAACAATTGCCCAGGTTAAAATATTTATGGTGCTGAGGTTGAGAAACACAACCTTTGGAACCCAGCTTAAACACTGCTTCTTCCAAGAAGCCTCCCACGATACTTGATCTTGGTTTAGGGCCCTCCCGCCTCAGGAGGCTCCCACTCATCACTTCTCCTTCACAGCTCTTGGCACACGGGGGTATTTGAGATAACGCACCATCTGCCCTCCCCAGCAGTCCATCAGCTCCAGGACGGGGCAGGGCGTTTGGTTCACCACCTCATCCCAGTGCCCTGTACAGTGCTCTGTGCAGTTAGTTTTTGTTTTGTTGACCCTGGGACCCAAAGGAAGGCTGTTTACACAGGTGCCCTGTCTTTTACGAGGGGTGATGTGGTTTCTAAAGGCTTCACACGTAGACCCACAGGTACCCATGGGCAAGAGCACAGTCTTGGGAGCCAGGCAGAAGTGGGAGGCTATCGTAATTCCGCCACCTCCTAGTTGAGTGACCTCCAGCAGGTTACCTACTTTCTCTGGAACTGGGTTTCATCATCAGTAAAAGAAGCATAACGGAGAACCTGTTTCATAGATTTGCTGTGAAGATGAAAAGACATAGTATATGTAAGGTACTGAGGTAAGGTAAGGTATCCTCTGACACAAGGTAAGGGATTAATGACAGAGAGGAAGAAAGGGCAATGGGACAAAATGACCTAGTCTCAGGGTTTCCTGCAGCCCCCAGGCCCTGGGTAGCAGGCAGAGAAACATGGAAGAAACATCAAGAGACTGCTGGTCAACCTCTCCTTCTTAACTTCTTCAACTCTAAAATGTGCCTACAAACATCCCATTTTACTTATCCCATGGACTTGTTATATGTACCCCAGATAACTCCCCACCCAAACAAGAGAGGTACCTAAACATCACCCGCAGGTAGGGCTGAGTGCAGCCCAGACTGTCTCTTGCCTCCTCCACCCTGGGCCTTCTTAAGAGCTCTGGCCTGCCACCCCTTGTTTCTTATCTGGATTCCCCCTCTCGGTGCAGACTTTTGGGAAGGCAGCCCATCTGGACCCGAGCTAACTCCAGATTTCTCCATCTCCCTGGGCTCTGCCTCTGGTGCCAATAGGGCCTCCACACCCTGTAACCTGCCGGGCCCCACCTCCCCTGCGGTCTGAACCCAGGTCCACAACCAGGTCTCACAGTTCACACCAGATCTGCAGGGGAATTCCAGGCATTTTCACTGAATGAGTCCTGGAAATCGACTGCTATCCTTCTTTTGCCCAAGGTGGGGGGACGGTGTGTTAGCGGGAGGACTGTCCCGTTTCCAGGCCTTTTTGCTTCCCCCCCACCCCAGTTTTAGACATTCAAACACTGTTTTTTAAAACAAACAGAGATCCATTTCCTAGACTGCTCAGGTCAGCAAACAGAAGTGTCTGAGGATGGAGGGCTGGACAGGAAGAGGGCTCTCAGCTGAGAACGGAGGACACGAGATGGCCTGTGGAAGCTTGGACAGGAAACCCTTCAGTTCTGGGGGCAGCTGTTAGAGCCAAGTCCCACACAGGTAGCAGCCAGTGAGGTTCCCAGGCGGGAACCTCATGACAGAAGCCCTCCCTGTCCGCAGAGCTGTGAAAGCACCAAGGCAAACTCCAGCAGCAACGGGGTAGGGCAGGGGGGCAGGGGGGCCTCCACCCCACAGCTGAGGGAAGAGAGGGCAGGGAGCTGGTGGCATCAGCTCGGCAGGGTGGACCCCTAGTGTGCCAGCAGGTCTGCGTGTCTCTGAGACCACAGCCACCCACGCCCATGCCCACGGTGTTAGCAACCTGCTGCTTCTGTCGACTTGTTTGGCTTCCTGCCCTGTAGCGAGTGGAACGTGATGGGTCAATTTCCAGATCTGGGCTGATTCTCTGCCACTTCCTGGTTGTCATAGCGCCAACTCAGCCTGCAAAAGGATGTTTTTTGTTTGGGTTTTTTTTGTTTTTTTGGGTCTAAAATGCCCGATGAAAGATCTGGTCTCTTAATCAGCAGTTCACATCCCTGGGAAGTTATTTAAGGAATCAAAGCAGCAGAAGTTAGACCCCTGAAGATTAAAATCAGTGACTTGACTCTATCCCGAGGATGATTCTTCCAACGTGGGAGAAACCTGGGTGCAAAGGAGCAGCGCATCAGCATCCTCCCACGTCCCACGTCCCACCAGCCAGGTCTTGGCAGGAAGCAGCAGTTTGACCTGCTAAGTCTGTTTTCATTCACTTTGAAGAAGCAGACAGGTGCCCTTCCGCCACCGCACCCCACCCCCTTTTAAAAAATTCCTCCAGTGTGTTTGACACCCCTCTTTGCCTTTAGTCAACGCCTACTGAATGCTTGAGGGATGGAATGGAGGCCGAGGTAGCTCAGCAGGGCTGGGATTAGGGTGAGGCAAGTGAGGCCCCTAGGGCACAGTATGTAAGGAGGTGCTCACTCAAGGGTACAAGCTTCCTCACCCTCGCCCTAGCCCTGGCCCTGTGACTGATCGCTGTGAGAGAAAGCTTCAAGGGGGAGACGGTTTACTCAGAGATAACTGACTCTGGAATAGGAAGGAGCCCCACATAGGCAGCTGCCAGCCTCAGCTTCCTCTTGCCTGGGACCCCCAGGTCTCTCACGCCCAGAGGTGTGCTCTGTATAAGGCTGGTCACTAGCCCGTCAGAGGCCCCTGCTCCCAGGGACTGCAGAGACAAACGTGTGGAAGAGAACTTGAGGAAAGTAGAGGCAGTTGTCACCACGGGATTGCAGGGGCTGCAAAGAATTATAATGACATGAAGTAACAGTGTGGGTGTTTACTATGTGCCAAGCCCTGTGTCAAATACTGTGCCACCATTTCATATAATCCCTTCAACAGCTCAGTGAGGAACCTGGGCTCTGGAGCTGGACAGTTTTGATTTAAATCTCAGCCTTGCCTCTTTCATGTTGTGTGTCCTTGGGAAGTTACTTAAACCTCTCTGGGCCTCAGCTTCCTCATCTGTAAAATGGGAATAATACTTGGACCTTCGTTATAGTATCCCAAAGATTCTATCAGGTGAGACAAGTAAAGCAACGAAGCAAGCATCCGGCACAAGGGAAGCGTTTGACAAATATTGGCCAAGGTTAGTATTGTCATTGCCTCTTGTGGCTTGTCCCTACCGTAGCCACAACAAAAGTGTCACAGACTGATGGCTTATACAATAGATACGTTCTGTCTCATGGTTCTGGAGGCTAGGAGTCCAAGATCAAGGTGTTGGCAGGGTTGATTCCTTCTGAGAGCTGTGCCTCTCTCCTAGCTTCAGGTAGCCCCAGGCATTCCTTGGCCATCTTTTCCCTGTGTCTCTTCACATCGTCTTTCCTGTGTGTCTGTCTTGGTGTCCAAACTTCTCATTTGTCTTAGTCTCTTTGGGCTGCTGTAACAAAAGTATTGCACAGTGGGTGGCTCAAACAACAACCACTTATTTCTCATAGTTCTAGGGGCTGGGAAGTCCAAGATCAAGACACCGCAGATTCAGTGTCTGGTGAGGGCCCACTTCCTGGTTCATAGATGGCTGTTGTCTCACTGTGTCCTCACATAGCAGAAGGGGTGAGGGAGCTCTCTCATGCTCTCTTTTATAAGAGCATGAATCCCAGTCATAAGGGCCCCACCCTCAATACCTAGTCACCTCCCAAAGACCTCACCTCCAAATACCGTCACTCTGGGAATTAGTGTTCAACATGTGAATGTTCGGGGGGACACAAACATTCAGTCTATTGTACCCTTTTTATAAGGACACTGGTAAGATTGGATTAGAACCCACTCTAATGACCTCTCTTTAACTGGATTACCTTTGTAAAGACCCTATTTCCAAAGAAGGTCACATTCTAAAGCACTGGAGGTTAGGACTCAATTCATATTACAAGGTCAGGTAACTTGCTCAAGGTCACAGAGCTTGTTGAAGATGAAACTGGATCCTAGAACCCTGGATTATTTGATGACAAACTCCACGGCATAAACCCCACCGTAAAGCCCCAGCACTCGTAAACCTTCTCCGGTCAGAGAGGAAAAACCAAAGGGAGACATTCAGAGCCTGCTGCTGTTGTGGTGATGACACTATCCCTTCTTTCTCCCTTCCTCTGTAGCCTGCCTGCTCCAGGCTGAGCTGGTGAACTATGAACGAGTCAAAGAGTACTGCCTCAAAGTCCTGAAGAAAGAAGGGGAGAATTTCAAGGCCCTTTACCGGTCCGGCGTGGCCTTCTACCACCTTGGAGACTACGACAAAGCACTCTACTACCTGAAAGAAGCAAGGACCCGACAGCCAACAGGTAAGGCAGCAACTGCTCTTTCCTTACCACCAGCCCCCTGGGGCAGCTCCCAGGCCGTCTCATTGCCGTGGTCAGAGTTCCTGGCTGGCAGGGCCAGGCAGGGAGGGAAATGGCAAATGAAGGGTCAGCTGTGTGCTAGGTCCTGGAACAAGGAGAACACATAGCCCATGCCTTTGCCTGGGGTCTGAGTTCCAGGGAGCTTGGGCATCTCTTCTTTTCAAATAGAATATGGAATTCTTCATTTCTCCAACCGAGAATCCAGCCCTCTTTACTTATTCAACGGGTACATATTGTATTCTTATTATGTGCCAAGATTTGTGCTGGGTGCCAAGGATGGAGATGAGAAGACGCGGTCCCCACTTGTGAGGAGCTCACATTCTGGTTGATGAGACAGAATACAAATGGATAATCTGGGGGCTAAGCCCAACATCCTCCAGGAAGCATGCTCCAACTCCTTCAGTCAGATCCTAGTCCTTAGAGCAGGTGTCATCTGTACCATTTGCTTAAATCACATCCACTAGCCCCGCCATTCATTCATGCCACAGGTATATATCGAGCAGGTACAATGGGCCAGGAACTCTTCTAGGTGCTGGGTAAATAGCAGGGAACAAAAAAAAGTTGCTACCTTCAAGGACTTTATTTTATAATGGAAGGAGATGGACAGTAAACAGACAAATGGATAACGTAATATTTAGTAGTAGTAAGTGCTATGAAGGAAGTAAAGCCGAGTCAGAGGATCAAGATTAAAGGGGGTGCTATTTCAGACCAGGTGGTCAGGAACACCCTCTCTGAGGAGGTATCATTTATTTATTTATTTTTTAATAAATTTATTTATTTATTTTTGGCTGAGTTGGGTCTTTGTTGCTGCGCAGGGGCTTTCTCTAGTTGTGGTGAGCGGGGGCTACTCTTCGTCGCGGTGTGCAGGCTTCTCATTGTGGTGCCTTCTCTTGTTGTGGAGCACGGGCTCTAGGGGCACAGGCTTCAGTAGTTGCTGCTCACAGGCTCCGTAGTTGTGGCTCGCGGGCTCTGGAGCGCAGGCTCCGTAGTTGTGGCGCACGGGCTTAGTTGCTCCGCGGCGTGTGGGATCTTCCCGGACCAGGGATCAAACCCGTGTCCCCTGCACCGGCAGGCGGATTCTCAACCACTGCGCCACCAGGGAACACTTGAGAAGGTATCATTTAAACCATGACTTTGACTTGCTGTTGCCGTGGTTGTTCATATGGATGATTTCTTTTTAATGCAATTCTCCTTCCAAGGAGTCTTGCTAGGATGAATTTGCAAATACCCAATATGCTTTTTTCTTTATTTTTTTAAAGAACACTAATATCTTTATTTTTATGTGTTGTTGATTTGTTTTCTGTATATAAATCGTGTTCCCCCAGCTCTACTATAAGCCACTTGAGGACCAAGAATGGGACTCATTCAACAGAGTTTTCTTGAGCACCTGCTATCTGCCAGTACTGTTCTGGGTGCCCTGCCAGGCATTCTGGAATATTATACAGCATTCATTTGTGCTTGTGGAAGTAAACATCTCAGGCAGCCTAATTCATATTTTGGTGTGTGCAGGGCTAAATAGTTGTTCTATGTTTAGAACACTCACTAATTTAAGGGCTGGAACTGGGGGGAAATTCCCCAGTTTGTGGTGAGGTGGTTGCCTAACCTTACTAGTAAGAACGAGATAAGACAATGAAGCAAATTTCTTCTAAACTCTCCAACTGAAAAACATTACAGGGGCTTCCCTGGTGGCGCAGTGGTTAAGAATCCGCCTGCCAATGCAGGAGACACGGGTTCGAGCCCTGGTCCAGGAAGATCCCACATGCCGTGGAGCAACTAAGCCCGTGAGCCACAACTACTGACCCTGCGCTCTAGAGCCCGCGAGCCACAACTACTGAGCCCACGTGCCACAACTACTGAAGCCCGCGCGCCTACAGCCCATGCTCCCAACAAGAGAAGCCACCGCAATGAGAAGCCCGCGCACCGCAACGAAGAGTAGCCCCCGCTCGCCACAGCTACAGAAAGCCTGCGTGCAGCAACGAAGACCCAACACAGCCAAAAATAAATAAAATTATTTTTTTAAAAAAAACATTACAATCAACTAATATTTATTGATCATTTGGATTAAGCCCTTTTAGACATATCTACTTTGGTCCTCATAGCAATTTTATGAGGAAGATATTATGATCCCTGGGAGAGGCAGCCTTTGGATTCAGATGTAGCAACTATGTGTGTCTCCTTGGGCATCTGACTTAATCTCTCCGGGGCCCAGTTTTAACTTTGGTCACAGTGAGGATGATGAAACATACCTTACAGGATTATAATGAGGGTTCAGTGAGACGATGAAGGTTAAAAACATGGCATAAAGTAGGCACTCAAAAACGGAGGTTGTTTCTTGCAGACGAGACAGGAGGCTCAGACAAACTTCTAAGTTGCCTGAGGTTAAACTCCAACTAACTGTGCTGACTCAGGACCACTGGGGTTTGCTGCTCCATAGACATAAGGGGAGAAATTCCCCTGTCTCTCCTCTCCTTCCCATCTGTCCTCTGGGTCACAGGGACCTGTCCACGTGGAGACGCGCAGCAGTCAGAGAGAGGAACCACATCCTGGTTGCCCTTCAGCCACACTGGACCTTGGCTGGGTGCGTCTGGCTTGTCCATGGTCTGCAGATACAGCTTTGGTCTGATTCTCCACAGACCCAAGAGTTTCCCTCACCAGCTGTTCCCTAAGGTGTGTTTCTCTCCTCACAGACACCAACGTGATTCGATATATCCAGCTGACGGAGATGAAGCTCAGCAGATGCTCCCAGAGAGAGAAGGAAGCCATGTAACTGGAACACCTTTCTAGAGCCGAGCCTAACCCGGGACATCCAGGCACCTGCTGGTGGAGAGCTCTTCCCAGAGTTCTGTTCCTTTCTCCCCACTTCCTCCTTCTATTGCCCCTCAACTCTTTGTCTACTCCCAGTGTGAAAAGAAGGAGACGTGCAGATTTGGAATCTGGTGGGTTGCCCTGACAAGGGACATCCTCTTTCCGGTAGGGCAGCCGCTGAGAGGGACCTAACTTCAGCGGGAACAGCCGGAGAGGACTGTCACAGGTTGGGAATGCCATTGCAGCTTTGACTTGGGCCAGTGCTTCCGGCAGAGGCAGAGCCTGGCAGGTGCACCATCCCAAAGGGGTCGGGCACGGAGCCCACGGGCTGGACCCCTCCACAGCTGCCTGACAGACTGCAGCATCTCAAGGCAACTGTGACAAATCCAGGGATGAGACAGACACCAGAAGCGTTGGTTAAGCCAACAGAGTCTGAGAGTCTGTGTACTGGATTCCTGCACACAGACCCGCTCCCCACCCCCAAAACCTCAGGCCCTGCCTCCCTCCCTCGCTCGTTGTCTTGGTGTGTGCTTTCTCCTCTCCCACTTGGGGATCTGAGACTCTGCCAGGATTCACATGCCATCGAAGCCCACTCTCAGTGCCCTCTGGTGACCACACATACCATTCTCCCAGACTCCCAGCCAGCAGGCAGCTGTGACAGCAGAAGGGCAGGGTAGAGTGGGCCAGGGGCTGACCACATAGGGACGGGGAGAGGGAGAGATGATATCTAGGGGAAAGAGCATTGTATAGACTGGGAGACTGAACTGCGGACGAATTAAGTGTAAATAAAAATAAATTAACAGGCAGCAGTTCCTGTCATTTCTGTTGAAAGCGGCCCACTCCCTCACTTTTACTCCCTCCCGCAACCCTCCATCAGAGCTGCTTGCAGCCAGGTAGGATGGGACTTCCCCCAAAACAATGAGCCATTTGCGCAGGGGTGTACAATGCTGGCTGCGCCTTTGTGCTTTTAGAGTAGGCTGGCATTGTGGAGACTGCCCAGGGATTTGGCTGTGTAGCCTCTCTTTTGATGAAATTACCTGGACTCAATATCTAGCACATAGAATGTGTTCAACAAATATTTGTTGAATGACTAAATGATGACTGCAGACTGGCTCTCCTGCCTTAAACTAATTTTATCCCAGCCTAGTCTCCCGATGCCGATGCCCTTTTTGCGATGCCATGTTGCTTCAGTCAAATAAGAGACGCTTACTGAGGGCTTCTTGTTTGCCTGTCATTGTACAGTTTGCCCTGGGACGTAGGATGTAGTCCCAGTCTTCAAGGAGTTGGAAGAGTTGAGAAATAGTCATAGGAGATTATTACCAATGATACCTTTAATTTATATGATGCTTTAAAATTTTCGAAGCACTTTCATGTATTTTTTGTGTGATCCGTGAGATAATATTGTACAAATTAAAATATATACAGATGCAATAATATTAATAGTGAGCATTTATTAAATGCACTGTCCTCAGATCTTTACATGTATAATCTCATTTCTTTTGTGCAATTACCCTACTATTCCCATCTGATGGATAAGAAAACTGAAAAAGAGAAAACTAGCCCAATGTTGCATGGCCTTAAGTGGCATAGCTAGGATTTGAACCGAGTCTGTCTGACTCCAGAGCTTCAGCTGTTAACTACTCTGTAGTTAGTTGCTGCCCTAAAAAGTATAATATTGGGTAGTTACAACCATTCAAAAGCAGGACAGTATGTGTGACAAACCTTGACTACGTCAATGATGGTACGTGGGCTGCCTTTCATATTTAGCCCAAGGTGAAAAATTGTCCCTAACACTTGACTCCCTAGTGGCGGAAAAGGCAGCTGAGACCCAGCAGTTATTTCTGTGTATTGTTTATTCTCCTTGCTGACGGGCCAGCACGTATCCAAACAATCCACCCAGCATTCCTCACCCCATCCCCAGCTTTGGGGAAGAGTCACAGTTCCAGGTAGAGATTGAAAGGAAACACAAAGTTAATTCTGGCTTATTTGTTTAATCAGAGGCTCCAACACTGCAGGATCCAATCACTTCTGAGGGGCCCAGAAGCCGGCAGCACAGTTTATATTCACATAGCTCCTCAAAGGCTTCCAACGGGGGCTGCAAGAAGGTGCTAGAAATATCCAGGGGCCCCCAGTTGGTTGCCTATAGCTCACCCTCTGGAGAAGGGAAAAAGGGAAAAACGCTGATACTGCTGCCACATCCTCCCCCACCCCTACCATGTCCTCCTCTCTGCCCTCTTCCCCCAAAATGATTTCACATGACCCTAACTCAAATCCACCCCGCAGCACGCATAGTACAGGCAAACGTGCAGAACTCCCCTCTTCCTGAGGCTCCAGCCCAGAACGTTTGCGAGTTGGCAGACTGCTTGTTAGGATCTGAAGGATGAAGATGAGGTCAGAGGTGGTGTGCAGAACCAGTTCAAATGGGCAGGGTCTTCCTTTGGTCTTCGTGCCATGAAGAAGGACTCAGAGTAACTATTCGCAGCGTGGAACAGGAGAGGGGTCTTGCCTCACCGAGTGAGTTGGGGCAGAGCTGGACAGATGGGGATGATAAGATTGCTGCCATCCTTCCAAAGAAAACGGTTGAAAACCAGAACTAGGTGAGGACAACCTCATGGGACCTCATAGAACAAGCGACCAGGTCTTCTGCTTGTCTGGTAACGTAGGTACGCGTGCTGGGAACTCCATTCACTGTGACCCAAAGTTAAATGATCCCAAAGAAAAAAGCTGCCTGGGACTTGTTTGAGATGGTGGGACTGAACTTCCTGTGCGTTTGTCCAGAGACTTCAGAGAGCCGGTAGGCAACATCAGCTCTGTTCCCCTTAACAAACCATCAGCTTCCTTCTCCTCGTCCCTCCCCCAAACAGGGACTGGTATTTAATTATACGTTTTGTTTGCAGATATCACTGCTGAGCTATACTTGGAGCGCTCATCCTGGATCTGACCTGCTTTGCCATCTCCCGCTTGGACTTTTGTGATAGACTCTTTGGGGAAAAAATATTATACTTTTATTGTAATTATTATGAAAGCCTCACATGTGTATTGTAGAAATATTAGGGGAAAAAAAAGATAAATTCCGCCCCATAATCCTGCTACCGGAGACAGATATTGTTATCCTTATGGATGTATCTTTTGGTTGTTTTTGGTATAAATGTACACATGCACATGCATTTTTTTAAACAAAGATTGGATCATACTGTACATACTCTTTAATAACTCACTTTTCAAAATGTGTATTTATATTGTAGAATATGTAATGCATACACAGGTACAAAATTCAAGAATTACAAAAAGATCTGGAGTCGGAAGTAACTCTCTTTCCTGCCCTGTCTGCCAGCCTCTAGTTTCTCTCCAGCTACTTGTATATCCTTTCAGAGACAGTTACGCATTTTCAAGTGTATGTATCTATTTTGTCACAAATGGTAGCACATGGGACACACTTTCTGCACCTTGTGCTACTTCACCCACTATAACACGAACGTACCATTTTTTGCTGGTCTCGCAAACTGTTTCAACAGCGTCCTCATTATGTGGGTGGACCCTCATTTGGTAACCGATCTTACAATAGTGATTATCTCATGCGTTCCCAATCTTTATTGTAAATAATATTGCAACAGACATTCTTGTAGCTAAATTTTGCACATATCTAGGACTATTTCCTGAGGATAAAATCTGAGAAGGATGTCGTTTGGCTATCTTTAAGAATGTTGATATATTTTACCAACTGCCCTCTGGAGAGTTTGTACCAAAGCACTCTTCTACTTGCAGGCTTGAGAGTGCCCTGTTCCCTGCACCCTCACTACAGGTGGGTATTATCACTTACCAAATCTTTACCAATTTGAGAGGAAAATAATAGTATATCAATGTTATATGAACTCACAATTCTTTATTAGTGAAGAGCATCTTCATATGCTTATTGACCATTTGTACCTCCTTCTTTGTGATTTTTCTATTTATTTGATATTGGTATGTTTATTATCAATATGTAATTTTATTAAGAGTATGATTTTGGGCAAGAAACACTGCCAAGTATGCTTTCCAAGTGCTTTGTTTTCAAATTTTGTTTATGGTGCTTTTTGACATACATAAATTCTTAATTCTGCAATTCTTTTGTTCCTCTGTTGCCAGCTTCTTCTGCCTACGGTTTACCTTTTCATTTCTAGCAGAGTGGCCCTTCTAAAACACCGTCTGATTATGTCATGCCACAGCTTAGAAATCTTTAGTGGCTGCTCATCACTTTTAGAATAAAGGCCAGACTCAGCATAACACACAAGGTCTTTCATGTGATTTCTCCCACTGACACCTCCGGGTCCTCTTCCCAAGGTTCCCTACATTCTACTGTTGCCTAGCTTCTTATGATTCCCCGAACCCATTGTTCTGGGGTCTCTGGGCCTTTCCATGCTGTTCCCTCTGCCCAGTTGGCTATGCCTCACCCCTCCAGTCCACTCTTTGCCATGCTAACGCCTATAGGACTTGTTCAAGTCATCACTGCTTGAAAGCCTTCCTTGATTCCTTAGTCTGCATTCCAAACAACACGAGTCTACCTCTGCCTGGCATCTGCTACAAATAGGAATCAGAACTTCCTATTCCTATTCGTCTGGTCCACTATCCGGATGTTCCTCAGGGCGGACACTGTGGTTTATTCATCTTTGCAGCTAGAATGCCTAGTACAATGCCTGGCACATACTAAGTGGCCAATAAACGTTGAGCATTGAACCTGGGATGAATGATGGATCCGGTGGCAAATGTTACTTGAAGTAAGTGCAGGGCTCACTGGATCTTGGCTTCTGAGGACTGAAGAAATCCTAGGAGACTTGGGTTAGAAGAGAAGCTATGGGGCTTCCCTGGTGGCGCAGCGGTTGAGAGTCTGCCTGCTAATGCAGGGGACACGGGTTCGAGCCCTGGTCTGGGAGGATCCCACATGCCGCGGAGCAACTGGGCCCGTGAGCCGCAACTACTGAGACTGCGCGTCTGGAGCCTGTGCTCCGCAACGAGAGAGGCCGCGATAGTGAGAGGCCCGCGCACTGCGATGAAGAGTGGCCCCCGCTTGCCGCAACTAGAGAAAGCCCTTGCACAGAAACGAAGACACAACACAGCAAAAATAAATAAATAAATTACTAAACTCCTACCCCCAACATCTAAAAAAAAAAAAAAAAAAAAAAAAAAATTCACTTCTGTCATATAGTCACAAGCCCAACCAGATTCAAAGAGAGGGGATATAGACCCCATCTCTCAGTTAGAGGTGTGTCAAAGAATCAGTGACCACGTTCTAAAAAAAAAACCACCTAAAAAAAAAAAAAAGAAGAGAAGCTATGTGCTCCAGTGCTGTGCTTTTTCCAAAACATCAGAATCACTTGAAGCAGCTTTTTAAAAATACATAATCTCAGGCTGTGCCTTAGATGCATTGAATCATGGGGATGATGCTCAAGCTACTATAGTTTTTTAACGTCCTGAAAAGTTTCCGCTGACCAGCCAGGTTAAGGAGCCACTGCTGAGGTAGCCCAGCAGGCAGTCAGAACACCCAGCTCCACTATTTCAAATCCTGTGATCTTTCGGCGTGGATAGATGGAGTTTTGTTTGAATACCAGCTTTGATGTCTACTAGCTGTGTGACCTTGGGGCAGTTGCTTGACTTTTCTGATCCTCATTTTCCTCACCTATACATGGCATAATGTCACATTTCTTAAAAGGCTGTTGGGAGGATTAAGAAGTACCTGTCTCCTAGCTCAGTACTTGGCACAGAGTAAGCATGGAATAAACATTCATTTCTTCCTACCACCCTGCTCAGCCTCAGTTTCCTCCTTTATAGTGTGGCTACTAATACCTGTATGTTTATCTTCTGTATTTCCCTACACTGCACTCTAGAAGAAAGTGAACTTCCAGCAGGTCCCTGGGTTACTCTCTGATCAAATAGAACAAGTATAGATACTTGGGGGTTAGGGGAGCAGAGGAAGCCCCATACTCCATCACATGCCTTCTGCAAGCATATATCAGACTCCACAACAATCGGTTGGAATAATTCTGATGGTTTGCAGAACCAGGTGTTTCCTAGTCACACCCAAAGATCAACACAGTTTTCTTGCTGCAGTTGCTCCCACAGGCTAGCGGCTTCTGCGCTGCAAGAAGAAGGCAATTGTCAGGGAAAAGGATAGCCATCGCCCACTCTCCTTCCAATGCCATGGTATCCACATCCTGTGCCTCAGAGCAGGAAACACAAAACTGGCTGCAAGGCCAAAACAGCTGATCTGCAGCTGCTTAGATTAAAGTGCCCCTGCTTCCCACTCCCAATGCCTGCTCTTTCTCTTCCCACCAGCCCAGAGCGGGTAACACAGGCAGGGAAAATGCATTCAGTCCATCAGGCATGACAGAGTTCAAATTACCAAGTCAGCATGAAAAGTACCCCTCTAAATGGACTGAAATTGGATTCTGTAAAAAAACCACCCTCAGTGAGGCCCTTGGCTATTCATATTTGCTAAGACATGGAGAAGGGGGAGAAGGCAGAGGCCCCTGCAAAATGTTGGGAATCTCAGCTGTTCTGTTGAATTGCTTGTCTGGAAGTAAGCCAACAATTGAAAGCCAGATTTGCCCTGTCTTCAGCATCTCACAGAATATTAGGGCTGGAAAGGATTTAAAACTGAATACTTCAACCTCTCAACTTACAGATGAGGGATCAAGTCCAGAGAAGATAAGTGACTTCTTCAAGGTCACACAGCTAGTAAGTAACAAAGCCAGAACTAGAACTCACATTAGTTTTCACATCAGTTTTCTAACAACAAATTTAACTTCTACCCAGTGAACCAAAATACACTTACAAAGCATCTTTCTTTTTTTAATGTGATGCTGTGACATTACTCTCTTCTAAAGAAAGAAGGAACATAATACTCACGCAATCATTCCCTCACTCAATATTTATCACTCCCATCACTTCACTGTAGGTGGTTAACAAGGTATTGTCTCTGCTTGAGAAACTCACAGTCTATAGGGAAGAAGGAAAAGTAAACAGGCAACTTCAAATCTGTGTAATAAATATTACAGAAAACACCAAGGGCACAGCAAGAAGGGGCATCTATAGCAATCCTGAAGGATCAAGGAAGATTTTCCCGAGGGAGTGCCAATGAGAGGAGCAGAAGTGGTAAGAGGGGTCAGCTTCAGACCAGGGTCAACGGCAAAGCTCTGTTACTCCCTTTCCTGGATACCATATGAAAGGATTTGAGGCCGTCAGCATGAGCTGTCTTTTCTCACCCTTTCCCTGTTTCCTCATGCCTGAGCTCAGGCAATGGCAATGTCACTTTACTACCCTTATAGGCCCAAGGGCTGAGAAGTCACAGAAAACTCTGCAGACTCTTATCTGATTAAATCCCCTCTGTGCAGAGTAGGGACCAGTACACCTGTTATCTCTGAGTGCAATCAGAAGCTCTTCAACACTTGTGATTTCCATAATAGGTGAAAATTCTACACTAGGTTTCACAAATGTAGCTCCAGAGCCATCACGGCATGCATACTTTTGATATATTCCATTGTTTTATGTTCCTTTTTTCCTCTAATCTCAGCCTCTTTATTCTAGAACAGCACTGTCCATAAGAAATATAATGTGAGCCACCTGTATAATTTTAAATTTTCTAGTAGCCAACCTTAAAAATAAACAGAGAAAATTACTTTTAGTAATATTTTCTAAACAAAAATAAGATGAAGAAAACAATCAAAAAATTAAATCATCAGGAATAAATTTAGCAAAAGCGCAAAACTGATACTCTGAAGACTACAAAACATTGTGGAATAAAATTAAAGAAGACCTGAATAAATGGAAAGACTTTCCATATTCATGAATTGAAAGTCTTAAGATTGTTAAGACAGTAATATTTTCCGGGACTTACCTGATGGTCCAGTGGTTAAGACTCCACCCTTCTACTGCAGGGGGCAGGGGTTCGAACACTGGTTGGGGAAGATCATGCATGCCTCGTGGCGTGGCCAAAAAAAAAAAAAAAAAAAATAGTAATACTTTCCAAGTTGATCTATGGATTCAACACAAACTCTATTAATATCCCAACTGATTTCTTTGCAGAAATTGACAAACTGATCCTAGACTTCATATGGAAATTCAAGAGACCCAGGATATCCAAAATAATCTTTAAAAGGAAGAGCAAAGTTGGATGACCCACACTTCTTGATTTCAAAATTGACTACAAAGCTACAGTAATTAAGACAGTGTGATACTGGCATATAGATCAATGGAATAGAAATAATAGTCCAGAAATAAACCCTCTCACTTGTGGTAAATTCATGTTCGACAAGGGTGCTAAGACAATTCAATGGGGGAAGAAGAGTCTTTTCAACAAACAGTGCTGGGACACCTGGATAACCATATGCCAAAGAATGAAGTTGGACTGCTACTTCACATCATATACAAAATATTTACTCAAAATGGATTGAAAATCTAAATCTAAGAGCTAAAACTATAGAACTCTTAAGAAAAGAACTTTGACGTAAATCTTTATGATCTTGGATTAGGTGATGATTTCCTGGGTATGACACCAAAAGCACCAGCAACAAAAGTAAAAATAGATGAACTGGACCTTTTATCTATTAAAATTAAAAACTTCTGTGCTTCAGAGGACACCATCAGGAAAGCAAAATGACAATACACAGAATGGGAGAAATTTTTGCAATCATCTATGTGATAAGATAATTGTATCTAGAATATATAAAGAACTATTAAACCCTATAATAAAAAGACAATGGGCAAAAGCATCTGAATAGACATTTCTCCAAAGAAGGTATACAAATGGCCACTAAACACATTAACAAATGCTCAACACATCATTAGCTACTAGAGAAATGCAAATCAAAAGTACAGTGAGACACCCCTTCATACCCACTAGGATGACTATCATCAAAAGACAGATAACAAGTGTCCCGATGCAGGGAATTGGAATCCTTATACACTGCTTGTAGTAATATAATGTGGTACAGCTGCCGTGGAAAACATTTTGGCAGTTCCTCAAATGGTTAAACATAAAGTTACTGTATAACCCAGCAGTTCCGCTCCTAGGTATATACCTAAGAGAACTGAATACATATGTCCACACAAAAACTTACACACTAATATTCGTAGCAGTATTATTCATAAAAGCTAAAAAGTGGGGAAAATCCGGATGTTCATCAACTGATGAATGGATAAATAATATGTGACATATCTGTACAATGGAATGAAATTAAGTAGTGATACATTGTACAACATGGGTGAACCTTGAAAACATTAAGTGAAAGCAGCTAGTCACTAAATACCACATACGTACGATTCAATTTTTATGAAATTTCCAGAATAGGCAAATACTAGAGGCAGAGAGGAGATTAGTGGCTGCCCAGAGCTGGAGGTTTGGGCGTGGTGGTGGGAGGATTGGGGGGTGATGCCTCAGTGGTGCAGGGTTTCTTGCTGAAACGTGATGAAAATGTTCTAAGATTGATCATGGTGGTGGATGCACAACCCTGTGAATATACTGAAAGCCATTGTCAAGTACATTTTTTTTTTTGCTGCACTGCCCGTTCCCCCACCTGGAGTATTAGTTCCCCCACCTGGGAATCAACCTGGACCCTCAGCAGTGAAAGCGCCAAGTCTGAACAACTGGACCCCCAGGGAATTCCCTCAAGTACATTTTAAATGCGTGAATTTTATCCCAATAAAACTGTTTAAGTAATGTATTTTATTTAGCCTAAGATATCTAAAATATTACCATTACAGCATACAATCAATATAGAAATTATTAATGATGAATTTACATTCTTTTTTCATAATCCAGTGTGTAATTTACACTGACAGCACATCTCCATTTGAACTAGTCACATGTTAATTGCTCAATAGTCATGCGTGGCTAGTGGTTACTGTATTGGACAGCAAAATTCTAGAGCTTCAAGGACCGTCCTATGTCATCAGGTGCCTTCCTGGTTATTTTAATCTTGCTCTTTCATGGAGTTTCCATGTCCCCCAACTCCAGACCCTTCCGTAGCTGCTGCCACTGAACCAAGGCAGAGGGGCAAGGATTGCAACATTGTAGGAGAGAGGGCAGCAGGGGAGAAGAGAGCGCAGTCATCTGCTCCCTGGGCCTCTACTTCTGACCCCACTCTGGCTCACACACCTTTTGTAATGTGAGCCAATCAGAGTTCAACTTCAGACTTTAACACTTATTTGCTGTGTGTCTCATTTCCGAAACTAAGGATAATAACAGTACCATTCTCAAAGATTTACTGTGAAGATTAAATGCAATAATGGGGGTAAACTGCTTTGGATGGCGTCTGGTACAAAGTAAGC
Source organism: Tursiops truncatus (assembly GCF_011762595.2). Taxonomy (NCBI): domain Eukaryota; kingdom Metazoa; phylum Chordata; class Mammalia; order Artiodactyla; family Delphinidae; genus Tursiops; species Tursiops truncatus. The sequence continues at coordinate 31,564,560 of NC_047035.1, read as the reverse complement.
ATTCTTTAGCATTAGCTAATTATTTAATGATAATAATAATAGTAATAAGATGAGAAGGAGGAAGAAGAAGGAGCAGAGGAATATTTTTTAACAGAATATATAATTATATACATTATATATGCATATTATATATAAATATATAATATAATGTAGTATATTCCTTATCCATTCATCCTTATCCGCATCTTTGTCATCCGTTCATCCATTGATGGACACTTAGGTTGTTTGCATATCTTGGCTATTGTAAATAATGCTGCAATGAACGAGCAGAGGAATATTATCATTCCTAACGTCTCTAGGTTTTAGCAGAGTGCCTGGCATATAATAGATACTCAGGAAACCATAGCTCTCCACCCTGGAAGCTTATGACATCCCCAACAGTTGGTTCTCTAGTCTCTGCGTGAATGCTTCCAGGGAGTTTCATATCAAATAGAGCCCATTCCATTTTTAGGTACTTCTACTTGTTGAAATCCACCATCTTATATTGGACTGGAACTTATAAAATGCACAGATCTCACGTCTTACCAAGTATGCAAACTGATAAGTCCTAATAATGAATACTCCCCTGTAACCAACACAACAATCATGATATAGAACATTGCTGTCACCCTAGAAAGTTCTCTCATGCCCCATTCCAGTTAATCTCCTCCCGGAAACCCTAGAAGTAACCACTATTCCCATTTCTAGCCCCGTAGATTGGTCTTGCAAAAATAAAAATTGTTTTTAAAGTTCATGTAAATGGAATAATACAGTATCGTCACATTGTATTTTTATCTCAATGCACAATTTTATTCCTATTGCATTTAATCATATTGATTTCAGTCTTCCCTTACAGCTTGTTGTGAGCATTTTCATCTTGATCCCATCACCCATATCTGCTCATTTCTCCCACTTGGTGCCACCTACAGATTTGATAATAATTCTTTCTTGTCCTTCGCCCAACAGGACACAAGAACAAAGATGGAGTCCAGCAGTACCTGACTAGAAATCTCCACTAATTTGAAAACGTAGGAGATGAGAAGCATTGTGGAGGTGCTGCCAAATAGGGGGCATGGGGAGAGGCTCCATGTTGATGGAGAAGACTGAGTTCTGCCTGGATTCATGGAAAGAGGGCAGTGCTGACATGGCATCCTGCTGGGGAGAGCGCAGGGCTGCAGAGGAAGGGCTGAGACTCACATGCATAGAAATGAGTGCTGAGCTGGAGGGAGGAAAAGAGCTTGGGGCGGGGCGTATGGAGAACGGAGGACCCATCACTCACCCATAGTTAGAGGGCCACGAAAGTTTCCAAGATCATCTCGGAAGTCCTGAGCTAAGGTTATTGTTTGGTCTGGTTTTACGTTTGGTTTTATTTGTATTGATAAGTCCCAAATGGAGTCTGGCAGCTTATAAGAAAAATTATTTTCTTGGATTTAGAATCTACTGAAATTGTTAAAACCATGGAGCGCTCTTAGTCTCTCCCCAGCTTCAAATCAGCGAGGCTTTGGGTACCTGCTGAGTGCAGGCTGGAAGGTGGAGCTGCGGGAAAGGATGTTTGGGACTTGTTGGTTCTTTTCATCTTTCAGTCAGGGGATAATTCTGGTAAAGTAAAGCCCACCTTATCAAGATGTTCTTTAAACTTTTACTTTTTGATTACTTTTGATTCAGCATCATAGGGGCTTCTGTTTCTTTGACACACATGTGAACTCAGAAATGTAGATAAGTGCATGACCTATAACAAAGGAAACCTGACCCTCCATCTGCCATCATTGGCTTTGGTACCTTGAACGTGTGGCAGGCCTCATCTACCTTGTCCTCAACTATAAATGGGTGAAGGTGAGTCAGAATCCTGTCTGGGTGTCAGGAGCACCCAGCCAGCATTTAGAAAATACAGATGTGGGGTCCTGGAAACTGCATTTTTTTAGAAGCTAAAATTCTGATAGAGGGTCACAGAGTCATATTTGGGAATTGCTGAAGTATTGAGGTCTCTGGCAGTTCTAATAGTCTATAAATATGTGGTAGGAGATCCTAGCTGACACCAAACAGAATTGGTCCTTTCTGGTCCGTGTATTTATTTCGTTTATTTGCACGCATCAATATACATATTGGTCAAAGTTGAGAAAACGCTTTTTTTTTTTTTCCCCAGAGATTTAGAGAAGATGGAGAGATAGACGTAAAGACAGTAGGGATGGAGTGTCTGACCATCAGGTATGGTTATAAGTTCATGGTAGATTGACATTTGATGGAAACTTCTATGATGAGGAAATGAGGAGATTAAAAAGGTATGCCAGGGGAGTTCCCTACTGGCCTAGAGGTTAGGATTCCAGGCTTTCACTGCTGTGGGCCAGGTACAGTCTGGTCGGGGGAACATAATTCAGCATAAGCAAGGTACTGACACCTCATCCCCAGTGGACTGAACTGTGAAACCTTTGAGCATGAGGTTACTTAGGCCTCTTAGGTACCATCAGAGCCGTCATTGAACTTGTAGAAGAATTAAATTCTTTCACTTCCTCCATTCTCCTTCTGCTCCTTGTAACCACAGCTACCTTTTAAGCCACTAAGTCCCACTTTCCTAGACTGGGTCTAATCTTACACCTGCCCAGGTTTGCACCAGTTTCTAGTTAAAAGAACCCAAGGTCTTAGCCGAAGCGTGTTCTGAGATCCAGAAAAAGGAACGGTAAAACAGAAGAGGAAAGGGAGCTGAGAGAAGCTAAAACTCTTTGTCAATCATGTTGCTCACTTTGCAGTTAAGAAACTGAGGCACAGAGCACTCATGCACAGCAAGAGCGTTGCTAGCCTGGTCTTCAGTCTTTCTGGGATTCACTGTACAGAGACTTCAAAGTCTCTCTTTAGGACTGCTGGAGGTTGCTTACATTGATTTCCTACATCCCCTGGCAGGTGGCAATAGGGGAATTTTGAATAAGACTATTAATAGAAGGTATGCATTAGGGAATGTCTAGTGAACCCACTAATAGAGGAATTATGTCTGGTGACTTAAAAAAAAAAACTCATACTGAATATTGCTGGTGTTAAACTCTGAATATATGCCGAGGCCAAGAATGTTTGATGTGGCAAAGGCGTACTGGTGATGTGGCTCCCTCTTGCTACTGGTCTATATGCAAAGACTTTATTCAAAGATGAGCTCACTAAAGTATAAAGTTAATTTCAATATAGAATGTATTCCAGTTCTTAGCATACCTGATGGCATTATATCCTGGCTTAGAGTTTAAAAATCGTAGCAGTTCACACATTCCCTATGGAGAACCTGGGACCTAGATGGGTGAACAGCAGTGCTTCTCAAACTTTGATGTGCCCAAGAATCACCTTGGAGATCTAGTTAAAATGCAGATAAACTACTGAATGGGAGAAAATATCTGCAAATGATATGAGTGATAAGGGGTTAATATCCAAAATTTATAAACCGCTCATACAACTCAATATTGGAAAAGGAAAACAACAAAGAACACAATTTTTAAAATGGGCAGAAGACCTGAATAGACGTTTTTTCAAAGAAGACATCCAGGTAGGCAACAGGCATATGAAAAGATGCTCAGCATCGCTAATCATCAGAGAAATGCAAAGCAGAACCACAATGAGAGATCAACTCACACTTGTCAAAATGGCCATTATCAAGAAGCCTACAAATAACAAATGTTGGTGAGGATGTAGAGAAAAGAGAACTCTAGTACACTGTTGGTGGGATTGTAAATTGGTGCAGCTGCTGTGGAAAACAGTATGGAGGTTCCTCAAAAAATTAAAAATAGAAGTACCGTATGATCCAGCAATCCTACTCCTGGGTATACATCCGAAGAAAACGAAAACACTAATTTGAAAAGATACATGCATATGTTCATAGCAGCATTATCTACAATAGCCAAGATATGGAAGCAACCTAAGTGTCCATCGACAGATGAATGGATAAAGAAGGTGTGGTATATATACACCACGGAATATTACTCAGCCACAAAGAGAATGAAATTCTGCCATTTGCAAGGACATGGATGGGCCTAAAGAGTATTATGCTTAGTGAAATAATTCAGACAAATACTCTACATTATCACTTATATGTGGAATCTAAAAAATAAAACAAAGGAATGTATATAACAAAACAGAAACAGACTCACAGATATAAAAAGACAAAATAGTGATTACCAGTGGGGAAAAGGTCAGGGGAGGGGCAAGATAGGGGTATGGGATTAAGAGACACAAACTGCTGTGTATAAAATAAATAAGCAAGAAGGATACACTGTACAGGACAGGGAAATATAGCCATTATTTTATAATAACTTTAAATGAAGTATTATCTATAAAAATATTGAATCACTATGTTGTATAGCTGAAATTAATGTAAAATGGTAAGTCAACTATACCTCAATAAAAAAAAATGCAGATTAGGATTCAGTAGGTCTGGAGGGAGGCCCAAGATTCTGCCTTTCTAACAAGACGTGGGAGATGCTCTGCAGCTGGTGTTTGGGCCATGCTCTGAGTAGAGAGAGAAGAGAGTAGCCTGACTCCTGAGCAGAGACAGCCAGCCTGCAGAGTCAGCTATTCCTAACCCTGCATCCAGATACTCCTCTGACCATATCTTTATCTAGCTACATGTTGTTTATAAATAAACTACTGTATGCTTAAGTCTCACTGAGACTTTTGGGTATTCCAGCACTCCAAACATCTTGGGAATCAGGATCTGAACCCCACAAGCCACCTCTACTTCCAACCCCTTTTGCTTACCTCTAAGTTCTTCTTTGCACAGTCACCCTAATCCAAACCCTATAATCCATACTCCCCAATTTACTTTATTTCCCTGTTTTCCTCCCTGTGAGATAATTTGCTTCTATAATAGGAAACGTCAGTTGACTTCTATGCGCCAGAACAGTGTTTTAGGGTCCTATCAGGTTTGTAAACATCATTTTATGAGACAGTTATTATTAGAACAACCATTTTACTGACAAGAAACTTGAGAACCAGAAGGGTTAAATAAACTGCCCAAGGTCGTGGAATTAATAAGTGGAAATACCGAGATGTGATCCCAGACCATCTGACTCCAAAGCCCACATTCTTGGCCACTGTAATGTGGGAAGTTGTCCTGGGAGCGTGAGCAATCCATTCTCCCTGGGATGTCAAAGACTCTTACTGCCTCTTCTCAGCCAAATTGTATCTGGTCCTAACCCACTCTGGCTGCTTTCATCTCTCGTTAGCCTGGAACAAAGTTACATTAGGTCCTGAATGTCCGGGATCAAAGTCTGGGTTAACCTTTGAGCCTCTTCAACACTAGAGAAGTTGGCCAGATTGATGTCTGAGACCCCCAGCCTCCTCTTCCTGACCCTCCCTGCTGGTGCCCATGGGACCACCTTTCAGTCCGCTCGTCCCTCTCACTTCAGGAGCCTCTGCTTTCCTTTGTTCTCTACTCTCCTTTCCTTCTACATCAAAGGTGGCTTTTAGAGAAAGATCTGAAAAGATTTCTCAGTGTCTCCACATGCATGAGTTTTTTGAGGCAGTTTGCATTTTAAGCCTTATCACTTCATCAAGGGAGAAAAGTTCTGGGGCGCTTAGGTCAGAAGGATACATGACTGTTGATTAGACCCAGGCTGGAAAGGGAAGTGGGCAAGGAAAGGGCATTCCAGGCAGGAGGACCTAAGCTTGCATATCGTAGTTACTCAATAAATGTTTGTTGACAAAACACTGAAGAAGAAATGGGTACGTTTAGGTCCACTGGGACCAGAGAGGGATCTCCCTGCAAAAAATCTGGCCTCCCCTCCTGAGCCTTTATCCAACTCTAAGAGAGTTGGACAGAATATGCTTAATAGATAGGGTTTTCCCCCTTCTCTTGGCCACATAGGTTGATTTTTCCTTTAATTTAGTATTCTGAAAGTAAAAATAATAATTCCACCAGGTACCACTTAAACAAGAGGAAATCTCTGACATTCAACCAAAGGTACTTGTTATGATGGGACAGGTTGGAATTGCCTCCTTTACCTTCCCACTAGCTCATTTGGTTATTCGGGCCTCCACAGTTTCTCCTTCTAGAAGAGTGACAATAATCATTAGGAGTCTGGTCTCTGACCTTTGGAGCCTCGTCAGGAATAGGAACCAGAACCTAGAACTTTGCCAGGGAGGCTACCTATCAACCCAATGCATGAACTGGCAGCTCCACCCATTCTTTCGTTTTTCTGGCCCTCGCTCTCCAGCCCCTTGGCTTGTCCGTCATGAGGACCTGTGACCACTCCTCTAAGAGAGCAGCAAGCAAGAAGACAGCAGCGAAAGCAGCTTTAGGGTAAATTTCAGGCAGCAGGAGGGCTCTACCATTAGTTGATGCCTGTGTACCAATGAATAGAAGTGTATTAGACTAGACTAGAATGGAAGATAGAAGTGTGAGGAGTGGGGACCTGGGGACGCACTGGGATCATATGTACAGGCCAAGGAACAAGGGTCCAGACAAACCGTCAACTTCTTATCATCTGCTGAAACATCTCCCCATTGTCTCTTGGGTTGAGAACCAGGGACACTTGGCTGGTAAGGGTCTACTTATAAGAACAAAGAGCAAGACGAATGTGTTAGCACAGACATTTAGAAGGAAAATTCTGAGCTTTTATATTGTCAAGTGTGGCATAAGAGATGTTACCCAGTAGAACATCTTGCTAGAAAAACAAAAGAAAGGTTCTCATCCACAGAACGTTTAGGCAGCGACCTGGAAAAGAACTAGCTTATTCTAGGAACAGCCAGGTTAAATTTTTTTAAAGTTATCTCTGGCTATTCAGTGAAGGTGATCATCTAACCATAAGTCTTCATGTTTCTGTCCCCCATTAGACACAAGTTCTTCAAGGGCAGAGACCATGCGTCATGCTTTCTTTTGCATCCTTGATGATAGCCATACAATAGTGTGGGTAATCCACCGACCTTTAATAGCCAGGGAAAAGAGTTCACAATAAATATCAAGGGCAAGAAAAAGAAGTTGAATAGTTAGAACCACTTCTGCATCACCTACTTCTGCCCAAAGCTAAAGGCAAGGGAAGACCTAGGCCCTAAATTTGCCCTAATGGAAATGCAGCCTTCCCTCAGCCTCTACTGCTCTCGTGTTGAATTTCACCCACGTCACTGTTTTTTGGGTTTTTTTATTTTATTATTTTTGGCTGCACTGGGTCTTTGTTGCTGCACGCGGGCTTTCTCTAGTTGCAGAGAGCGGGGGCTACACTTCATTGCAGTGCGTGGGCTTCTCATGGCAGTGGCTTCTCTTGTTGCGGAGCTCAGGCTCTAGGCATGTGGGCTTCAGTAGTTGTGGCGCATGGGCTCAGTAGTTGTGGCGCACGGGCTTAGTTGCTCCACGGTGTGTGGGATCTTCCTGGACCAGGGCTCGAACCCGTGTCCCCTGCATTGACAGGCGGATTCATAACCACTGAGTCACCAGGGAAGCTCTCACCCGTGTCACTGTTGCCTAAGCATTACAGCTTTTCCCCGTCAAAGCAAAAACTTCTAATTCTGACCACTTTGGTCACTGAGTCTCAGTCGGGAAAAACCAACTATATGGCATGTGACTCCTCCTCCGATAACCCCATAAACAGTCACCGGCAAACCAGTGTCACTCGTTCAAGCGTCATTTAGGAAACATAGTCTTAAGGGTGATGGTGACCAGTTCAGAAAGATCAGAGGGAGAATTTGGGCTTTCCCATCATTGGCTTGAAGGAATAGCTCCCAGGCTGGCTCCAAGACAGCTGGCAGGCTCTGTGTTGCCACAAAAGAAAGATTCCCCCCTGTCCAAAGCTAGGAGGGCTCAAATTCTTTCTCTACAGCCTCTCCTACCAGGCTGATGACCCCAAACAGAACCAGTTAGAGAAGGGTGACCTGGTGACGCCCAAGAAACGATGGGCCACTTCTTCACATCTTCATGCCTTGTCATGCCTATAGCCCTGGGGCTGACAGAAACATTTCATTTGCTTTCGAAACGAGAATAAAGACACCTGCAACAAGAAAACTAAACCCTGCTGGCATCACCTTCTCTCGTCCCTCCTTTCTCCTGACTTATTTCTTCTTGCCTCAAAGATGAGTATCTTCCACTCAGGCTGCCAAGCGAGGCCCACTGACAGGAGGACGATGAGCTCTCCAAGCCTTAGCCTGGTGATGTAGCTTGAAGGCATCCTCTCTGCTGTCAGGCCATTTTGGAAGACTGTAATTCACCTAGCTATCCTGATTTGTAGGAGGCAAATCGTAAAAGAATGAGGACTCTGAAGGAGTCATGGCCAGAGAAGTAAATATCTCAGTTAACAAAATGCTTTTATTGCATAAACTTCACAGGCCTTTAGAGCTTAAAAGAAGCTCATCTAATTGAACCCTTTATAAACAGACGCAGGCCCATGGTGACAGGGCTGGGACTCAAATCCATTTCTTTTGGAGCCCGAGCTCCATACTTCTTAGTGGCCCTGGACCTTCCATGTACTTCTAGATTGGCAACTTGTTTCCTGGGTTGGGAACTCCCTCCTGGAACCCCTCAATGTGTACCTTAAAACTAAGAAGGGAAGGAAGAAATGACTTTTGGGCTTCACCGTCAGGTCCCTGAACTGAAAGAGAGCTGCCACCTTAATAAAAATTCTTCATGCCTCCTGTGGGAGTCTTGGCTTCAGAGTTTCCCAAGCACAGGAGCCATGGCTGTGACCTTAGAGATCTTAGCAGTTCTCTATACCTTGGGTTGCCATGGAAAGGGGGTGACCCCTGAGCATATTTGACAGAGATGTGCATGGGAAGGATTGGCTGGCAGGAAGGACCATGTGCCAAGTTATACTTGAGGGCCTGGAATTGGAATTTACGTCACTGCTAGCAAAACACAGCAGTAGTTAAGCTGAGCAAATCCCATCACTTCTACTTTCAAAATATATCTAGAATCTGACAACCTCTTTCCACTCCTACTAGTACCACTCTGGTCTGAGACATGATCTCTAGCCCCCTTAACAACACCAGTTGGACCCAGTACTCCTGTGCTTGACTCCCCCAGTCTATTACAAAGTGATTCTGTAAAACTTGATTCCAGTCATGTAACTCCTCTGTGCAAACCCTTCCACGGCTTCCCTCTCACTCAGAGTGAAAGCTGAACTACGAACCACTTACTATGAACGACAGGATCCAACAGGATCTGGATCTGTAGTCTCTGACTGCATCACCTACTGCTCTCCATCTTCTCCAGCAACACTGGTCTCCCTGGGACTCCTTCTTGGTGCCCACCTCAGGGCCTTTACACTGGCTGTTTCCCCTGTCCGGAATTCTCTACCCACCCCCTCACCCCAATAACATGACTAGCTCTATCACTTCTTTCAAGGTCTTTAATCAAAAGACACCTTCTTAGTGAGGCTCTCCCTGACTAGTCCCCTTTAAAATGTTAACACTCATCCCAGCCGGCTGACATTTCATACATCTCTTTCCCGTTTTATTTCTTCTCCTTCACACCTGCCAGTGACACATTACATACTTTACTTATTTATCTTATTTGTTGTCTTCCTCTCCCACTAGAATACAAACACCATGAGGGTTCACTGCTGTAACTCCAGCAACCAGAATGATATCCAGCACACAGTGGGTATTCAGTTAACATCAGTTAATTGTTGAAAGGCCAGTGGATTACCCCCACTATTGTATGCTTATCATCAAGGATGCAAAAATGAGCCTGACACATGATCTCTGCCCTTGAAGAACTTGTGTCTAATGGGGGACAGAAAAATGGAGACCGATAACTAGATGATCAACTTCACTGAATACCTAGAGACGACTTAAAAAAATTCAACCTGTCTGTTCCTAGAATAAACTAGTTCTTTTCCAGGTCACTGCCCAAACATTCTGTGGCTGAATGAAGGAAAGTGTGGTTTGGGTGCCCATGACATGGTAGCACTGACCTGCGCCTCAGCTGGGAATGAGGAGTCAGGCCCCCTGAAATAGCGACATTTGAGCATCCCCATCCCCAACTGTTTACAACTCTGTCTCCCCCTGTAGGCGATGAATAAAGACACGCTCCCCAGGGACTTCCCTGGTGGCGCAGTGGTTAAGAATCCGCCTGCCAATGCGGGGGACACGTGTTTGAACCCTGCTCCGGGAAGATCCCACACACTGCGGAGCAACTAAGCCTGTGCACCACAACTACTGAGCCTGCACTCTAGAGCCCGCGAGCCACAGCTACTGAAGCCCACGTGCCTAGAGCCCGTGCTCCGCAACAAGAGAAGCCACCGCAATGAGAAGCCTGTGCACGGCAACGAAGAGTAGCCCCTGCTCACCGCAACTAGAGAAAGGCTGCACGTAGCAACGAAGACCCAATGCAGCCAAAAATAAATAAATAAATCTATTTAAAAAAAAAAAAAAGACATGTTCCCCATATTCCCAAATCCCATCCCTTCAGCCTGACCCTCCTTTCCTACCCAGGCCCATCCAGCCTCAGAGATCCTCCTGCCAAGTCCAGTGAACCTCAACTTGAATAAGAGCAGTTGTTCAAGGGGCAGCACTTACTATGTCAGCCACAATGATAAGCACTTTTCGAACAGTATTTCATTTCATCCTCATGAGGTAGGTAATATCATTCCCATTCTCATATGAGAAAACCAAAGCTTAAAGACTGCACTGAACACCCAACTGAATGATTTTCCACTTCTTTCTCTTCTTTGAGGACCTGCTATCTACCCACAAAGGTGGGTCATTGCTGGCATGCTGGTACCAAGCATGCCCCACACTCCTCAGGCCACGGTGGAAACTTGACCCCAGAGCAGCAAGTTCAGTTTTTTTTTCCCAGAAATGTAGATGTGGATATAGAGACATTACCGTAAGGCCCTTCATGACGGGGGGACTGGAACATCAGCCTGTGGTCATGTGTACCATGAAGGCTAAGCCAGAAAGAAGAAAGAATCAGATGCGCTGAAATTCAGGTGCACAGAGAACTTTGCAACTCCAGGGAAGAAAGAGGAGGAAGAAAGAGGCCACGCCATGGTCCATGGTGACTCTTCCACTGGCTCCCAGATTTTCTGAGACTCTTTCAATTAGGTACTCCATTCTGATTAAGACAAACCAAGTGGCTTTCAATTATTTGTAACCAAAGGGGCGTGACTCAGAGAAGTTAAGTAACTTACCAAATTCCACATAGCCCCAGAAGGATGAAGCTGGACCTTCAAAGCCCATGCATTTCCATAACTGCCAAACCACTCGGGCTGTGTCTTCTCCCAGAGGCTGGCAGGGTAGCTGTAGGGCATTCTCTGCCAGGTCACACTCTCCTTGTCCCTCCTTTCACACCCAATACATTGTCCCAAGGAAAACTGAGGTCACAAGAACCTCCAGGGCAGCCTCAAATGAGATGATAAGAATCTGTAGCAAGTAGAAAAGAGCAGAACCATATTGTGGGTAGGGAGGGGACATCATGGGGTCATTGATGTTTTTACCAAGTCTCAGGTCTTTGGGGGGAGCAGGTGAACCGTTTCCTTCCCTCCATCAGACCCAGCTAAGCAGATGGCTAGGGTGAGGAGGGGAGAGCCCAGGAAGGAGTATGGGGACAGTCTCTGGAGAGGGGACTTTGTCCATGAGGCCTCCAAGCCCAAATTCCCCATGAAGAGAACTGCATTCAGACTTGTCCCCAAATACGCAGTCAAGCCAGGTGAAGCCCAAAGAAAAGTGGGCCAAAGGCTTCTCTGGGCAGATCCATCAGAGGTAGCCGCTCCCTCGGAGCCACTTGAAGCCTGCAGCTCCTGGAGCTCTGTTTATTGACTCTCTTTATTTCTCTAATTTGTCAAGTACTGTCTGCAAGCATGTGCTTGCCTCCTAAGTGCTCAGCTTCTATCCTGCCTCCCAGGCTTCTCCAATTTGATTAGTATACTCTGCACTCCATCTTTTGAGTCATTAATGAAAACACTGATGAACATTGGGCATAAGTCAGATCCCTGGGAGGCCTCTCCTCGGCTGCCACGTCTTCTTGACTTGCTAACAACCCGGCAGGGATGACCCCTCTTTTCAGACAGGCTTTGCCTGTTGTTCAAGGGTTTTTGCCTCCTATTTTCATTTATCCATTTATTCAATCACTCATTCGTTAATTGTGCTAGGGCTAGAGACTTCCCACGATTTCTGACAAGTGCAAATTCATGGAAAATGCTTAACAAACACTAGTTATTACTACTATGAAGTGCTGTGGGGACACAAAGATGCATGGGAGAGACCCCAGCCCTCAGTAAAGAGAATGAGGATAAGAATAAGAGCTGCCTCCCGCCAGTGCCAGGTTAAGTATCACACAGATATTATCGCGTCTGTGCTGGACATTATCCACCCTAGGGGGGCAGCTGTTGGTAAGGATTAAGAGTAAGGATTCCGAGCTTCCCTGGTGGCGCAGTGGTTGAGAGTCCGCCTGCCGATGCAGGGGACACAGGTTCATTCCCCGGTCTGGGAAGATCCCACATGCCGCAGAGCGGCTGGGCCCGTGAGCCATGGCCACTGAGTCTGCGCATCCGGAGCCTGTTGCTCCGCAACGGGAGAGGCCACAGCAGTGAGAGAAAAAAAAAGAGTTCAGATTCTAATCTTATAATAGCCTATAATGGAAAAGAATCTGAAAAAGAATGTGCATATATATATATATATATAACACATATATATTTATATATCTTTGAATCACTTTTCTATATATCTGAAACTAACACAATGTTGTAAATCAACTCTACTTCAATAAAAAATAAAAGTAATAAAGAAAAGAGTAAGGATTCTAAAGTCAAACTTTTTATTCTGGCTCTTCCACTTACTGGCTTAAACCTTCTTTATCTCAGATTCTTCTTCTGTAAACTTACTAAATCGGGTTGTTATAAAGGATTTAAATTATTAAGTAAGATAATACAGAAAAGGTGTTTAGAGAACAGCCGAGCGCATAATAAGCATTCAGTAAATGCTAGCTATTATTATTATTTCATGTCATACAACTATCTGATATGAACTACTATTATCTGGGTTTTACCAACAAGAAAACTGAAGGTTAGAGAAACTAATTTGCCCAAAGTCCTACAGCCAAAAACAGAACTAGGATCCAAGTTTGATGCCAAATCCCATTTGCTTAATTATTATAACATAGAAAGGACAAAGACGTGCATAAATAACTATTCAACAAGATAGAAAAGCAGATGAAACTGTAAGGCACAGAATATTGTCATGACACAAATAGATTCTCAATAAATACTACCAAGTGATGATGATGATGATATAAGTGCCACACTAAAGTTTTAAAAGAAAGTGTTTTAGGGTGGTGTCAGCGGAAAGAGAGAGCATCTCTGGACAAGGAAATAGTTGGGGACTTTGAGGGAGGAGGTGCCGTTTGAGTAGGACTTAGCATATGGATAGGAGATGGACGCAATGAGAAAAGAGAAAATGATCCCCCACGTAGAGGACACTGCATGAGCAAAGGCAAGAAGATGGGGAACATGTCGGGTGTGTCTGAAAAAAAAAAACAGCAAGAAGTTCCCTTTAGATAGTATGTGATATACGCAAGGAAATAGTTGGGAATGAGCTAGAAAGGAAAACACACGCGCGCGCGCACACGCGCGCGCACACACACACACACACACACACACACACTACCACACCAGTGGCCTCATTTAATAAATGAGGCCTTGAACAAAAAATTGGCCAAAGCAGAGAGATTCGCACATTCCCAGAGTCTCCTGGAACTCATACTGGGGAAGGAACCATAGTGGGGATTTGGGAAGGAGGAATGGGATTTCTTTGATATTCGGGCAAGAGTAACTTCCAGGACTCCTGTACAACAGGGCTTAAGTTTGAGGTGGAGGCTGGGCAGGGCTGACATGCAGCCAACACACGTGCCTAAATATGGGTCCTTAAAAGATCAATGTGCTTTGAACCTCGAGGACATGATGCCAAGTGAAATGAGCCAGTCACAAGAGGACACATGCTGTATGATCCCACTCCTATGGAGGATCTAAAGGCATCCAAATCATAGACGTAGAAACTAGAAAGGTGTTACCAGGGGCTGGGGAGAGGCAGGAGGGGGGAATTCGTGTTTAGTGGGTAGAGAGTTTCAGTTTCACAAGATGAAAATGTTCCAGAGATGTGTTGCACAACAATGTAAAGATACTTAACACTACTGGACTGTACTTTAAAAATGGCTAAGATGGTACATTTAATATTATGTGTTTTTGACAATAAAGGAAAAAAACGTGAATACCACCTCCCTCAAAATAGTGTTTCCCTTTAAGACGGTGAGTGGCACTGCCCTGCGCCTCCTTCGCCTGGACCTCCCTGACATCCTGCTATAAAAGGATTCGTGTCCGGCACTATTTTGAAAATCACCCCTGGGGCTAGGGGACTTGGCTCAAAGACGCTTTTGCGCTGCATTTTTCTTAAGATGGAAAAACACAACCATTATATTGATGAATGGGGGAGGTGGGCAGGGCTGCTGCTGAAGGGTGTGGAAAAAGCAAACAGACCCAACCACTATACTCTGGCCTCGGATTTTCCTGAGGCGGGATCCCTGCAAAAGCGAGTAAGCACTGCCTGGAACTCTCTTCCTGCTGAGTCACCAGGGCGGTAACCCCACCCAGCCATGCCACTGTGCTCTTTAGGCGTCTGGAGGTACAGACCCTGAGATGGTTCCTTCCTGAGCCCAGGATGATCACGAGGACCATATCAGGACATGAGGCGTCGCCACCCCGCTGGGCACACACCCTGACTGTTCACCTTGCGGGCACCTGGTTTTCCTGATGCTCCCAGCATCAGATACCCCTGACCCCTCCATTAGCTTGGAAATGCTGTGGAAGGTGTCAGAAAGCAACAGTCCGGAAGAGTTTGTTCTTGGCAGCTCTGCCGCCATCATTTCTCTTCCTAATGAACCAGTGGAAAGCCGGATCTGTCCGCGCATCACAGCTCCTTGCCCGGCTCCCGGTTCATCATCTGTCAGGCAGGACAGGAGGGGAGGGGAGGTGAAAGCTTAAGGGCCTGCTCTCACCTCTGCTCTAACTTCCTCCTCCTGTCCCGAGCAGCGGCCTCTCTCAGTCCTGCGTGTCAATCTGATTCCTCCGACTTCCCACAATCACCGCCCGCCAACCCCCAGTCCTTCACAAAAAGAGGAAGGGAGGAAGGGATCCTGAGCCAGAGTCCCTGACTGGTCAGGGTCCGAGGGGTGATGCCGGAGGTCAGATGTGAGTGGTGCTCCAGGATGGACGGTGCCCCCAAGCCCTGCCTTCCGGGGGCCGTGCATGCCACATGCTGCTCCTCGCTTGGGAAGCAGTAGGAAGAAGCCTAGACCTCCAACATCTGCCCTCCTGCTGGGTGACGATATTCTTTCTTTAATAAAAGTCAAGGCCTTCCAGTCCTCCCATAGAGAAAACTTAGAAGACACATAGAAGACCTTATCATTCACCCCCAGCTATGGCTGCTCTCAGGGCTTTTCCAAGGGGTCTCCCCTGGGAGGGGAAAGGAGAGCCCATGAATGGCATTGAGGACCTGAACAAGGGAGAAAGGGCACAGGAAATGGAGGGGAGGCAGTTGTGACAATTAAAATGGTCTTTATTACAGTATGGAAGCTCCTCAAAAACCTAAAAATAGAACTACCATATGACCCGGCAATTCCACTCCTGGGTATATCTTAAAAAAAAAAAAAAAAAAACACGAGAAACACTAATTTGAAAAGATACATGCACTGCAATTTCACAGCAGCATTATCTACACTTGCCAAGGTATGGAAGCAACCTAAGTGTCCATCAGCAGATGAATGGATAAGCAGATGTGGTGCACACACACAAAGGAATACTACTCAGCCATAGAAAAGAATGAAATTTTGCCATTTGCAGCAACATGGATGGACTTAGAGAACATTATGCTAAGTGAAATAATTTAAACAGAGAAAGACAAATACTGTATGATATCACTTATATGTGGAATCTAAAAGATACAACAAACCAGTGAATATAACAAAAAAGAAGCAGACTCACAAATATAGAGAACAAACTAGTGGTTGGCGGGGGACTGCAATATAGGGGTGGGGCTATGGGTGGTACAAACTATTAGGTGTAGGATAGGCTCAGGGATGTATTGTGCAGCACAGGGAATATAGCCAATATTTTGTAATAACTGTAAATGGAAAGTAACCTTTAAAAATTGTATAGAAATTAAAAACAAATTTTAAAGAAATAACAGGAAAAAAAGGTCTTTTTTGGCACATCAGTCCTGCTTACGCAGTGCCTCCTGCCTGCCTGTCTCCAGCAGCTTCCTAGGGAAGCATATGTGTTTTCCATTTTGGCCATCCCTTCCCCTGCAGTGGCACACACTCTCTGTTCCCCAGCCCACTGCTGGCCTGATGCTCCAGTGAGTGCTGGAATGACGTCATCCCTGCCCGTGCAGAACCCACCTTCCATTCCCTAGCTCAGCTCCCCTTCTCTACGGCAGTCCCCACGTCTCAAGACGACGGTGCTGATTTGGGGATTTGGCTCAGCCTTTCCTGGGCATCACCAATGTTGGCTTGGCCACTCTGATGGCAGCAGACACTGATCTGTGCCCCCCCACCCCAGCCATAGCCTGGTCACCCCATCGTGTCTCGTGATTCAGCTCGTCATGGCTGGAAGGCGGCCTTTCGTACACACAGAAGAACTCTTGTTGAGCTATGGTACTTCGATTCATATTTATACAGATAACAACACCTAATTTTTCTAGAACTTCTCAAGTGCCAGGCACTACCCAAAGTGTTTACATGTATTATTCATTTAATCCTTACAGCTCCGCAAGTTCTATACTGTTGTAAGCCCTGATTTATGGACTAAGGAAACTGGTGTCTAAACGTTTGCTAATATACCCAGAGCGGCATGTAAGGAAGAGAGCCTGGATTCCAACCCAAGCTATTAAACTCCAGAGTGCAGGCATTTTCCAAAACATCATGCAATGAGGCCACCGAAGGTACAGAGGACTGGTACCCAATTCTTTCCTCAAAACAGGTGGCGATGCGGTAGATGGAGAAGCATACGAGGAGGCAGATACCTGAAAGAGGGAGGGGAAAGAGCGCAGAAAGGGGATTGGAGCCAAAGGCCAAAGATTTGGGATTTGCTTTCCTGTTCCCCAAGACCTGGCTCCCATGGCAGATGGTAAGCTGTGGGGTGGGAGTGAGGACAAGAGGAAATTAAGGACCTGGAAAGAGAGTAAATGAGCAGAGGGGGCCTAGAGGCGAGGAACGCAGGCAGGCTTGCCTGAGAGAAGCGGTGAGATGGATACGGCACATCCGGGAAGCATGATGGGAAGAGGGGCTGGGGAACCAGTGCTGACCCTTCTGTCGAGGTCGTTGATCCCGGGCAGAGCCAGGCAGTCGCTGACTTTAGCTGTAAGCCATGAAAGCAATCAGTTTATCACTACAGCCCTCTTATTGACCAAATGTTTCCAAAGGCATGAGACACCAGTGACCTCAAAATGGGTCTTGGGGAAAGGAGGGCCAGGGATGCAGAAATGGAGACCAAACACTAACATTTCTGCCAGCAGGGCTCAGGGCCCGCCTGGCAATGCTGGTTCCCTGGCCCTGAAGCAGGCTGCAGGCTGCCAAGCCAGGCCGGGGCCTAGGAAAGGGAGGAAGGCCACCCCCCAATGCCCTCGGGATACCTTGTCAACGGGCTAGCGTCCTTTGGAAAACAGTCCAGAAAAAAACAGCAAAAGTGAGACAGAGGATTTCCTTCCTCCTCTGACCTGTCAGAAATTCCCTTAGGGCTATTCCGGGAGCCACGGGTCTGTCTTTATAACAATCCTAGACACTGGTCAAATGTTTCAATCCACCCTGCAAACAGGAAATGGAGAAGGAAGCAAGATGGAAAAGACACGTCAGAGTCTGTCACTGTTGCTGGTTCCTGTCACGGGGGATAAAGCTGAGGAAACACAGATTTTTCCGAGTTGTACTTGATGGAGGTGGAAGCTGAGACCCACAGCCTAGAACTGGGGGTCAGGGGGAAACAGAGCAGACCTTTACAGAAAGGGGTCAGCAGGAAAGAAAGAGAGTACCAGAGGCAGATGGGGGAGGGGCTGCAGGGAAAAGAGGGAAAAGGGAAGGATGGGAAAGGAAAGATGGGCAGAGGAGGAAGGGGAGGGAGGCGGGGTGGGGGGGAGAGGGGAGAGGAGAGATGGAATCCTCATTGACTAGCCTGTCTTTACTTCTCACTGCCTCTCCCATCTGCTATATGCTCTCAGTCAGCAAGTTCTTGCCATGGACACTTAAATTCTCTTCACTTTATCGGCCCCACTGCCCAACCCTCCAGGTCCTTCCTGCCTCTCACCTGGACCTTGTCAGTGGTTTCCATTAGTCTCTTAGTTTCAGTTTCTCCCATCTCCAGCTCATCTTTCCACCCCTCTAGGCTTACCTTCCTAAACTAATTTTTTCATGACTTTCTTACCCTACCATATCATTTTTTTCATAACCCCCTCTTCAACTTTCACCACCCAATTTGGTGTAATGGAAAGAACATGGGATTTTTGTAGAACAGACCTCAGGGGCTGTCAGTCTCAGCGCTATTGACGTTTGGGACCCGATCATTCTTTATTGTGGGGGGCTGTCTTGTGCATTGTTGAACATTTAGTGCATTCCTATTACCCAGTAGCACACCCCTATCTTCCCACCTCCAACTTGCTACAACCAAAAGTTTCTCCAGGCATTGCCAAGTGTCTTCTGGGGGACAGAACTGCCCCCAGTTAAGAAACACTGACCTAGATCCAAATCCTGACTCTGTTACCTACTAACTAGATTCCCTTGGTGATGTGATGGATGGAGAAGCATATGAAGAGACGTAACTTATTTGAACCTTTAGTTTCCCTGACATTAACACAGGGCTGATAATAGCTACCTTACTAAGCCATCGTGAGAATTAAATACTTCTAACACGTAACACATACTTAAACCTAACACAATGCCTAGTACACGATAAGCACTCAGCAAATATTTGTTTCTTTCCCTAATCTCCATTCTCTCACCCAAAAGACTTTAGCAGTTATCATTGTATACAGTCCAAACCAGAGGTCCCACCAACATTTAGCCCCATCCTGTATGTATCAGTTAGCCATCTGTCTGTTATTACAAGGTACAAACAACAGTAGATTAAACAACACAGGAGCTTCTCTCTCCAGTTACAGTCTAAGCGAGATCCGTCCAGGCCTGACACAGCAGCCACGTGTTGTCTGCCTCCAGGCTCTGTCTATCTCGTTCCTGCCATCTTCAACATCTCATGGTTTAAGACAGCTGTTCCAGTGCCCACCAGCACATGTCCACTTCCAACCAGGGATGAGGAAAGAAGGGTGAAAGGGGAGGGTGCACTTCTTATTTTAGACAATTTTACAATTGGGAGGTTGGCCGCATCACTTCTTCCGCTCACATTTTATTGGCCAGAACCGAGTCACATGACCACACCTAACCGCAAAGGACATGTCTGGCCAGAGAGCCAAGTGCTCAGCTAAAGCTTCTATTAGCGTGGATGAGAGAAGAGATCTCGGGAGGACCTGTGGCTGTCAGCGTCTGTGGATAGCCCCATCCTCCACAGTTCTACCGGAGGGGCCGCATCTTCGGCCAGCCTGCACGACAGACTATCTCCCTCAACACCTCCCACTTTCTCCTCTCCACCCCTTTGCTAGCCTTGTCGCCCGAGGGGGGCTTGCCTTCCCTTTTGCCCTGCCAACCCCAATCCTGTACACGCTTCGAGGCTGAGCTCAATCGCACCTACTCCTTTATTATTTCTTTTTTTTTGGCCGTGCTGTGTGGCATGTGGGATCTTAGTTTCCCTGACCAGGGATCCATCCCATGCCCCCTGCGTTGGGAGTGTGGAGCCTTAACCACTGGACCACCAGGGAAGTCCCCCACCTCCTCCTTTAAACGTCCCCCAGATGTCCCCCACCCAGAGCAAGGGCTTGCTTCTCTAACCTCCAAAAGGGTTTATTGCCAGCCTGATTACCCAAATCTGAGTCATACTGGCTAGAAGGGCCAGTTGCCAATCTCTGTGCTTCTTCCTTTCCTAAAAGACTTCTAAGTTCTCTGAGAGACTTAGCCCGTGATGTTTGCTTTTTCAAGTCCCGATGTAAAGCACTGTATTAGTTTGCTAGAGCTGCTACAGACTGGGTGGCTTGAACAACAGAAATCTATTTTCTTACATTTCTGGAGGTTAGATGTTGGAGGTGAAGGCGTAGGCAGGGTTGGTTTCTTCTGGAGGCCTCTCTCTTTGGCTTGTAGATGGCCATCTTCTCCTTGTCTACACATGGTCTTCTCTCTGTGCCTGTCTGAGTCTTAATCTCCTCTTCTTATAAGGAAATCAGTCCTGTTGGATTAGAACCCACATATACGACCTCGTTTTACCTTAGTTACCCCCATAAAGTCCCTATCTCCAACTACAGTCATATTCTGGTACTAGGGTTTAGGGCTCTAACATATCGTTTTGGGGGGACACAATTCAGCCCATAACAACCATACTGTAGATGCTCAGGAAATATTTCTTATCTATCTGATTAAAAGACACAGAAGGAGAAAGAATAATCACACTGTTAACCAACTCCTGTGTCCAGGACCTCTCAGTAATGTTCAGTGTGGTTACTTCTCTTGCCTCCTCTTAGAACTCAATATTCTTTGGCTTCTATGACTCCACTCTCTCCTAGGTCTCCTTCTTCTCAGACCACTCCTTCTTCATCTCCTTTGTGAATTCTTCTACCTCTATCATCCTCTAAAACGTCAGTGTTTGCTGCTGTTCTTTTCTCCTAACGCTAAGCTCTTTCCGTGGTGATCTCAGGTACTCCGTTGCTGCAGTCATCTTCTGCATCCAGATGGTTCTCAGATCCATAGCTTTCCACCAAGACCTCTTCTGAACAACTCATTCAAAGCACTGTTGCAGGAAAAAAATGGGGCACAAGGGGATGGTCGTGTCCCAGGTCTCGAGTGAGTCCCTGGGATGGGCTGCTAAGTGAGGGTCCTTGGCTTCCAGCAGGAAAGAATTCAAGAGCGAGTCATAGTAAAGTGAAAGCAGGTTTATTTAGTGAGATACACACTCCATAGACAGGGTGTGGGCCGTTGCAGAAGGTGGGAGCAGAAGGCTGGAGCCACAGCCCCAGGGAATGGGGTCATCTGGGAATGTGAGAGCAGTGGAGGTGTGGGGTGGTTAGTTTTTATGGGTTTAGTAATTTCATAGGCTAATGAGTGGGAGGGATATTCTAACTATCTTGGAGAAGGGGCGGGGATTTCCAGGAATTGGGGCACCACCCACCTTTTGGCCTTTTATGGTTGGCCCTGGAACTGTCATGGCGCTGGTGGATACGTCATTTAGCTCGCTAATGTATTATAACGTGCATATAATGAGGCTCAAGGTCTACTAGAAGTAGAGTCTTCTGCCATCTTGGGCTTAGTAGGTTCTAACCTGTTTTTGTCGTATCCTGTACTTAATGGTTGTGTCATTATTTTATTTTATTTTTTTTTGCAGGACGCGGGCCTCTCACTGTTGTGGCCTCTCCCGTTGCGGAGCACAGGCTCCGGACGCGCAGGCTCAGCGGCCATGGCTCACGGGCCCAGCCGCTCTGCAGCATGAGGGATCTTCCCGGACCGGGGCACGAGCCCGTGTCCCCCGCATTGGCAGGCGGACTCTCAACCACTGCGCCACCAGGGAAGCCCTGTCATTCTTTTAATGGTTGTGCCTTGCCCCCTTCCTTCCAGTCTCAGCAGCAAGCTCTGTTTGGCCATCCTGCTGGTGCCAAAGCTGGATTATTTATTAATTCCTTCTATCTTCTCCATCATGACACACTATCTTCCCCAACACACACACACACACACGTACACACACACACACACACACACACACACACATATTCTTCCTTCTCTAAAGATCCTTATCTCAGTGAACTGTATCACCATCTCCCCAGGACTAAACTCTCCCTCAAGTTTTACCTTCTTAATACTCCTTTTCATTGCCTCTTTTACCAGTTGACTTTAGGCCACTGTCACCTCTCACTTAGATTACTGAAAGCAGCCTTCTTTCCAATCTCCCTGCCTTTAATCCACTCTCTCCTCTTCAACCAAAGCGATTTTTCGGAAACATAAATACAATGATATCACTCCCCTGATTAAGACCTTTTAGGAACTTACCACTGGCCTTAGACAAAATTCCAAATTTGTTAGTCTGGCAAAAGAATTCTTCATGCTGTGAGCCCTTTTCAATTCAGCTTCATCTCTCACCCATCCCCCCTGACACTATTATGTTACATTACTTTATCACATTACATTACCATATTACATTACTTACAATTTCTCAAAGAGGTCTATACTCTCCTTCAGCCTCCAGCTTTTACACACGTTTTTCACTCTGCCTGGACTCCTTTTCTTTTTTTTCTTCTCCTGGTCAATTCTTATTGATATTTCAGGTCTCAGTTCAAGATACTACTTCCTCCAAGAAGCCTGATCATCATTTGAGAAAGAGTTTGTCTGCAAACCCCTTCCCAGGAACCAACCACCTCCCCCTACCTTCACACACATTAACACCCTCCCCCGCAGATTTCATTTTCTGACCCTGAGCTCCTCCTGTCCTTTGCTCATGTCTTTGTTAAAGCATTTATCACACTGTAATTTGCACTCCTGTCTCCCATTCTGGTATGCAAGCTCCTTGAGGACGGAGGCTGTGCCTGATTTCTCAGCTAGAAATCTGTTTGTCCTTCCAGATCCCCACTCTGCTCTTCTCTACCCTGCTGTGAACCCCAAGAGGCTGACTCATACCAACTATATCAACAGAGTTCAGCCAATGGAGGGAAGTGAAGGAGGTCAAGGTTTTCACCCCACCAGCAAGATAAGTCCTTCAACCTAAGGTCACACACAGCTCCTGCCAGGTGGCCCTCTCCACGTGGCTCTCTCTTTTTGGATTCTGGGAATGTTCTCTCCTTTTACCCCTCCGGCCCAGGGTTGATAACATCATCCTTATATTACTAGCTCCAGGGTACTACGCTACTGCCTTGTTTTTCTACACTCTATCCACCTTTGAAAAGTCCCTTTAGTAACTCTCCTCAAATGACTAATTACCCAATTTAAGTTTGCCAGGATTTGACTAGTTTCCTCTTTGAATCCCTTGCAAATAATCTAGGACATAAAAGTTGAATGAATGAATGATGAGTAAGTGAATGACTCAGTGAGAACAACCCAAGACCTCGGCTAGCGCGGCTTGATCAACCTCCATGTCACCTCCATTTCACAAGGAGGGGAAGAAATCCCAGTTCAGAACTTGGAACTAAAGTGAGACAGTTCTAGGGTTGGCAAATAAGGGGATCCCGGGGGCTCTTTTGGCGGGACGTGTGGTGGGAAATCGGAAAGGGGCTGTTGGGCAGATGAGCTTTTACAAGCAGTGCCCAAGCCCTTCTGCAGAGCTTCCGGAGGGCTGGGCATATCTCCCCCGTGAGCCCACAAAGGAAGTCCATTTCCTGCAGTGATGCTGTCCCAGGCAGTGACTATGGGTGGGAAGGGCTCTCAAGCCTTTCTTTTATTTCTCTTGGTCTCACCCCTAGAGAAGTGCTTAGAGAAGCACTAGATATGTTGCTTCCTCCATCCTCCCCCTCAAATCCAGCAGCCAGAAGTTCAAGCTCTAGAGGTGTGGGAGGGGAAAGGCCAGCAACTGTCAGAACAGGATAGACTGTATTATTGAGGAGAGTGGGGTTAAGGCCACAGCCTGGGGGCAGGATCTTCCGTCATGATTCATACACCACACAACCCGGTGGTGTCCTCCACGGTCCTGAGGGCTGTTTCGAGCTGGGAGAGACCTCAGTGCTCATCAGACCAGTAGAACCTGGGGCCCAGGGAGCGGACATGATTACCCAAGATCACACAGTAAGAACAAACCTACCATCTCTCTGCTACATTTACCACGATGCCTCCCGAGGACAGGCGAGGCTTCCAAGATGTCAAGTTTCAGTGGGAAGGACAGGTTCACAACAGAAGAGGGGGCAGACGGGCCACAAGCTTCTTACGCTCTGTGACTTGGAGAAGGGAATTAGCCCTGGCCAAGCCACGGCTACACAGCAGGCCCTGTGCACGATGCTGTCAGGGTTAAGAGTGCTGGCTCTGGGCTCAAACAAATATGGACCTGCATTGTGTGTGACCCTGGATAGATGACTCAACTTCTCTAAGCCTCAGGTTGCTCTTGTGTAAAATGAAGATAAAACGAATACCTCATAGGATTTGGGGGAGGATGAAACCAAATAATCCCCATTAAGCATTTAGCGCATTTGAAAACTGGCACTGAATAAGCAAGTACGAAATATATGTTGGCTGTTATTTTTATCTCCAGCAGTTGTCTTACTTAATTCTCACACCATCCTTTAAGAGAGGGAGGACATAGGCTCAGAAAGGTAAGTGACTTTTGCTCAAATTTATGTATCCATTTGTATTTGTTAAGTTCCTACCAATAGTCAGGCACTGTTCCAGACACTGGGGTTGGAGCCCTGAACAAAGTCGACGAAAATCCCTGCCCTCGTGGAGCTTACATTGTAGCTGGGGAAGGCAGACAATAAATAAGAAATATAGGTGGATTGTACAGTATGCCAGAGGGCGATAAGTGCTGTGGAGAAACAAAGCAAGGAAGAAGATGGGGTGAGGGCGTGGCGGACTGCAATTTTAGAGAGCGGTCGTGAAAGGCCTCCACCCAATCACATTGGGCAAAGGCTTGAAGGAGGCAGGGGTGTAGGCGTGTGGATCTCTGGGGGAAGAGCATTCCAGAGAAAGGAAAGCACACGTGCAAAGGCCCTGAGTCAGGCACCAAGGATTAGAGGGGTAACCTGGAGGCTAATGCTCTGAAACAGCCTTAGAAAAGGGTTGTCCATTATGATGCTGGAAGCTGGGGTTTGAACCCAGAACGGATTCCCAAACCCAGGCTCACAAACACACTCTGCCTTGCTGGGCCCCGTCACAGGCTCGCTAGATAATTAGCTGGTGTGATTGTGAGGGCGGGGTGTTGATTCTGTTCTTTGTGTGGTTCAAAGTCAGATACCAGGAAGGGGGTGAAGAATTCCACTTCCAAATAAGTGTAACGTCTCTATCTTTAGAACCAAAAACGGGAATGTAAATTTCGGTTAAGTACATGAACTTATAAAGACAGAATATTTGAAGTCAGGGCATCCAAGACATCCAGGACATGGTCACCGTAAACAAACAAAAATGCTTTTCAATTCCAAAGATCCTCAGCTATTTCTCCTTTATCCACCCCTAATAAAGAGCATATGAGAAACTCCTCCTTCACTGGCCCGGGGAAGGGGAAACTGGGTCTCGTTCAAATCCTCTATCTGCTGCGGTAGCAACAAGGTCCAAATAGGCAGCATGAAGGAGGGGTGGCTGGGAGGCTCAGAGACCCCGTCCTGACCTCTGGTCACTCTCGGGACCTTCTGTGTGCCTTCCTTTTCATCCTCTAGGAAGAGGCCCTCCACCTGCCCCCACCCACCCACCCACATTTCTGAGCGCATTGCTAGGAAGGATCGAAGAGAACCTCTTGAAAGGTTCCCACTCCAGATTATTGCCAGGTAAACACACAGTGTATTTATGATGTAATGGGCCTGTGCAGGCAGAGCTGAACAGAGGAAATTGCTCACTTTGGGGAGGGGCAGGAACTCTTCCAGGCCATTACGGTCCACTAAGTAAGTTGCCTTTGCCAAGGTGAAATGGTTCCCTCGTGACTTGAAAAGTGAACTATCGTCTACCATTTCATAAAGCATTTAAGTTACCTGGGCTGTGAACTTCCTCTTCTCTCTCCTTGAAACATCTGCAGCAGGGCTGCCACACTTCTGGTCAAAAGACTGGGAGAACAGCAGTATTTCAAGAGGGTGGGAGTTCATGTGGAAGGAGGTTGGGCAGGGAGCAGGATGGAGAAGAGACAGCCTAGAGCTATGGGAGGGGCCTCAGGGTTATACCAGAGAGGACCCTGGGCCCAGGTTCCGGTCCCGGGCATTTCCTGATCCCACCCATCACCTGAGTCACCTTCAGGAAGTCCACAACTCTGGCCTCAGATTTCTCATATATAAAGTGAGAAGGTAATTGCCAAGTTCATATTCAGCTCTAAAATGCTGTGACGATAATCCAAAGAAGAAATTGCACGGGAGCATTTGTAACGACTGGGATGCCACGGTTGGGCTGAGATGATCCATCTTTGTTTCCGATCCACAAACCCCTTCAACTGAATGTTACTGACGCAGGACAGACTGAGACCTAGATGGGGCTTTCATCCGGGCGCCAAAACAAACCACATGAAGGGAGCTGGTCATTTTTACGTGGAGCTTGGAGGCCCAGAGGAAAATTGTACCAATAGGAGAGGGACACACACACACTCGGCCCCTGAAATTTTAATATCAGAAGATCATAAGCTGTATCAACAGCCTGGTATCCCAGTTGGTGCCAACTAAGCCCGCTCGCTTAATTACATGCCGAGAGCGCTACGATTTAAAATTCTGGCAACCGTGTTCTATGCAATTAAAAACAAACCAACAGGCCTTCCTTGCGCCCCAGGATTTTGTTAGTTTGCTCCTGCTGTTCTCCCACATCCCTGGTAACACAATGCTTTTCACCAAACATCCTCACTCCCCTGTTCCCCTAATGCCTGCCCATCATTCTCTGACTTCACACAAGGGGCCCATGGTCAGCTATGATTTATTGCCGTAAACAATAGCTTTGCTTACTGCCAGCCCCAGCTGCCAGGTCACTGGGCTTCCATTTTTCCCCATTAAGGAACAAGATTCCTGGACTGAGTTGAGGATGCCGAGTGGATTTTGCATCATCACTGGCTTTGAAAGTGAGAATTGAGCATCCAGCCTCAGTTAGCCTCCATTCATTAATCAGCTCTGCTTTTTCTGCCTTTCCAGGATTTTGAACAGAAATCTTGAGTGCCTAAGAGATGCTCTCCATCGGCCAGAATCACAGGGGACAGAGAGCCCTGACCGCAGCACGCACACTTCCAGGGATCATCCCAACCAAATGTTAACGCCAACTACATATTCTCGCGAGAGCTAGGAACCAGAAGCTATTGGGTCGGGCGTGAAGTTTAACATCTCCCCAACCTCCCACCCCTTCCTGCCCCAGCAAATACTGACACTTCACCAGGGAGCAAAGGAGGCCCCATGGGGTATGCTTAGGGATGGAATCTCCACATCAAATCCATCAGCAAGACCTGGGTGTTCTCCTTTTCTTCACCTCTGGTGCCACAGCCCCAGTCCAGGTCTTCCTGGGTGTTGGGCAGACAACTGTAACAGCCTCCATTGACCGCTGTGACTTTCTGTTACTCTAGTTAATCCACCCTCCACTCCACAGCCTGGAGGAGCTTTTCAAAATTCAAAGTAGATGATGTCACCCATGACTAAAAACAATGATTTCTTTCTACTTAGAGTAAAATCCAAACTCTTTACTATGGCCTCAAAGACCCCCAATGCAATCCTCTCTTGAGGGACTCCTTATCTTTCGGGTCTCAGCTTAAATCAGTGCTTCTCAATCAGGAAAAATTTTGGTCCCAAGGGATGTTTGGCAATGTCTGGAGTCTTTTTTTTTTTTTTTTTTTTGGTTCTTACAAATGGGGGTGGAGGGTCCTCCTACTGGCATCTCGTGGGCAGAGGCCAGGGATGCTGCCAAACATTCTACAATGGGCAGGATAGTCACCAAAACAAAGAAATGTCTGGCCTGAAATGTCAATGGTGCTGAAGTTGAGAAATCTTGGCTTAAATTCATTTTCTCTGAGAGGCCTTCCCCGACCATCTTTATCTCAAGCTGGTTCCCACCCCGTTGTCCTTCACATCACTAACCATAACCTGTCAGTATGTTTTTGTTGTTGTTTACCTACTTGTATTGTTGTTTACATACTTGTATGCTCCACCAGGTTAGAGACCGAGTACATCTTGTTCAGCTCTTTTGCCTCAGCACCTATCACTTAGTAGATGCTCAATAAATATTTGTGGGAAGAAGAACAGGAAGGAAGGGAAGAAGGAAAAGAGAAAGGGCAGCCAAGATTGAACGGCATCCCTTCCTGTTATTTATGAGCCTCTTGCAGTGTCACGCCCACCTTCATCTTTATGTGGAAAATCTTCCACTCAACTTGGCCAATTGCACTGATGGTTTTACTAGAGAATAAGCTTCCTGACCTTTGAAGTGTTTAAAAAAGTCTATGGTGGGTGGTGGCATGAAGATATCTAGATTTCTTCAGTATTGACCTGGTTTCCATAAGATGTTACGGAAAACCCGAATGAACTTTTTGGCCAACCCAATATGAGTGGAAGGCACATGTAAACCCCCAGCCTAGAGGGGAGGGATGGGCGATACCACACTGCATCCATTTCTCTAGCAGCTGGTAAACCCATTCAGAGGGCCAGCCCCCAGTTCAGGCTCTAGTTCCTTTTCTTTGTGACCCTTAAAAGAGCGTTGCCGATAAGCACTTCACCTTTGGAAGAGCGTTCTGTCCTTTGTCAGCTATCTCAGACTGCCCTTGAAGGAAAAATAAATTGGCCTCAAGTTTTCCCAACGCCCATTTATAATTCCTCACACAAAGCCCAGCCATTTACACTATTTTGTCCTCCAGAGGCCAGCTAACTCTCTCAAAGATGACCTTCTCTCCACCTCCACCGCAACGACTCCCAACCCAGTCACCTCTCCTCCCACTCAGGGCCACCAAGGACCTGTGGGAAGGAGCTGCCAGCTCGGAGGTTACTACAATGCGCTCCTTACTGGAATGAATCTGCCTACATTTCCCTCTTAAACCCCAGAGATTAATGTTATCTTATTAACAACACAAGATGGAAAAGACGGAGCTCTTTCAGTTTAATCTGCTTAGTTTCCAAGGCTGCACAGAGCTTCTCCAGGGAATGCACTTGGCTTTTGTTAGAGGAAGTAAAAAAAAAAAAAAAAAAGAAAAGAAAAGTCTAACATATTATTTGGCATAAATCTGCCTATTTAATTTATATTGTGAAAACCCACTGATTAAATCCTGGGCCTGTCACTTTCTTCCTACGGAGTCTACAAATATCATTGCTATTAGGACGTCTCACGCCATAAAACTCCCTACTGCAAATCCCACGTTTATTCACACACACACACACACACACACAGAAGATCTGCTCTTTATTTTCATCAGCGCCATCTGGTGGTCTCTCAAATCCTCTAGGACTTTTAAAAATTATTGAAGCCCCCAAAGAGTGCCAGTGTATATATGTGCTTTCTATCTATCGTATTTGAAAATGAAACCAAGAAATTTTTTAAAAATTATTGATTCATTTAAAAATAACAATAAGAAACTTGTTAAATTTTAAACATAAGGTATCTTAATGAAAAATAACTATATTTTTAAAAAATTCTATGAAAAGAGAGTCATTATTTTACATTTTTGCACATCCCTCTAATGTCTGGCTTAATAAAAGGCAGCCGAACTCTCCTATCTGCTTCAGCATTCAGTCTGTTTCAACATCTTGTTTTGGTTGAAACATATGAAGAAAACCTGGCCTCACACAGATATGTAGTTGGAAAAGAGAGGCATATTTTAATAGTCTTTTCAGATAATTGTGGGTATTCTTCTTTGATACTATACCAAAACTCAACAAGTTGTAGTTTCTTCAAGATTAGTTGGAATGTAGACTCTGAAACCGTATCCATGATCTTTTTATACTATGCTGCATTAGAACCCATTGGTCTATCCTGGGCTTTGAGTGGATTTTTGTCTTGTTTGTTTGTTTTGCCTGCACCCTGCAGCACGTGGGATCTTGCCTGACCGAGGAAAGAACCCACGCCCCCTGCAGTGAAAGCACAGAGTCTTAACCACTGGACCACCAGGGAAGTCCTTGAGTGGATTTTTTTTTTTTTTTTTTTGGTTTTTTTTTGTGGTACGCGGGCGTCTCACTGTTGTGGCCTCTCCCATTGCGGAGCACAGGCTCCGGACGCACAGGCTCAGCGGCCATGGCTCACAGGCCCAGCCGCTCTGCGGCATGTGGGATCTTCCCGGACCGGGGCACGAACCCGTGTCCCCTGCATCGGCAGGCGGACTCTCAACCACTGCGCCACCAGGGAAGCCCCTGAGTGGATTTTTGAATGCTTGATTTTGTAGCTCCATTCACTGTATTATGGAAAATATTGGTTCACTGAGTTATGCAGAACTTCTAGAAGTTGACACATTTCATTATATGACATAAATAAAATCACAGTCATTAATATTGCTACCAACCTCATCAGAAAAACCTTTTAAGTATCAGCAGGCTGTCAAAGCACATGACAGACTCAAGTTTTCCAAAATCCTAATTTTTACCTGAAAGCTCAAATTTTATCATTGGGTAACAAATACTGTCAGTTGTTTTCCTTGAAGTAACAGTCTCACTTCATTCATTTTCAAGAATATATCCGCCAAATTCTCAAGCCCGAATAACCATAGTTGGCTTGACAATCATTCTCTTGAGTAAAAATGGTGACCTATGACAAAACAAAGCAGCCAGTGCAGCCAGCAACTCAATCACACGTGCTTTCCCTCGAGACAACCTCTACAGGCAGCAGGTGTGCTTTATGGGAACTTCACATTTCATCACACAGAACCTTCAAAAGATGACCTCATGAGTCAAGATGTCATTAAATTGGTAATATTTACTGTTTTATCCAGGATGTTCTTAAGTGGAATTGGCACCTCCTCCGTTACTGTAAGCACGTGGTGGTGGAGAATACAGGGAGTTCTGTGCAGTTTGGTGTCACTGCCACGGCAGGTGCTAAGGTGCTGGGAGTTTTACCTATCATTGTTTTTGTACTCCCGGTGCAGATATCAACACAGCAAAAAGACAATTCTTTAATATTATTGGGAAAATGGTTTTGATCTCGCATACCCCGGGACGTCTGTGGGCCACACTTTGAAAACCATTGCTGTATGGGCTGTGGGACGAAGGAGGGAGGGGCCGTTATATTCTGTCATTAACATCGTTTGCTCAGAGATGGTGTCAGCAATAAGATCCCCATGCCCAGAACCCAGCTCCTAAACCCCACATCCCATGTTATTCCCATTGTCTGCAGCCTTTTCAGATTCCCTATAGAAAGTCTCCTTAGAGATACATTTTTTCCTCACTCCTGGGCAGCCTAAATAGCACAGGTGGGAACCCAGGTGGAAGCATCACCCCCCCCCATACCCCCACACCCCTGTTTATCACCTAACCTAACACAATGATAAAGAAAAGAGGACAAGAACAAAGTACCCTGTGAGGTGAGGAATGCAAGATAAGCAGTCTGGCAGAAGCTAAAAATCCCCTTTACATGGGCTGCTTGCAATCTTGGAATCTCAGTTACCTTTACCACCCAGTGCCTATTTCAGCCTTACTCACCTTTCAGGTCTCAATTTAGACATCACTTCCCACCTCTCCTCTCTCCCTGTCTCCCTCTCCCTCTCCCCACCCCATTTCTCCCTCCCCCGTCCCTCTCCTTCTCTCTCTCTCTATGTATATATACATATATACTTAGAGAGAGAGAAACAGTATATTCTCATAGCGCCTCATTTGTCTGTAGCTTACCCGATTTTCCCCACTAGATGGTAAACTCCCAAAAGGGAGAAGTCATTCACTCTTGGGGCTTAAAACACAGAGGGGACGCGTTTAACACGTTTTTTATTAGTGGATGCCTTTAGATGGGGCTTTGCCTCTCATGTGCCACAGTTCCCCCAGCCCCGCCCCCGACTGCATCTTTTTGTCATAAGAATGCATCATTCGTTGACCTGCCTGACCCCCCAGCCCCCCACCTCCTGCATCCCAGACCAGAGTAGGCCCTCCATAAGCATTTATCAGAGGGATGATTTTTTTCTCTTCAGGTTGGATAAAACACATAACAAGATGCGAGTCAGTATTTCTTTAACGACCCCTGCCCCTCACTAGCCATGGCCCTCAAGACTGTCTTGACCTGCAGGAGTCCTGATACCAAAAGCTCAGCCTCTCTGTACACCTGTGCCAAACTGAATCTAAGAGACGGAGTTTTGGGCGAAGTAGAAAAGGATAGCTTTTCTACTTTGCCAGGCAAAGGGGAACACAGCAGGATCCTGCCTCGAAAAACTGTGTCCCAGCCCAGGAGGATTTGATGAGAAGTTTTATAGCAACAGTTCAAGGGTGGGGTTGCTGACAAGATTAGGGTGTGTGCAGGGCCTCAGGTGGTCGTCCTAATCTTGATGAGCTTCTCTCTCCCAGTAATCTGGCCTCAGGCGGTTTCCTGATGCTCCTCCCTTGCTTAGCAAATGTTCAAATGTGCTCTTTGGAACTCAGGAAAGATCATGGAGGCTGGAGTCTTGCCTACAAGAAACAGGGGACAAAAAGGCCTCCACGCCTGGGAGCCCCACAGGGCCCCACTCGGTTTCACTCCCATTGTAAACTTCTTCAGTGCATCCTGGCATATTTGGTCTCACGAGGGGGACTATGAACTTCGAGGGGCAGAATCCAGCCTCTCTTTCTCTGGCCCAATTCTCCATTGCCTCTCCCCTCCCCAACTCAAATGTGACCACTTAATTTGTCAACCACTTAAGGTACAGTCAGCTTCGACACCTGGGTAGATAGCAGAGCGTCTGCTTGAAACAGGAGGGAAGGGGGCAGGGTACAACTTTTAAAAGAATGACATAGACATAGGACATGACAAAAACTGGCTAGAACCAACTAAGTCCAAGATGGCGGAAGATTTGACTTCCAGTAGACCTTGAGCCCTCATTATACACTCATTGTAACACATCAGCGTATGCTAAATGACACCCCCACAGGCACCATGACAGCTCCGAGGCCAACCATAAAAGGCCAAAAAGTGGGCAGTGGCCCAATTCCTGGAAATCCCCACCCCTTCTCCAAAATAGTTGGAATAATCCTCCCACTCGTTAGTCTATGAAATTACCCAGCCCATAAAAACTAACCACCCCATATTTCAGGGCCACTCGCCTTCTGAGATGGCCCACTGTCTGTGGAATGTGTTTCTCCCTTGACTGCTCTCACTTTCCAAGATGACCCCATACCTTGAGGCTGCTCTTGCCTTTTGAGACAGACCGCATTCTGTCTATGGAATGTGTCTCTCTCTAAATAAATCCACTTCTTACCTATCACTTTTTATCTCACTGAATTCTTTCTGCGGTGAGACATAAAGAACCTGAGCCTCACTGAGTCCTGAGACCAGGTGTGTGATCTCAGATGACTACGGGTTCAAGTCCCAATCTGGGTTTCAGCTGGGTTCAAGTCCCGGCGCGTGGGGTCAAGTCCCATCTGAGTTGTGCAGTTTCCTGCTCATGAAGGAGAGAATTCTCTTCAAGCAGGAGGCCTCTGTTCCTGGAAGATCGAGTCTTACAGAAAACAGAAAGGGGTATGGTCTTATGTGTGGGGAAGGGCTGGGGGCAGGGAAAGTGTGGTAGGAGTTTGGGAACGTAGGTTAGGAGCAGATCGTGAAGGCCGTGCTAAAGAATGTGGCTCTTCTACAGACGTTGGGGTGTAACATGATCAGACCTGTATTCCGTGAGCGTATTCGCTAGGGCTGATCTTCTGTCCCAACCCTCCCCCTTTTCCTCTTATCACAAGGAAGTCTCCAGCGCCTGCCATTGAGACTGCACAAGAGGCCCTCCTGATTGGGTGGTTGCCGTGTGACCAGCGTCTGAGAGGAGGGGCAGGGCAGACGCCCACCCTTCACCACCACCACCCAATGCCCCTACGCCAAAACATGTTCTCCAACTCAAGCTGGTTAGACTAGATCGGGTGGGGACCCGAGTGCTCAGAGGATTAGTACATCCCAGCCTTGAATGAAGCACATTCCATAGTCAAGTAAACAGG
Organism: Tursiops truncatus; assembly: GCF_011762595.2. NCBI lineage: Eukaryota > Metazoa > Chordata > Mammalia > Artiodactyla > Delphinidae > Tursiops > Tursiops truncatus. The sequence goes on along the minus strand of NC_047035.1, from coordinate 31,530,846 downwards.
GTGTGGTGTACCTTGGTCCAGCCCAGCTCCTTTCATGGAGGGGTGTGTCCATGTGTCACAAACCTAAGAGCGCACTGCAGGCCCGTCCAGGACCTGGCATTCCTAACCAGCTCTGCCCTCTAGGAGGCCTGCATGCACCTTCTCTCTTAGCACTTTCTCTGTTCATGTATTCTCACCAGGTGCTGCTTGCATTGCGCAGGTGGCTCCCCTCTCTCAGTTGGGAGGAAGAGATGAGGAAGGGGGTGAGGAAGAGATTCCATTAGGACCAGGAAGCGGGTCCTGGCCCTGGCCCCAATTCTACTTCTCAAGAGCAGGGCTTCTGTAGTTACCTTGCTATATTACTTGGGGCAGGGGGGCAGCCTCGAAGCAAATGACCTCTGGAACATCTGCAGAGAAACCTGAGATCATGAAGAGGTGCCCTCAAACTGCTGTATTCACCGTGGTTCTGCTGACTGTAAAAGTAACATATATTCATTGAAAAAAAAGTCTTCAAAGTGCTGAAAGTAAAGAACCTTTTTAGATTATCCATGATACCCCTCCATAAAGATATCAGTAACTGACTGTTTCCATCTTTTTCTCATGCCGACCAAGTGGATATTTTTTTTAAAAGATAGAAAGGAAAGGAAATATATTTTCTGTATATAATTGGGATCAAGTTATTTTCGAAGTTTTTGGTATCCTGCCTTTTAACTTTTGAACACTTCCCTATTTCCTTAACTATTCTTGAACAATCTAATTTTAATGGCTATGTAACCTCACATACGGTTGAATAATAAAATCAGAGATAGGAATCGAGGGTGAGGTATCGCCTGGGGCCACTTTCACACAAAGAAGAGACAGGCGTGTGCTGCTTGCTCTGAGAGGAAGCCACCTCAAGCCTTTGTGCTCCCCCTTCCCTTAAGACTCAACTCAGGTGTCACCGCCTCCCTGAGGCGTGTGAAGCCCCAGCTCAGGCACTTCCCTGGTGGCGCAGTGGTTGAGAGTCCGCCTGCCAATACAGGGGACACGGGTTCGTGCCCTGGTCCGGGAAGATCCCACATGCCACGAAGTGGCTGGGCCCGTGAGCCGTGGCCGCTGAGCCTGCGTATCTGGAGCCTGTGCTCTGCAACAGGAGAGGCCACAACAGGGAGAGGCCCACGTACCGCAAAAAAAAAAAAAAAAAAAAAAAAAAAAGGAATCAGCCTGCCAGTGCAGGGCACACGGGTTCGATCCCGAGTCCAGGAAGATCCCACATGCCATGGAGCAACTAAGCCCATGCACCTCAATTACTGAGCCTGCACTCTAGAGCCCGCGAGCCACAGCTACTGAGCCCATGTGCCACAACTACTGAAGCCTGTGTGCCTAGATCCCACATGCCATGGGGCAACTAAGCCCATGCACCTCAACTACTGAGCCTGCGCTCTAGAGCCCACGAGCCACAACTACTGAGCCCGTGTGCCACAACTACTGAAGCCTGTGTGCCTAGAGTCCATGCTCCACAACAAGAGAAGCCACCGCAACCAGAAGCCCCCACACTGCAACGAAGAGTAGCGCCCGCTCACCGCAACTAGAGAATGCCCAGCAACGAAGACCCAATGCAGCCAAAAATAAATAAATAATTAAAGTTAAAAAAAAAAAACCATGCTCTCATGTTCTCAGAGCCCATGTTGACTGAGGAAGAGGGTAGAAGTAGACCCCCCAAATCTTGTTTGGGTCATTTGTAGTGACTAGAACCCTCCTGTAAATAAAGTTGAGACGACTTGTTAAACAAGTCTTTGCATCTGACTCATTCTTTGATATGAGTGCAGAGGCTAGAATCAGACAAATCTCGGCTTCACCGTTGGAGAGTTCTGTGGCCTTGGGCCTGTTACTTGACTCCAGTCTTCATTTTTCTCAGTATACAATGGAGAGAATAATGGGATCTGCTCTTAGGATGTTGAGATGTTGTAAATGAGATAATGCAGGTCAAGTCTTAGCACAAGGCTTGGCGCATTGTAGCTAGCTGTTATTACTAAATGAAATTTCTGAGTCCGCGTTATAGAATTAATGCCACATGGGCAAACCGCTTTGCAGAAACATGGAGCAATTTATGTACATACTCCTCTCATGGCATCTTCTCAAGCAAGGAGTTGGGTCAATTTTTCATCTTTGCCCAATCAGCCTGACAAAGGTTATGTGGCCCTGGTCACACCTACTTTGAAGTCCAGCACAAGGTCACCTTTCCCCCCACAGTCTTAGCGCCCAGCACCCACCACAGTCACCGTCCGTGGGTAGCAGAGGAAGGGGCTAAGAGGGATGCAGTGAGTGAAGGTCACAGTATTAAAGCACGAACGGGTCAATATAGAAATTCAGAAGCCACTTTTCCACATGCAGCTGAATAATGAAACAGTGGACTGAAGTGCCAAAGAATGCCCCCAAACAAGATTCTTCTGTCTGTTTTCACCCTCGTCCCCACCCAAAGCACAATCACGGAAAGTGCGAGCACAAAGCCTGCTTTGTGATCAGCCTCTGCTCCAGAAGAGGCCCAGAGAGATTAAGTGGTTTGCCCAAGGTCACAGAGCTCGCAAGTGCCATTAAGAGTTATCAAGACCGCGAGGAACCCGTGACTCACAGCTGGCAAACCTTGTCCACAAGTGTACAAGTCCATTGGTGTTTGTCGTCTTAACCACATTTGCAGCTTCACCAGGAATGTCAGTGTGGACAGTGATGGGGGTGAGAGACAGCACATACTTGCTAGGAGCTCTGAAAGCCAACATTCACGACCTGGGCGAAAGGAAGTTATGTGAAGAAACTGAACTGCCCGGGCAGGCATTGGTCAGTGCTACGCTTCAGAAAGGCCCCTGGGGTCCAGCTGGGGGCTCTAGGACCTTCAGGGAGGTTCCTCAGCCACCTCCTCTTTCCTGTACCATATCTGCCCCTCTCTCCAGTTATTTCACCCCTACATATGGAAATTCTCAAGAAACAGCCAGTTACTTGGACATCTTGTATAATCACCAAGAAAAGAGGGGAAAGGACAAGTTTACAAAGCACCACAGCAAACCAGAAGTCATTATTGTAATCGTTTTATTCAAGTCTGTGTGTGCTCTGGTGGTGAGACCAGGCTGAGATCAGCATCACACTGTAATACGATAAGAGGTTTAGCCATTGATCCAAGCCTGCTTGGCATCCCTAGTTAACAATTTACAGTACCTTGAAAAAAAAAAAAAAAAAGCCGAAGAAAAGAACCTGATAAGTTTCCTTCAGGACTTTTCTATTTTTAAATATTGTTGACAATTACAATAACTTAAATCCCAAAGCAAAATGGGAATTCAAGGACACGGGGTCATCACACATGGACAAGACACTGGAGCAGAGAGGGCTTAAGATGAAAACTAGGAGCTACATACTGAGGAACAAAACTAACGGGTATGTGAACTTCCACTTTACCTAGACTTGAAGGCTCTAAGGGGGAGGAAAATCCCAAAGAAAGGTTTTCTGTGAATTAAGTAAAACCCATCTCCAACTCCTTTCCTTAACCCTCTAGAAGATACAGATAGTCTCAGACTAAATCTCCGTGTGTGTGAACATGCGTGTGTGAGATTGTGAGTGTGTGAGCGTGAGTGTGTGTGTGTGTTTATCATGGGTAGTTAGAGGAGAAAGTCGACAGGTTCACCACCTCCCTTCTTTGCTACAACTAGGTATTAAGAGCTGTGGCTCAATACAATACAAAGACAAAAGCCTGATTTCAAGTTCCCAAGAGGAGCTACAGTAAGGCTTCCAAACTCCAGAGGCCCGGGAGGGATGTGGGTTGAAGCTGTGCTAAAGGGCAGTAATGGGGCAACTGTGGGCTGGAAACAGAGGCGAGAGGCCCATGGGCCTTCAGTGGTCCTGGGAGAAGAGCTACAGGATGGACACGCTCAACCCTCGCCCCCGTGGAACAGGTCCCTGAACAATCGTGGAGAGGAAATGATGGACGAGGAAGCAGCAGGAGCAGAGAGGAGGTCGGCTGAGCTCCAGGGAGATTCCACGTCCTGCTGGGTGTCTCCAGTCACAAAGGGAGGTGATGGCTTAGCCACAGGACAACTCCTCCCCGGACAACGAGCTACCTCAGAGCCTCAGTGGACCTAAGCTAGGCTGATTTTATCCCAGAACTTCTAAACAGTGCCCTAAAATGTGTTCGGAGGAAAGTAAGACATGGCTTTGGAGCCAAACAGGTCAGCAACACTGCTTCCTAGCCATGTGACCTTGGGCATGTTTCACAACCATCTGAGCCTCAGTTTCCACGTCCTTAGATGGAGGTAATATCCCCCACCCCACCCTCCCAGGATTATTGTGAGTCCAAAAAAAAAAAAAAAAGAAGAAAAGAATATAAACCTTTAGGACAGCACCTCTCACCTAGAAGAAATATAATGGTTTCATATAATTTATTGTTAGTCCCCATACCCGGGCCAGGATAAACCCATGCCTCATTCAGTGATGAAGAAAAGAGCCACAGCCAGCATGGCTTCCGGAACTGGAGGGAAAGATAAATGATGAGAGTAAAATAAAGATGACAGAGAATAATAATGGTAGCGAAAAAGATCCCAAGGGAGGTGATATGACGGCTGAAGGTCACTGTAGGCCAGGCACAGTGCTAGGCAGGCACGGGAGTAAAAACACCTCTAACTTCTGTCCTTTCTGGAACTGGGAGAGAGAATGATTTATTCACTTCTCTGCAAGTTCAAAGATGGCCCAAAGAGGTTTCAAATGTACTCTGAAGAATCCTCTCCACTGTAATCCCTTCCCTTTCCCTTAAAACACATACACACCTCTAAGTGGCCTCAGGGTTTCAGAGAGGCTGAAAGGAAGCTGGGGGACATCCAGGAAGAGTCACCTCAGTCACAGGTCCAAGGCTGAAAACTGCCCTAGGTGTTTCACTGCTGTTAAGTCAACACATTCCTATTCAAACGCAAACACTTTCAGAGAGCTACCACCCGACTCAGGACTGAAGGGAAGGGCAACCAGGAAAGACCTAACCCTACCTCACAGCTCTGCCTGAGCTTGTTCAGGGGAGGAACAGGTAGGGCTGAGACTAGGATAAGGTGAGGCACTCGCGTTGTACACAGAATTTAAGGGGTCACCAAAAACAAAACAAAACAAAACTCAGTTATCCAGATGAATCATTATTTCAATGCAATACTTTTAAAAGTTAAAGTTAATGAAAAGTGCACGATGAACACAATATCAAAATTTTAAATAAAGTCGGGATCTGTCAAAGCAAGTACCTGGGTGTGAAGGATTTCAGGAACGTGGGCAACACGTCACGGTCTTAGACTACAGGGAGTGTACAGCAAGACCACCACATCCACGGGGCCATCACTCACCAGGACCCCTCTTGATAAATCAATCTGACCTCTGGGTTCAGATTTCCTGAATGTCTAGCTCACACATCCCAATAGGAAAGGCCTATCTCTGAACCTCTGAAATTGTACTCTGGTGTCTGTCCTGAGATACCTATCTAGCTGCCAGGTTCACGCATGCCAATCAGGCTAGTAAAACTAGGTTGTGGGTGTTTGCAGGGAGGGGGGGTCAGACCAGTCAGGAAGGAGATTGGGTCAGGGAAAAGGCAAGTCTGTTTCCAAGAGAAACAAAGAGAGGAGTAGAAAAGCTCATGCCTCAGCTAACCAGCTGGGCCCCGAGGCTCTTTGCAACTAGCTGTGGTCATGAGTGAAAGACCCAAAGGAAGGCCATGGGCAGGGGATGCAGGGAACCACACAACCGGTAAGAATCAGGAAGAACCAGTCCTACTGGCTCCAGAGCAAGGAGCAGCCCAACCTCCGGCAGGACAAATCAGGGCTCCCTGAAGTGGACAAGGGACGGGGTGAGGCCTGTCAGTAGTGTAACAGGACAAATGGAAAATAATCTAAGTGAATGAGAGGCTCACCTGGCCCGTACAGCCAACCAGAAGCCCGGGCCGGGTCAGGCTAATTAGCCACCTAAGCCCCGTTAATTAGCCTTAATCAGCTAGGACTCCAGTTTCTGCCTCCTGCCCTTCCAAAGCCAGTGCCTGGGGCGGCAGGCACCCAGGAGGCAAGGCCAGGGCAAAGCCAGGGACTGAGGGCTCCCTGGAAGTAGCACTGGGTTTCCCCTTCTGATGTGGACTTTTATTCATTTGAATTCCTGATCTAAGAAAACAATGATCTGTCTGAACAAAGAGAGACATTTGGGAATGTGTTCCTCACAACAGCTGGAGCTTGAAAGGAAGTCATCTCAGGCCTGAAGCCAAGGAGAAGAGGCAGGTGGTCTAGTTGGTCAAACCACATGAAATGGCCAATATTTGCTGTTTTTGACTTCCAACCACACGCACACGCACGCACACGCACACACACTGTTCTCCACAAAAGGAAGCAACCCAGCAAGGGGAGGCTTACCAGTGCTAGACCAGGGGCCCCAGGACCACAGATTTTCAAGCTAGAAAGGCTTCGTGCTTCATCATCCTCAGTTCACAGCTGGGCTCAGAGGTCCAGAGAGGGGAGAGATGTTTGCGACATCACACAACATGCAGGCGGGTAGCTCCGATCACCAGATTCCTGCCGCTCGTGCCACCACGTTCACTTACAAGGCACTGTGAGCTGCTCTCCCCCCGACCCCGGTCTACAGTCTCTGGCAGAGTCCTCAGGAGAAGCCTGCCGCTACAGAAGCGGCAACACCTGCTCCTTCCCCGAAATTCTTCAGGAGACAATGGTGTTTCTGACCTGCCCGACCCACACCTGAGTCAAAGGCACAGGCTAAAAGAAACACACGCAGAAAAGGTCAAGGTCCTGCATTCACAGAGGGGCCTGCCGCACGGACATTTCAACCGTGCGGTGTACCACTCAGAGCACCCAGCCCTCCGCACCCGCTGCTCTGTGCTTTGTGAAAATCGAGCTGGAAGAATTAGGAATGCTCGGGAGGGCTCTTTCCCTGTGGGGGAGGGAGCAGGGAAGAAGCCTCCAACGGGGGGGCTGTGAAGCAAGACTGTTGATACCACGTTAGGCCTAGATGCCCTTGGGGTGTCTTATGGCGTCCCTGAGCAACTGTGGTCTGAGGGGAAAGGGGCCTTGTGAGGAAGCCCACACCATGACCCATGTCCCCCTTTCCCAAGGATTCCTTCTGGAACCGGGCTGCTTCCAGCCTCTAAACACATCAGAACTTGGGAATGACTCCAAGAAACAAGAGACCCCGAATCATCACCGGGATGTTGCCTCCAGCTCCCCGTCTCCCATCGCCCCCTCTGTAAGACACTAATGGTAGGACCATCAGCCTGACAAATCAGGTGGGGGAATTAGGAGGGATGCTTGTGAACACCAGGGGCGACATAATGCAGTAGAAGAGCATGTGCCTGACCACCGTCCCCATCAGTCATGCTAAGCCAACTCCAAATCATTCCTCTTCCAGAAGCCAGAGGAAGCAGGCAAGTCCCCTAGAGGCAAAGGCGGTAAGAACTGCATCGTCAACTTCAGCGTTTGTCCTATTCGCCGGCAGGGAGCCACGGGCTTCACGGACCAGCTCTGATGCACACTCTCTTGCCCTTGTGAGGGAAGCAGGTGATGGTTGCTTTTACAGGAAGGAAATTTGAGAGGGACTAAGAGACAAGCCCAAGGTCAGACAGCAAAAGCAGAACGGAGAACAGAGCCAATCTGTTCAGGTCTCAGGAGTCTGGTGCCCGACTCAGCAATCAGTCCAAGCAGCTTTTTAACCTCTCTTCACTTGAATCTTCATCTTTAAGCACGTCCCCTTCTCTACCAGTAAGCATAACAAATGTAAAAGGCAAATAATGTAATTTTGTAAAGGTCAAGAGGAAAGGTTAGCACAATTCTGAGTCATCCAAATGCAAGGTACCACCACCATCATCTTCACTACCAGACCTCCGGATACTAAAAGATGGGAAGATAAGAGCATCTGTCAAAGCATCTTAGACATAACATACGAAAATAACTGGGACATCTGCTCAGCCCCTGGCAGTGGCCTGGATCCCCAAGGACAGAGGACAGTCCTGTGCAAAATCAGTGGAAGGAACTGAAGGAGTCAAGGAGAAGGGGCGGAGAGCAGTATCTGTTTCCCATCACCATCTTCCACGTGGCAGCACCTGCCAAGAGGGGTGGGAAAGTGTCTGAGGAAAGGGAAAGGGGGTCAGCTACTGCTGCTGCAGGGGTTTGATCCCCCGCTCCCAGGCCTGCCCCTGCCCATGACCATGGAGACAAGGGAAGCTGAGTGGACAGAAAGCAACCCAAACCTGTTACTATTACAGGATCCTTATCCCACCTGAGCCTTGCCCCACAGAGAGAGTGTGGCAGGCAGGGGCCCCTCGGAGACCCGGTTTGGAGGAGCTGCGAGATGGTAAGTCCTCCATCTTCGTGGAAGTCCACAGAAGCACCTTCAGAATAACCTCGCTTCCGCTTCTTGCGGGTATAATCGCTCCCTTAGCAGACACCCAGCCTTCCCTTGTCTTGCCCTGGATGGATGAGGAAGAACCGGGTTCAACCTCTTACTCGGCGGCAGCGAGCCATCAGTCTACTCCTCACCAGTTACACTACACTTCCAAGACAGACAGCTGCAATCCAACAAAATGACAGAAAGCAGAAAATGAGCAAAGGAAGGCTTCCTGCCTCCTTCCACAGAGCACTGTCCAGAGCCAGCATGGTCTGGACGACACTGTATGCTGCACCCACCGGGGGGCCATTTAGTGGGGCTAAGGGTTTAGAGATGTGTTAGTGGCTTAGGGCCTGGGGCCCTGGAGAGTCCTGGGAAAGGGCACAGAACAGGCCATCTGTGTCCCTCTCCCCATCGGGAATGAAGGGGAGTCACGTGGTTGGCTGGAACTGCTGACGGGATTCACACTTCCCCCCTCCTAGCCGAGGAGTGGGGCATGGGGGCAAAAATAATCCCTTACGTACTGTCTTCGCTGAACAAAGAGACGGAGAGAGATGAGACGCAATAACAGAACCCTGGACAACAAAACCAACAGTGCCTCCCCGCCCAAGACTACACGGGGCCCTTGAACCAGAGTGTCTGCCAGTGGGCTCGTAAAACAACGAACAACTTGAAAGCCAAGGTCTTCCCCTTTTGTCCTCCCCAGGGCAGGACTTCTATTGTAGTTACAGAGCAAGCAATGACCAAATCCATCCCTCGTGCCCGGATGGCTGCTCTCCTGTCCTGGCATCCAGGCAGCAAACGCAAGGAACCTGCAGGTGGCCCTCCAACACCTGCAGAGAAATAGTCCAGGACAGAAGACAGTGAGGTGTAGAGTCTTGAGGCGGGAGGAGCGTGACCTAAGGACTCTACTCCTGTCAAGCTGTTATTCCCATGAAAAGACAACTGTTCACACTTGCTGCAGGAGCCTGAGGGTAAGAGGAAATGTGGAGATACACGTCAGAAAGCTCCAGAAGAAGCTCAACATTCAAGTTAAGGAAACAAATTCCAGAAAAGTCAGGGTTGGCCTCTGTTGTCCTTCCTACCCAGCTCATGGTCCAGAGCCCAGCAGGAGGGCTATCTGTGCACAGAGACAAGAGGCCTTGGTTGGCCTCCAGTGCTCGGAATTTGAAGGTTACTGTACATCAGGGGCTCACTGAGCACCTTACAGACATCATCACTCACCACATCCATTCACACAAGGAACTAAAAAGCGCTCCGTTTTACTTCAAGGGCATCACAGAGTAATGATGGATGAGAAGGAATCCCCACAGTTCCAACTCCCAGGGTCCAGGACCCACCCCCATATGCTATTCTGGTGCAGTGCAGAGATATCTCCCCACCAAACACATAACCTGAAGTCCACTAATTCCAGGGGCTGCAAGAAAGATCAAGGGAAGGGAAGAACACATACAGATCAGATGACCAAACGGACAAACACAAGAACTTTGTCTCTGGTTTCAGAACTGTCACCAGTGAGTCTCCCTGGAAACTATTCCTGGGATGAGAGTGTGTTTGTATCAGAACCTGGTCTGACCACATCTGGAGCCCAGGTAGGAGATGGGTGCCGTCAACAGGTGCTGGTTTCTGCCCTTCTTTGAGTGTTTACAAAAGGAGTGAGGACAGACAGACTCCGTTACCCTCTTTGCTGCAACTCAACTGTATTTCCTAACTCCCTCCCCACCCCTGTCTCACAGAGGCAGGTCCCTACCACTGGCAGGCTCAGATGAGTAAGTGGGGCGCCTGGAAGTGCAGTAGGCGGTACTAGCTGCATCGACTCCTGTGCCCGACACTGGGGCACTTTGCCTTTAGTCCTCTGGCCGGCACCGAAGGGCTCAGGACACAGAGAAGCTCACAGCTCACACCAAACGAGATTCTGATTCATGAGTATCAGGGAAGAATGTGGAAGAGGTGCAAAATCAATCACAGAACATCCAATACTGGTGTTTGGAAAGGCTGAACTCAGGGCTAACAGAGGGAGCCCAGGAGGGCACACCCAGGGGGCTGAGGAGAGGGGGCAGCAGACAGATTCGGCTGAGGGACTCTGCAGGGTCACCTCGAAGGCAAGGAAGACTGTGGAGGGTGGAGGACATGCACGCACCCCTCCCTGCCCTACACAGCCACGGCCCTCCCAGTGGACCTGGGGAGAAGGGCCCTGCAGGGCACGAAGCCCTCTCAAGGGGCCCTGCTTCCATCCCTTCCATCTTCAAAGTGCATTATCAGTGCAAGAAGGAGGGCGGGAGCTCAGGGGGTCCAATTCTGAGACAGGGCTGCGCCAGCCGGCTCCCCCCATCTCCTGCTTCCCCCTTGCCCGCCCCCAACCCTTTTCGCGCTAAGACCAGAACTCTTGCTGGATCTCGTAAGGGGCAGGCCTGTGTGTGTTCAGTGCGGCTCTGCACAGCGGCACGGTGCCGTCCTGACTCTGGCCCTCCGCGTCCAGGTCCAGAAGCGTCCGCTCGGCGGGCGGCAGCGGCCCCGCCTGGAAGGGGGGCAGGGCTGGCAGCCCAGGCCGCTCCTCCACGGTGCTGCTGCTGCTTGCCAAGCAGGAGTCCAGGTTGCTGGGCGTCTCCGTGCTGGAACTGTTGGCTGGGGAGGCGCTGCGGGCGTGGCTGGGAGACACGAACCACCAAGGGTCCAGTCGCTGCCGGTTGGCAGAAGGACGCGGCCGAGGCAGAAACTCCAGGGTCTTGGGTCTCTCCAAGGCAGAGTCCTGCTGTGTGTTCCAGCGCCTTGGGGTCGGGGGAAAGACCACATTGGGGTCAGGGAGACGGGGGAATTCCCCCGGGTCTCGGCTGGGGCTGGGGGTTTTCAACATTCCTGGTCAAAGAGACAAAGGGAGAGGCGTTCGATCAGGGCGCCACACACGCTGCTTCCTCCCCACCTCGCCGCGTCCCTGTGCGCTCGGGTAACGCGAATTGCGAGCGCCTACTATTTTTCATGCAGCGTGCTGGCAGGCACCGGGGATGTAATAGTGAACTACAAGGCCACGGTCCCTGTGATCTGATAATAATGGGACACACGGGCCTCGTATCTGTCGTGAAACTTGAGGAAATGTCTGTTCATTCGCAGTTCATCCATTTAATAAACGTGTGACAAGAACAAAGCTAGGTGTCAGAAACCTAAAGACGAGTAACCTAGGGGTCTCTTTTCCCAAAGAGGCCACCTATCTGATTGTAACCAAAAAATCTAAGCAGGGGAAGGGCAAGCTGAATGGTCCAGTACTACTGTCGTTCACACTCAAATCTCACTGAGAGGGTATGGCCATGTTCTCTTCTCCTACGGGATCCGAGGTGGTTTCTAGGTCAGACTGCGGTCTTCTAGGGCGCAAGGGACAGGGTGGGGAAGGCCCAGAGTGACAGTGCACGTCAGGGTGTGCTGGACGTCAGACGGAGAAGGCGAGCGCGTGCACCGGCACAGCGGTTCACCTGGACACATCTCCGCGTCTGAGCGATGGGATGAGTGACTAAGGGATGAGTGATGGAGGGCGTGATGCCCGGGCGGAAGCTCGCCTTCCGAGAGTGTCTGGACTCACACTGTAACGAGAGACAAGAGCCCAGCTGCGTGGCCGAAAATACCCTCCTGCGTGCAGGGCAGGATTGCTCTCGGTAACTGCAGCCTCCTCTGCAGGGAACAGAGCTGGACTCCTGCCCTTGTCCTGAAAGCACCGCGCCGCACACTCCCAGACCCAGGGCCTGAGCATCCCACCGCAGTCCTGATGGGATTCTTCCCAGAGCCTGCCTGTCTGCTCTCCCTCCTCAGGGAAGACCCCCTGAGGCACAGGACGGAGAGAAGTCGGCCACCTCCCGCGGCCCAGAGCGGCCTGTCTCGACTGGCTGAGCCAGAGGAGAAACGGAGCTGACCCCGATATCTCCACTCCTGGGGGAAGCACGAAGGCGGGCAAGAGGAAGGAGGGGGCGGGCAGGCCTCACCTGCTCCAGGGCTGGGGCTCAGCCCGTTGCTGGAGGGGCTCCTGCTGGCTCGAGGGGCCGCCGGCTTGAGGGCCCCATCGGAAGGAGTCCGCCGGTGAGCGCTGGGCTCGGCGCGGGGGGCCGTGAGGGTGACGTGGGTGGGGGTCAGGGACTGCCTCGGGTCTCGCTTGAAGCGCTCCACTCGGACATTGACCAGGGGATTGCGGGTGCAGGGGCTCAGGGGTGGGGCCTCCCCGGGGCTGACGGGCATCTCGTACACCACAATCTCATCACTGTCGGAACGCAGCAGGGAGCGCGTGGAGTTGCACTCGGAGATGGAGGAGAGCGAGAGCAGTGTGAGGGAGGCAGAGGGGTCTCCTAGCAACAGCACGGGCTCCTCCTTCTTGAAGAGCTTCCGGGATGGGGGGCTGGTGCTCCGACGGGGACGGCTGGCTCTCTGGAAAAGGCCCTCGCGCCTCTTCTTCTCCTCCCGGGCTGGCGGCTCGGGCTCCTCCGGGGGGAGCAGCTGGCACTTGCCAGCTTCCAGCAGGTCACAGCCGAGGCCCGTGGCTGCCAGGACGGCCCCACAGCCGAGCAGAGCCACCTCACAGCGGCGGTGGTGGGGGCCGCCCCGCTTGAGGCTGTTGGTTGGCGTCAGCTGGGGGGTACTGGTGGCCGAGTTGACTGGGGTGGGCTCCTCGTGGACGCCGTCGCCGGGGGGGCCGTCCCCATCCTCTCCACGAGGGAATGGGATACAGAGGTAGGACTGGTTGGGTGACGGCTGTGGACGACTCTCCCCACTCCGTGGACCTTCGCTGTCCTCGTCCTCTGCGAAGATGAGAGGAGTGGAGGGGGAACAGAAAATGGGAACGAAGCGGCAAGAGTAAGAACCTGGTCCTTCTCCCCGACCCCAGGCCCCTGGCCTAGTGCCAGGGATGCAGACGTTGAACAGTCTGAGGTGCAGGACAAAGAACCAACAGGGCTTCATGCCTCCACACTCAACTGTGACCAATGTGGGGAAATCACTCTCCACTCCACAGCCTGTTTTCCTATGTGCAGAAAAGACGATCTGCTAATTTGCTCCTTCTGTCGTGGGGACCCTCAACACAAGAAGTGCGGTATGAGTTTCCTAGAACAGACAGATCCCTAATTATTTTACAACTTGAAACTGGAAGGGACCTTGGATTTTTAGAATAATGGCCTACAGACCTGTCTTAAGACTAGCGTCCTGCAGGACGTCCCTGGTGGCCCAGTGGTTACGACTCCGCACTCCCAAGGCAGGGGACCCAGGTTCGATCCCTAGTCAGGGAACTAGATCCCACACGCATGCTGCAACTGAGAGTTCGCATGCCCCAACTAAAGAGTCCACGAGCCACAACTAAGGAGCCCACCGGCCACAACTAAGGAGCCGGCAAGCTGCAACTAAGGAGCACGCCTGCCGCAACTAAGAGCTGGTGCAACCAAAATTTTTAAAAAAGAAAAAGACTAGTCTCCTGCAAAGGATTAGAACCCCCTGCGTGGGTGAAGGCCCATCTACTCTGTGGACTGACTTATTATGATCTTGGAATTCTAGAGAGAAGAGTACTTTCTGAGAGAGCCTGGAGAAGGCCTTACCCATTCAGTAATCACAGGGCAACACTGGAAAAGCTTCCTTGGAGGAACACTGAGGTGTCTTCTATCACCATCTCCCATTCTGTGGACTCCCCACATTAAAATACACAGAAATAGACCCAGGAAAGGAAACTGCCTGATTCTAGGCCTCCCCCTTCTTCACTGCCCTAAGAAGACTATAACTGGCCCCTTGGGATAGGAGGCCAAAGGCAGGTTCCACGGCAGCAGTAGTGATTTGAGAAGACTCAATGGAATGAGAGTAGAGCAAACGGAGAAGGAACAAGCGGGGTGGAGGGTGGGGGGGACCAGGAGTTGAGGAAAAGAGGAAACACCCCCATGAAGCAGTACTAGGGGTCCTTAAAGATTCCGAGAAGCTTGGCCAAGAATTCCCTGAGGGAACAGGAGGAGAGTCAAGACAAAGGCAGTACTTACCCATCTCCATAAGGCTGGTGAACCCTGGCAGGGCTGGACTATTCCTCGGCCCCTTCCCCAGGTTGGGGGCACTGGACGACCACTGTTTGTATCCATCTACCAGGGACTTGAGGCTGAATGAGAGGAAGTGAGGAAACTGTGAGAACTGGTTACTTCCTTTACCCTCAGCTCCCTGGGCCTATGGAAATGCCTCTCCCTGTCTGCTTGATTACAGCAAAGCCCAAGAGCCTCGGGGTATAGGCAACAAGCCTTACTGAGCCCACCCGCTTCATTAGCAAAAGTGCACATGCTCTGGGGAATGAAAAGCAGAGACATAACCCACCCCTCACATGCGGCTATGGAGCTGCGGGAAGACCTGCTGGGCAGGCTGGCAAGAGGACAGCGAGAATAAGGACTGCCGGGCACTGGCCAGGGTCTTGCCGAAGCCCAACTTAAGGGAGAGGCAATCACTCCGCAGGCGCTGACTATAACACACTGGTGACATTAGAAAAACTGCAGTGCTGAGATCTGCAATGCAAGGCAAGCACCGGGCAATGAGCTAGCAGAGATGGGCCAGGCCAGGCCACTCCACTCACACCCTTTCTCAATTTCTCCTTCCAAGCTTACGGCATGCTCAGGCAACTTTCAAAGCCATCCATGTTTCAAAAACAAAAATCAACCAACAAGGCTGCACCAACCCAGTGCACTTTGGGACAGACCTATGTGGGCAGTACATAAGGCTGGACTCGAACCCTCGGTTTGTCTGGGAATGGAGAGGAAAATGACAGGCGCTTGCTTTCAAAACCCTGTAATCAGCTCACAGTGGCAAGCCAGTAACTCCAAGGTCACTGACTGGGTACCCCGCCAACTCTCTTATAGGATAGGGGCATCAAAGGCCCAGAAGCACTGGTCTTTCCCCTAAAGGACAGTAAAGAAGGAAGACTGAGAAATCTGTGGGCTATGACTGCCCTGGAGATACCAGTATATAACCAGGGTGGCTCTCATTTTAGGGCTAGAGAGAGCCATTCAACTAAAACCCACTCTTCCCAGCCCATCTTGAGGGAGGGAGAAGGACCAACTTTTTCCCTGACTGCAGACTTCTGCTTCAAGTGCTATCAGAAATACCACTGAATTAAAGTACCTCCCAGCCACCAGTGGTTTCAACCAAAATGCACAGCCAGAGAGAAGCGTGCTGCCCAACCCACAGCCTGAGACTTCTCACTGGAAGTCTTATAACATCACCTCCAGCTCTGGGTCCAAGGAATCCAGATCAGCAGAGTCAAAGCCAGTGCTGACGACCAAAGGATAAACAGCCATGGACTGTCTCCCTATAACTAAGGATGCTGGGAGAATCCCAACAGGAGTGGTCAGGGGAGCAAAGGAAACGTCAAGTCAGACCAACACAGGAATTTTCCCAAGGTGCACGATGGTACCGCTTCCAAAAAAAAAAAAAAGGAAGTCAGCATGGCCCTGGCAATAATGAGGCTTGATTCTGCGGGGTGCGCTGTGAGGAGAAGGAAATGGAGGGAGGGTTATTACCAGTACATGTGATGAGAGGGTGAAGATTAGACTCACCCCAAGTGGAAATGTGGAGATTCTGATGGGGTACTTAAACCATTAGCTTTCTCACGTCTCTGAGGGGATCTTCAATGAATAAAGAGAATCAGTAGCAGGCAACAGTGGGTACATGCAGCTCAGCCTCTCCCACGTGAGAACCCTCAAGGCTGGGCCCCAGCCATGTCGCCAGCTGCCCTCCCCTTGTCTGGTCAGCAAAGCCCCACACCATGAAGGAATCTTAACAAGATGACCAGGCCGGAACTACCACGGGCCCAGGACCTCCCAATCTGTGGGACAAACATCGCTGGGCAGCCACAGCTTAATTACAGGGGGCTTGTGAATCCATAGGTCCCCGCTGTCTACAGACAGTGCATATGTTTCCTACAGATATGTACTATTGTTTTAAAGGATGGAGATGCAAGTTCACTTAACATTACTGAATTCAATACAGCTTTTTGTCATTACATATTTTCTTCAGTCAACAGGAACTAACATTAGAAATAGTATCCTATAGAGGCTCTCAACATTTTCTGCCATGGAAGAGGTCTTTTCTTGAGACTGGGTGGATTTTCCTTATTTCTTCAATAGGAACCGAGAATCATGAAAAATTAAGTCACATATTTTGAACTGCTTCGAAAGTTTTGAGGGCAGATCTATGTAAGTTAATGTAATGTAAGAAAATTCCGAAGTTAACGTTTTGTGTGATGTGAAATGCAGTTAATTTACTAGCAAGACAAAAAATACCTTTAAATGAAGCAGAACCAGAGAAACTATTGGCATCCATAGCCAGCCTGGTAAAGCCTATCTGGAAACACACTAGTGTCAGAAACACCAAGGGACTCAGGGTGACGGGGTTCCTCAGGCCCAGCTCCACCTTACTTCCAGCCAAGGCTCAAAGGACAAACTGAGGAGTGCTCGTACCTACAGAACTTAGTAGAGCAGAGCAACCTGCAATCCCCAGAGGACTCGATCACTGAATTCTTATACAGCTGAGGCAGTCTGCCCTACATATCTAAATATTCTGTTCTAAGGTAGCTAGTGATTTCCAAAGCCTGGCTTCAACGTCATGAACCAACCTGTTATTTTCACCTTCGGCACAGATCTGACATGGGGAAGTAGATTTGGGACATGAAATCGTAGTATTCAGAGAAATACCCAGGCTCGTTACAGGTTCAGGGCACCTCTAAGTCTAATTAATAGTCAACCTTAGAAGCTCTTTGAAAAGCCACTAAAAAGGAGGAAGGGGGCTACTGCTTATCCTCCCACTTGGAAAAGTCAAGAAATAGGGCTCTAGATTCTAACACAAGAATAAGAAGTATATCCCATGACATGCGTTCTTCGAGTATGAAGGAGAACTGCATGAGAAGCACGGACGAATCATGAGAGCAAGTATTTACATATGCTTACGACGAGCCAGCCCATCTTTTAGGGACTTCCCAAGTATGAGCTTATTCATGATCAACTCCATGAGATGGGAATGGAGAGAATCCCCATTTGATAGATGAGAAAACGTAAGGTCCCACAGCTGGGCGTGGAGGAGCCGGGATTCACACCCCGGCAGCCTGGGCTCAGCATCCTTGCTCTTCACGACTGCACTACAAGCAACTGGTCTGTGAAGCACTAGGACCACAGTGAGAACACAAGCACATCCAAGGCACCAGGGCGTGCCATGTGCTTTGCCTAGAGGGGCCACTCATACATGGTAGGCGTGGCTGGTGGGTGGGGTCATAAGGAAGTACCAGTGGCCCCGGAGTCACCTCCACCTGCACCTCCAGGGCTGGGTTATTCTGCCTGCCCCTGCTCTAGGATGAGCCTCCACGCAAGGGGCGTGTCACCTCTGTCCCTCCTCCTCTCTCCTCTGGGCAGAGGTTTTAAGGGGAAGAGCCAGGTGTAAACAGAACACTCAGGCTGAACTCCTCACACGCAGTGAATGCTTGGGCTACTTGCTCCTCTGAACAGGAGGCCTCCAGGGCTGGGCCAACTGTAACTCATGGGCTAAATCCTGCCCATCCCTTGTTTTCGTACAGTTTTACTGGAACACAGCCATGCTCGTTCATTTACATATTGTCCATGGTCCGTGGCTGCTTCTGTACTACCACAGTGGGGCTGAGCAGTTACTACAGAGACCACGTGGCCCACAAAGCCTAAAATACTTACTATCCGGCCCTTTATGGAAAAAGTATGCCAACTCCTGTCCTAGGGGCTTCCAGGGAACAAGGAGATTGGAAAACCCTATTGTCAAGATCAAGAAGCTTGTCATTTCTCTGAATGCGGCGAAACACGCAACGAAGGAAAAGGTATTCCACATCATAGTTTTAAAGGATTTCCCGTCCTCTGGCTCTTACCCTTCGTCTCCTGAGGCAAACTCCTTCTGACCAAGTGTGCCCGGCCCCCACGTCCGTCCCTTCTTCTTGGGGGCCCGCTTCTCCTCCTCTTCCCCCTCCTCCTTGGGGACGACACAGCTCCGTCCCCAGGTTTTGCTGCTTTCGCCTGGTGTCACTGTGAATAACAAAGGTCGAATGGGAGCTGGAAAGCAGAGAGGTCCCCCCAAACTAGCCTCTCCCCGACCGGACACGCACACTCACATAATTGGAGCTGCGGGGGATAGTCAGACCTTGTCAAAAACTTTGTGCCCGAGTGGAGCCTGCCAGGTAAGTAAAGGAGTTCCCAGCCAGCACTCACTCAGTGCTTTCCAAGTACCAAACGTGAGAAAACCTCCCAGATTCTCCCGAGTCCAGCATAAAGTGGGCACTCAGGCCGGCCAGTCACCAGAGCTCCAAGCAGACCTGACTCCGGGAACATGTTTTCTTGCCGGGGACTGGCTTGTGGGGGGGCGAGGTGGCGGGTGAGGAAGTAGGTGAGAGATAAGGGGTAAGGAAGATGTAGAAGTGAAGACATTTTGGTAAGAAAGTGCTGGAAAGGAAGAAAGTGAGGAATTCAACACTGTGGAGAAGGAAGTCAGGGGTAGGAGAGGGGGAAGGAACAGGCCTGGAGAAATGTAACAGATAGGAGAGGAGGTGCCTTCTTCTGACCCTGATACCTTAGAGCAAGGGTTGAAAGCCAAATCCTTCAGAGACTGGCCTTATATCATAAATGGATGGAGTGACCCAGTTCCCAGAAAACAGGGAGTTGAGGGGACTGAGGCAAAATACAGAGCGTACGGAAAAAAAGAATCCACTGGTTTGATTTGATTTTTCAAGGAAAGCCAGAAATCCAGGTCTTGGGGGGGGTTTTGATGAAATCTCTCTATCTTTAAATTAGGGCATACAACACACTTTACATATATGCATATATGTGTGTCTGTATAAGTTCTTTTTAATAAACACCGTCATAAAATAAAATTGGTTCGGATTCGGCCTATCACAAAGTAGCTGGCAAGTTTACCTTGGAACCTACACTTTGACAAAGCCCTTTCCTGGGAAGCATGGAAAAGAAAAACCATGATGCCCCAAACGTGGCAGCGAGGGCACAAGGTCCCCAGGCCAGGGTACCTTCATCGCATCCCAGATTGCTTTGTAATCCACTAAAGAGCCCGCTGGTACCCACAAACCCCTTTGCTGGTGTCTCACTAAGAGTGAAAGGGTCAAGGTCATGGAGAGATGAGGCGGGGGGTAAGGGTCTGCGTACACATGTGCGTGTGTATACATATTGTGGAGGAGAGGTGGCAGAGTTATGGACGGAGCCAGCCTGGACCAGCTGGTGGCTGGACAGAGCAGGGGACAGGTGCCCCTGGTGTGTTCTGGCCCCAACTAATTTGGGAAACAGCCTCACACTGGATGGCTCGCAGGCGAGGGATGATGGTGGGGCTCGCAGGAGGGCTAGAGCGGCTGTTGATGAGACTCTTCCTTTTATCCATGGTGGGCGAGGCCTGTACCGTGAACTTGTGCTGGAAATCTGCTTGGGGAAAGACAAACAGATGCGTGTGCATTAGGATTTTCCCATTCTCAAGTTCCTATGAGCTACAAGGATATATACTGCAACACAGGGAATAGAGCCAATATTTTATAATAACTCTAAATGGAGTATAACCTTTAAAAATTGTGAGTCACTATGTTGTACACCTGAAACTTGTGTAATATTGTACAACAACTATACCTCAGTTAAAAAAAAATTCCTATGAGAGAACTGACACTTCCTGGCAGACTTGAGGGACAGGCCCTATTTCCTGAGAAGCTCCTTTTCACCTGGGAAATGTTCTCTTTCAGAATCATTTCTTTTTCCCATAGGGACATGGCAAGATGGACGTATGAAGAGAAGGAAACTTCATTACCCAAGTGAACTTCATCATATCGTTTCCATAAAGCCGTCTATATAATGTACATATGTCTATATAATGTATATAGGTGTAGCAAGTACGTGCTTAGAATAGTTTTTAAAAATATCATGAGACCTTGTCGATTATTCTAGGAAATCTAACTTAAAATTCTCCATCTCATACAGTCTATCCGTACACGCCTCCTTTTCTCAGGGACCAAAGCAGGGAGACTGATGCTCCTCGATAAGTGCGGGGTACCAGGACTAACCCACAGAACCTGGGGAAGTGAGGGAGATGCGGTTAATGGTCCAAATTCTGATGTATTCCAAAGGCATTTACAGCGTACATGAGGAATGTAAAATGTACATTCTCTGAGTTTCTGAGCTTCGTTCTCCCCATCTATCAAAAGGCTATAAAAAAGATCTGCATGTTTGCGCCTAGGTCTCCCCTCTAGACTGTGATCTCCCTGTAGGGGAGCTCCATGGCTTTTCTATCTGCTGCCTTAGCACACAGCAAGATGCTGGCACGTGCCAGATGCTCCAGAGGTGCTTAAAGACTCTGTGTTGCCTGAAAAGAAAAAAATGTGCAACGACACATTCACTGAATTTCACGAGGTGGATTCTCTTGTCTGTACCTAAGCCACCGTCCCAGTGCTTAAAGTCATCCACTACTATTCCTATTATGCCATTTCCCCTTGGCTCCTTGTACTTCTAATAAGCTTGCTTCCTGGGGCCTTACAGACTCAGAATACAATGAACTTTATTTACATAACACACACTTGAGTACTTACCTCCCTCCGTGGGTACGTTACGCCCCACAGAGATTCTAATTCATAGTTTCATATTTCTTTGCATTTTCCCAAGGCTGTACCTGCTGCAAATGTACCTTTGTTCAGCTAATGTGTTTCTGAAAGGTTATGTGTAAATCAAATCCTTAAACGTTCATCCTAATCTCAACCGCACACAGAGAGCTAATTATTTACAGAAACCCTGAGATGAGTTATTTTGCAGACTCACACGCACGTACACACATACCCTGGGGTTCTTTTCCCCCCGTGACATATTCCTTCTCCAGGTTTGCCTATAGTGAGATGTGCCTGTGTGCACGGCCGTGCTACTCGCAGCCTGCAGCCAGGCCTGGCACACTCACGGCCTTCCCCTCATATTCTGTGTGTAGTCAAACTACAAAATCCCCCTGGAAGGCGGAAGCTTTCCATCAGGCCACGCTTTCCACGGAATAGAATGGACCTTCCTAAACCAGCTCCGTGATGAGCCCTGGGGTCTCACGTTTCTGAGCTCAGTCCCTGGTTCCCACAGAACCCCTGCCACACCAGCCCCTCGGTCCACTCCCACCTCCCCCAGGTCCCCGGACACCAACCGGAAGGGAGGCTGATGCGGTTTCCATCCTTGAGCTTCAGTCGGTTCTTCCTGAACTTGCCCTTGCGTTTCTTGACCCGGGGCTTCTCCTGGCACAGCTGGTGGATGATGATGTGGAGCTCCCGCTGCAGGATGTCGATCTCCCGCTCGGCCAGCTCCCGCTCCCGGCGCCGCAGCAGCTCCTCCTGGTTCTTCTGCTGGAGTGCGGCCCGCGTCAGCTCCTCCTCCCAGGTGTGCAGCTCCTGCCAGGCAGGTAGAACCATGGCGGGGGTGTGTGTGGCAAGTGGTCCGTGCAGAGGGGGCTCGCCCCTGGGGCGCCAGTGCTCATAGCAGCCTGGACAGCTCTCCTCGGACACCCCACGCTTCAGTCCCCAGCGGAGGTGGGGGCTCAACAGCTGGCTGGAAAAGGAACACCTGACCACTGCAAACGGAGGCCAGGCAGGCTCCGAAGAGCCGTCCTGAGGATACAGCTCGAGGAGCCACAGGCCAAGCCCTGGAGACGGGGGCTGATAGTGCCCTGTGCCCCTTGATTGACTGATTAAAATTACCTGTGACCAGGACAAACGATGGCGTTTGGGTGGAAAATATAATCATATACTCAAATTTTACAGATTTGGTTCTATTTTGATTTTTTCTTTCTGTTACATAAAGGAAAGTTTTTTAAAACCAGAGCCAACTTACTGTGATCTAGCTTAAAATGTGCGTGCTGTGAATGAATCACCCTCCAGGCATCGCCTAACATTCAAATGAAAATAAATGTATTTCCAGGGTGGCTGTTCAAAAGGTTCGTGAGGCGCGTCATCTAAATCTTTGTTCACTTGGTGAGTGAATCCACTGAGCGTGTGGTTTAAACTGGCACCTTATCTAAAAGGACAACCATTTGCTCTGGAAGGATGGGGACAGCACAGCAAAGAGAAGAGGGAACATTTCCTGAAGTCTTTGCCAGGCACTTTCTCTAGAAGGTGGGCAGAACCTCTTCCCTCCCTCCCCTTTTTCCTCCTGCATGAATTCACAAAGGAACTCACCATGGAATTCCTGGAAAGAGGTGGGGGCTTATGGCATCAGGAAATAGGAGAGAGCCCAGGAAAGAGAACAAAGCATGCGTATAAAATTTAAACATGTGGACTCTAAACTGTTAACACTGGTTACCGCAGGCCTAGGATCGAAGTCGGGTGGAGGCAGAGGACTAAAACTTAAGAAGCTTTCATGTCAACAACCTGAGAGAACCATGTCTAAAAAGGGAGAAGTTTTCTTCAAAAAAGTAGCCAGAGCAACACTTCTGTGGTTGAAATTCAAAATTCTCAATGAAATGCTCCCCTATAAGAAGTCATTCTGGACTAGAACAAACTATAGAAATGGAACCCAGGGCTAGAAAATAGTATGTGAACACATATCGGGGAAGCAGAGCAGCGGGCAGAGAGCAGAAGAGAAAACAAACAAAATGGGAATAAAGTATTCTGATGAAAGGAGTTTTCCGTTCAACTTGCCTTCTATTCTCAAGAGTATATGAAAATGACCATAAAAATGATAGAAAGGAGAAAAATGAGAAGAGGATGAGCACCTTGAAAGTTGTCTGGTACGTGGTAGGTCCTCAGTAGTTGCTGATTAACTGCTGAGTCGATGAATGAATGAGAGAAAGAAGGAGGAGGAGAGAGAAGACAATTTTATAAATGCAGGTCCTTCGTTATGGGAACATGGATTCATCACAGTGCCTGAGAAATGAGCTTGAACTTTTGAACTTCTCCTTCTTTGATGAAATAAGCCCCAAATAAGCCCCAAAGATTAACTGTTGTGCGTCCTCCACCTCCTTGGCTTCCCGGTCCCACTGCTTTGTTTTCACCATCAGAACAAAAACACATCGAAGATTCAGAAAAATTATTCCTGGTTGGTTATTTTGCTGCTAAATGGGAAAGCTGAAAATTAGTTCGAGCTAATCTCAGCCTTCCTAAGTCCTCTCTCCTGCATGCTTTTGTCTAAGGGATGACTTGGGTTTAAGCTCCTTCCTTTAAGGGAACTTGAACCCCAGCCCAGAGACCAATCCATCCTCACATACACAGAAGCAGCAGTAGGTTGAGACAACCTGAAGAGTGAATCATACGGGAAAACAGGACATTTATGGAGCCCTCAACTATGGTACCATATACCTGGAAACCCTCCAGCGTGGTAAATCCCCTTCTTGCGAAACACCTATTTGGGTATCAACTCCATAGTATGCCAATCACATCTTCCACATACAATGATTTAAGAGGAATCTCTCCAGAGAGAAAGCTAATGAGCTTTCTTGCCCAACTCCAAGCCTTATAATGGAGCGGTATCACAGCATGGGTGTTAAAAGCAAGGACTCTGGAACAAAGTAGCTGATTTGTGGCCTTGAGCAATTAAAATGGGCATCACATGTTATATGGAGTTAACAGCACCCATATCACAGGACTGTAATACATCAGGCAATTATTACCTTATTATGCAAGATTATGTAAGAATTCATATAAATCACTCATAACAGAGCATGGCAAATAGCACATGCTCTACAAATGTTAGCTATTACGAGAATTGCTTTGACTTTTTCTAGTAACTACCTCCTGACAAAATCCAACTTTCATTTTTCTTATTGGCTGGTACCCTTATAATTCCATCAATCAAAAGAAATAACCATGGAACTATATTCAATATCCTGTGATAAACCATAATGGAAAAGAATATGAAAAAGAATGCATATATATATATATATATATAAAATATATAACTGAGTCACTTTGCTGTATAGCAGTAATTAACACAACATTGTAATTCAACTATACTTCAATAAAAAATAAATTTAAAAAAAGAACAAGGAATAAGCAGGAGTCAGTGATTTAGCAATCTCAAAAAAGGCCAGGAACTCTGGGGTTCTTCTAGTTGGAATAGAACTAGTAATTGGAACAGTCTCTTTTAATCATTCTGCTCAATGGTCAGTACAGATCCACCCCTCTCTCCCCCGGGTCCTTAAAGAATTGTCATAAGCTCACTGCATCCCCCTGCAGAATGCTCCCTGACTTGCCAAACAGCACAAGGATTGCTATGTTGCATCAAAAGAGTTATATCTTCAAATCAGCTCCAGAAATGATTTTTAAGTCCTTTGTTTAGGGAAACGATGATATTGGAAAGAAAATGGTTTTGGAATCAGAAGACCCCAGTTCAAGATTCTGCCTCCTCACTTACCAGCTGTGTGACTTTAGACAGACACTGACCCTCAGCTCTGAGATGAAAAAGTTAATAACACCTGCCCTACATGCTGGCAGCAGGGGCCATAAGACTCCTGGATGAAATGGGTGAAGAGGTCTCATCAGACCTTTCAAGTGAAAGAACTGGGAAGCCATAAAGATAATTTTACATTCTACTATTATTATACTGCTTCCCAAATTTCCACAGAGGGGAGTGAGAAGGGAAAGAAGAAATTAACCAAGTCTATCCATGGACATCCCTTGGGCCCCTAGCCACAGGCCCCGCAGGATAAACAACAGAACTACTTTGATTAGCTTCCTCTGTGTGATGCTGACTGCTAGCCAGACACTACGGGCATAGAGAGGGGCCATTTAAGGAATGGTCTCCAAAACAAAAAGGCAAATGGGCTATGGGTCTCTGAACTCCTCAGTTGGTTCAGCCTTTCAGCCCTTTTCATAAAAACATGAAAAATGCCAAACAACTTCAGACTCATGGTATTTTTAGCCCCATATGGTGTTTGTGATTCTGATCCCCAAAGACACTGGCAGGATGTTCTGATAATTGCTCTCAGTATTGAAGTATCCCTACATCCAGTTAAACCCCTTCTAGAAGTCCACTGCAGAACAAAGAAAGCTTTCTAGAACGCTCTCGTATTTCCAGCCGGCGGGGCGAGACACGCTGCTGGTACTTGCCCAGCCGTGCTCCTCCTCCAGTTTGGACAATAAAGTAGATACTCTGCAAGGACAGCTTTGGATTCCTGACTCCCCCCACTTATTCCTGCCACATCCCAAAAAGAAAGAAAACTTCTCCATCGTTTCAGGTCACACCTGAGGCCTGGAGAACTCTCCATGTTAAAGCCAGGAAGGAAAAAGCTGTTCTGTTGCCACAAACCAAGCAGGAACGTGGTCGTGTCAGAACCGGTCCAGAGGCCCCAGTGGAGAAGATCCACTAATTCAATGCATACCTTTTGCTTCTCTTTCTTACCTTTTCTTTGGCCCTGAGTTGGTCAAACATCTCCTGAATCTCATGTTTCCAGTCATCTTGCAGGCAGTGGAAGGAGTCCTTGGGCATTTCAAAGAAACCAGACTCCTCTATGGTAGTTAGCTGGTCCAGGATATTCGTGAAAGATGGTCGTGAATGGGGGTCAGGATTCCAGCAATCTGCATGGGGCACAGGAGTCAGCAGGAAGCATTAGCGGACAGAGGCAAATGTAAGATTTAGGGTATGACGTGACCTCATTTGACAGAAAACCACCTCTCATTTCTCCTTCCAGAAATAGAGACTGGGACTTAGGGAACCCCAAACAGGGCTCAGGAAGTAAAGCAATCTGCCCAACATCACAATCACCAACAGTGAAGCTGGAAACCCAGTGCAGCAGCTCTGCACCCATTCCATTCTCACTACTGATTTCACATAGGTAAGGCAAGTCCAAAGCGTTTTCTTGCATGAACTACAGCTACCACAGTTTATCAAGTTACTACACGATTCCAGTCCTGACAATGGGTAACTACACCTTGGGCCCCAATTTCCCATAAATAAATGAGCTACCCTTCCCCAACTCAATGAGCTGATGAGAAGGCAAGGATGAAAAGCCTGGGAGTCAGGAAAAGTGAATTCTATCCACTCTCAGCTGAGCCACTAACCAATGGAGTGACCACCTATCCATTTAACCTCTCTCAGCTTAGGATTTCTCACTGACAAAATCATAGGGCTTGCCGAGGTGAATTTTAGAATTCCTTTCTTCATAGATCTTCATTTCTATATGTAAGACACTCAGAGGTCTTGAGATAAAAGCTGCTATACCTTCTTACTTTGGATTAAATAATAATATTCTGAAGCACTGGATAGCAGCCTTCAGTTTCTAAGCTACGTTCTGCAGTCACTAGATGGACAGAAGGGACATCGGTGACACCAGTGTAGCAGGGTGCTGACATCATCGTGTAGTAGCTCTTCCAACCATCTTCAGGATTCCTCCCTGACTGACTCATACTTCACCTCCTCTTTCAGTTACTGACCCTGCAGAACTGGCCACAATCTATCGAGTGCCGATAGAAAAATAAACGGTCTCCAGTTTTGTTCCAGCCAGGGGGCACTCACCTTCCATGAGTTTGGCAAAAGGTTCCGGGCATGTAGAAGGAATGGGAAGGGCAAGCTTGTTCATGGCCACTCCATAAGCGACTGCTAAGCCATCGATTCCTCGGAAGGGCACCTCACCGGTCAGGAGCTCCCAAAGCAGCACCCCATAGCTAAGGAGAGGAAGAAGACAGAAGCCGCACCATGAACCATAGGTGCAACTTCATGCAAATATCTCGCGAGGCTTTGACGAGCATCCCACATCCTCTCTGACATGTAGGGAGACTAACAAAACAGAAGTACTGCTATAATATAAAAGGGAGACCATAAAGCCTACCGGCTATAAGCGAACACTCTGGAGTCGAGCACACTTGGTCTTTTTCCTCAAATTCCTTATGTGTGAAGTGCAAATAACACAAGCAGTCTGACAAGGCTGTCATGAAATGAAATGCACTGCTCTAGTGTTTTAATCAGTGCTCAAGGGCCACGTCTATTTTGTGGTTGCTATTGTGAATGTAATAAACTGGGAGAAGAGGCAGGCTTCTGGGAATACATTTTTTCCTGCTTTAAGAAAACTTCAGCTTAAGTCACAGATACATTATTTTTTATTTTTTTTAATTTTATTGAAGTATAGTTGACTTATAATGCTGTGTTTAATTTCTGCTGTATAGCAAAATGATTCACTTATACATATATATATTCTTTTTCATATTCTTTTCCATTATGGTTTATCACAGGATATTGAATATAGTTCCCTGTGCTATACAGTAGGACTTTGTTGTTTATCCATCCTGTATACAATAGTTTGCATCTGCTAATCCCAAATTCCCAGTCCTTCCCTCCCTCCCCCCCTCCCCCTTGGCAACCACAAGTCTGTTCTCTATGTCTATGAGTCTGTTTTTGTTTCGTTGATATGTTCATTTATGTTGTATTTTAGTTTCTACATATAAGTGATATCATACGGTATTTGTCTTTCTCTTTCTGACTTACTTCACTTAGTATGATAATCTCTAGGTCCATCCATGTTGCTGCAAATGGCATTATTTCATTATTTTAATGGCTGAGTAACATTCCATTGCGTATATATACCACATCTTCTTAAACCAATCGTCTGTTGATGGGCACATGGGTTGTTTCCATGTCTTGGCTATTGTAAACAGTGCTGCTATGAACATAGGGGTACATGTATCTTTTCGAGTTATAATTTTGTATGGATATATGCCCAGAAGTGGGATTGCTGGATCATATAGCAACAGATACATTTTTTTTTAGCTTTATAAAAGCAGAGAGATGACCACTCAAAACAAACATATTTTGCTCCTGTGAAAGATTTCTTTCAGTGCCCACTAGGTTGAATAGATTCCTGCCCCCGTCAGCGTGAGTGCATCCTTAACGGTGACCTCTGTCTGATTCAAAGGGGAAAGTTTCACAAGGGTGGACTGCATCGGTAGAGCAGAGCAGCGCATCAGCTGTGAGGGCTTCAAGTTCTTTCCCTACCTTTCAAGTCCACATGAAGAATTTCTTTTCACACGTTCTGTGAGTTAGGGAATGGGGAGCACAACGCTTACGGAATAATTATTCTATGAATTCACAAGCAGAACCAGGCAAACTCATGTAGTGTTTAATCCTTCCAGGAATAAGTCAGGACCAGAAACCATAAGGCCATGAACAGTTGGAAGAGGGCCTCTCCTTATATTTTCAACACAAAGCTCAATTTTTTGGTAATACTCATCAGTAGTTTACAACCAACAAGAAGACATATTTATTTAAAAAAAAAAAAATAAACCCAGCAACTATTCGATCATGGTACCTTGTATGTGCAGCATGCTAAGACATTTACAAACATGATCCTCAATCCCTACAACAAACCTGCAAGATAAGTATTATCATCATTTTGCAGATGAGGAAAGCAAGTTCTAGATAGGGTTAGCAGCATATATTAAGGGCATATGTGGAGTAAGTCACGGTGGACCTGGACCAATTCTCAATTCTTTCTCCCTAGAATGCCCTTCGACCAGTTCTCTGCTTGGTAAACTCTACTAATCATCTTTCAAGATATGATTCAAATGTACCATCATTTATTCACTCATTTTAAACATCTACTAAATATCTACTATGCATCAAACTCAATGCCAAGAACTGGGATACAGGATAAAAAAAACACAGATCTTATCCACAAAGAGACTACCAAGAGGAATAGAAAAAGCATCAATTAGAATATGGAAAGAGGAGTCACAACAGAGATACTATGACAGCACAAAGGAGGGTCACCTACACCAGACCAGGACGGAGGCAGGAGGTAGCTGAACCCTGAGTGAAACTTTGCTAATTGAGGGAGGAGCCAGGGCTCCAGAGACAGGGATCAGAGAGCACAACAGCATGGGCTTGCCCTCAAGGGATCCCATGGCATGGCCTGGCATGGCTCCAAAGGAGAGCAATGTGCCCACCAATGTGCCAGGACATCCCGGGGGTCTCTACAGAGGGACCCTCGGAGTGGACTGGCCAGTGTCCTTGGACAATGGCTTTCCCCGAGTGAGCCCCCCAAATACTGTAATTTTCTTTATGTATTTTGACAGAAAAAAAAAAAAAAAGCCTAGTAGACTGGTAGTTGCAGGTCTTGTCTTGTCCTGACAAGAAGGCGGATCTTAGTCTGAGGCTGATGGGAACAACTGGACACTTTAGGAAGCCTCCTGACACCACAGCATGTTACTCAGCCCTTGTTTGCGCTGTCAGGTATTCTAGTCGTTTGTTTACCAGCCTGTGGGCTCCTAAAGGGCAGGGACAGTAGTTCCTAATCTTTGCATTCTCAGGGTCTTGCCCAGGCTCTGGGATGCCTAGGCCCTCACATAATGAATGATTGGTGGGTGGGTGTAAGAGTGAGTGTGTAGTCAGATGGTCCTTCAGGCTGCCCTGGGTGCCCCAGAGTAAGCCCCAAATATCATCAAGAACTATACTAGGACACTTCCTGCCAAACCTTTCATGTGACTTATCCAGACAGCAGTCATGCTGGGCAGTGTCCACCCAGTGACCTCTACGAGCTCTCAGCGTTGCTAACTAGATTCCCGGTTACAGAGACTCCCATCTTCAGTTGCCTGCTCTCGGCATTACTGCCCACTTCCACCCTGAGGAACAAAAACTCAAGTTTCCGAAACCCCTTTCTTCCATCCAGGCAAAGACAATCGATGTCCCAAGCCTAACCACCTGGAAAGACAGGGTGTTTTCGAAGATCCAAACACGCGTCCTGTTTGTGTCCTGGCGTTTCCTCTGTGATGGTGTTTACACTGAGCTCTACTCCGTGGAGATGTCTCAGGCCACCTGGAAGGGAAAGAAGCCAGGGACCCTCCCCTCCCAGCTTCCACAAGGGCAGCTCTGCTCTCACCTGGCTTGGTCCTTTGTTAATGGGCATTCCGTTCCATTTGAAGGGCTCTACAACTAGGAAAAGTGGGAGAAGTGCTACTCAAGAAAGACTTAGACAGACTTGAGTCGAATGCCTGCATTACCACTTACAGCCGTGGGACCTTCAGAAAGCAAGTTCACCTCTCCAAACCTGTTTCCTCATCTGTGTAACAGAGACAGCAATCCCTACCTCATAGAAGAGCTCCAAGGTAAGAATAACAATAACTACCCTGCATCCTGAAACCGCCATCTATGGTTCGTAAACACCGTGTGCTTCCCTCTCGGAAAGGCCTGAAATGAGAAAGTGGCTGGGGAGAGCCGTGCCGAGGGGTACCAGCATTCAGGGAAGAAGGCTTTCTGGGGATGACTAAACCAGTCGAAGTGTTCCTCTGCCAGCGTTCCTCTGTATTTTTATAACAGAAGGTGGGTGATGTAAATGAAGGCTTGCTGCTCCTCTGTCAGGAACAGAGTCCAAAAAGGGGGCTGGAGAAACACACATTAGATGGATCTGAGCCTCAGGGAGAGGTGGACAGGAGAAGTCCACATGATTCACCTCAGGTTTAGCCTACTTTCTCGCCCTCCCAGGGTTAAGAGAAGGTCAAGAGGTCTGTTCAAGACTGTTTACAAGCAGCCTCGAAGTACCAGCTCAGCTAGAGCTCTTCCTCGGAGTCCCTTCCCCCCAGAGAAGTACCAGAGCCCACAGTGCTGCCAATGATTTCCCAAGAGTCAAAGCCTGAACCCAACCCTCAGAAATGCTCCCAGAGGTGCAGTCATCTTTTCCACTGTTTGATAATATCACATGTGGGAGAGAGATGTTTTATTTTTTTCAAAATGAAGAAGAGCCCTAGAGTGAATAGCAACCCTTCCCAACCGAAGGTGCAGCAATTCTGTACCCGTGCTGGGCCAGGGCTGTTTTTCTTATTAACCTGCATGGACTTTAAGACTGTCAACTCAGGGACCCGCCCTCCAAAAGGAGAGGGTGTCCCTTGAATGGGCTCCTGCACTTGGTCATCAGCTTGTGAGCCCACATCCCAGGAACCAAGCTGACTGTTTAATAATCTTTGGCAAAGACAACTGAACTACCATATGTGAAGGTACTCTGTAAACTGTTAGGTAACACACAATTTACTATTCTTGCTGTTAACCAGACCCTCATTCAAAATGACAACATATTTACTAACCTATGTATAAATGTGTATGTTAATATATTTATTGACATAATAAATACTTATTAACATGGCAATATGTTCATGCTCTGTTACATTCAAAAAGCAGCTCACAAAATAGAATGATCCCATTTTAAGGGATGGGTGGGTGATCACAGGAACAGGAATAAACACACCAAAATGTCAACATAGATTATCTTTAGAAGTGCGTTGTGGGTGATTTTTTCTTTTCTTTCCTTTTCTTTTTCTTTTTTTGTTTATTCATATTTTCTATTTTTTTCTATAGTGAACATGTTTTCCTTCCGTAATTTAAAAAACGTAAAACGATTAATTAACAAAATGCCTCCACCTCATCCTACACACGACAGGCAGAGAGTCGCCGTGGGACGATGGCCTCTGGCTGTCACCAGTGCCCTCCCTGCACAACACAACCAAAGGGCAGGCACTGCTTTTCTTGAGGGGGTCTGGGCCATTCTTAGCTTACGCTCCACCACAGCACAGAGGAGGCCTAGAGAACTATACTCGAAGAACAGTGAGACAAACTCAGCTGGCCCTGGGCACCCACCAACTGCAGAGGCCCAAGGCCCCGCATGAGCTCCAGGAGGGGAGTGGGAGGGAAGGGGGTTGGATTCAGGCTCGGCCCTGTACCTGACAATGAAGCCATACCCTTACCTTACACACTCAAGGCCCATAAGGTAGAAACAAGATAGAAATAAAATGATACGTGGAAGACACCAAGCCTGTTTTGCAGAATACCAGGGAAACCACAGATATGCAGACAACCTGCTGACAGCCCCTCAGGCACACTGAGGGACTAGGACAACCAATGGTGAACTTTGATAGTGAACTTTAGACATCACAGGCTGAAAATCCACCCCATGTAACATAAGAAACCCCCCTGAATTTGCACATGCAACCCATGAAGAGGCATGAAGAACAGTTGAGCCTGGGCAGAGAACTCCAGAAACGTACAAATGAACTTTCCACCGACCATTTCCCAGCCCCCGCCTCTTATTCCCTACTTCCATGATAAACATCCTGCTCAACAGCTGATCAACTGGGGAGACAGATCTGAGTATTGCCTCCTGCCTCCTCGCTTGGCCACCCTGCAATAGATCCTTTTTCTCTCTGCAAAAGACCGTTGCCTCGGTGTTTGGACTTTCCATCGTACAGCGGGAAGCAAGTCCACTTGCTTGGTCATAACAGAGTAAGTATGTATTCAACAAACATTTCTTGGAGGAATAAATGCATTACAAGTCAGTCTGGGAACCAGCTCTGCCCCGAGTTCCTAGACATGCTTTGGCCCTCTTGGGACAGGCTGCTGGGTCCCAGGCATGGTGGGCCAATCACCCTGGAAGAGGGCGCCCAAAGCGCAGGAGTAAGAGTATATAGATGGTGACGTGGCTAAAAGCACAGAGTTTCAAGAGACACATATCTAGTTCAAATCACAGCTTTACCTCTACCACCTGGGTGAACCTAGGCAACTGATTTCAATCATCTAAGCCTTGGTTACCTCATCTGTAAAACGGAAATAATAATAGCTACTTTTGGAGTCATCTCCAAATTAA
Source organism: Tursiops truncatus (assembly GCF_011762595.2). Classification (NCBI taxonomy): domain Eukaryota; kingdom Metazoa; phylum Chordata; class Mammalia; order Artiodactyla; family Delphinidae; genus Tursiops; species Tursiops truncatus. The sequence goes on along the minus strand of NC_047035.1, from coordinate 31,497,936 downwards.
AGACAAGCTTCTTGCCATGGATAAGCTCTCTTTCCCCTTTTCTGTGGGATATAATTATTCTGAAGTCACTTTCACTCAGATGTAACCATTCAGAAAAGAATAACACGCCGAGGGATGCTGAAAGGACCTGAGTTCCTGAATGATCTCAAGGTGCAAAGCTGCCCCACCAGCCTAGACAGGCTGGACTACTCTTGAAAAAGAAGTACATTTCTACCATCAGTAGGTCTCTTTGCAATAGCAGCTTAGCTTAATTAATACATTAACTAATCTCATTAGCCTACAGTCAAGCAATGAAAGTGTAGGTTGAAGCATATGAAATTGCTGCTTTTGTGGGTGAAAAACAGTTGAATATCAGGATACAGCTCAACCTAATGAGATCTAGTCAGATATTTTAAGGAAAGGAAAACTCTTTTCTTCACAATAGGTACTTCACCCATAATTAATGTGTAGTGAAATAAGATTCAATATACAGAAGCTATAAAACATCATTGAAAGAAATTAAAGAAGGTCTAAATAAACAGGAAGATATCCCATGTTCATGGATTGAAAGACAATATTATTTAGATGGCAATACTCCCCAAAGTGATCTACAGACTTAACATAATCCCCATCAAAATTCTAGCTGCCTAATTCTCAGAAACTGACAAAATGATCCTAAAATTTGTATGGAAATTGAAGAGATTTGGAATAGCAAAAATAATCTTGAAAAAGAAGAAAGTTGGAAGACTCACACTTCCTAATTTCAAAACTTAGTACAAAGCTACAGTTCTTAAAACAGGTGGCACTGGCAAAATGGGAGACACATAGATCAATGGAGTAGAATTGAGAGTCCAAAAATAAACTCTTTCATTTGTGGTGAACTGCTTCTTGACAGGGATGCCAAGACAATTCAATGAGGAAAGAAACAGTCTTTTAAACAAATGGTGCTAGGACAACTAGAAGCCACATGTAAAAGAATGAAGCCGGACTCCTACCTCACACCACATACAAAAATTAGGTCAAAATGGAACAAAACGGAACAAAATGGACCTATATGTAAGAGCTAAAGTTACAAAACTCTTAGAAGAAAACATACGTATAAAACTTCATGACTTCGTTTCTTAGATATGACACCAAAAGCACAAGCAATCAAAGAAAAAACTGATAAACCGAACGTCGTCAAAACTAAAAATGCTTGTGTTTCAAAGGATACCATCAAGAAAGTGAAAAGAAAACCCACAGAATGGGAGAAATTATTTGCACATCATGTATCTGATAAGGGACTTGTATCTGGAATATATAAAGAACCCTTTCAACATAAAAATGGAAGGACATATAACCCAATTTGAAAATTGGCAAAGGATTTGAACAGATAGTTATTCAGAGAAGATATACAAATGGCCAATAAGCACATGGAAAGATGCTCGATGTCATTAGGGAAACACAAATCAAAACCACAGTGAGATATACCACTTCACATCCACTAGGACGGCTATAATAAAAAATAACAAGTGTTGAGAGGATGTGGAGAAATTGGAACCCTCATGCATTGCTCATGGTAATGGCTGTGGTAAAAAACTGTCTGGCAGTTCCTGAAAAAGTTAAATATAGAATTACCATATGAATCAGAAAATTTCATTCCTAGGTGTATACCATCCAAGAGAACTGAAAACATATGTTCACACAAAAGCATGTAAACAAATGTCCACAGCAGCATTATTTACATTAGACAAAAAGTGAAACAACCCAAATGTCCATCAACTAAAGAACAGACAGACTGTGGTATGCCCATATGATGGAATATGATTCAGCTATTAAAAGGATGAAGTTCTGAAAAACATAGATGAACCCTGGAAACATTATGCAAATGAAAAAAGCCAGTCACAGAAGAGCACATACTGTATGATTCCATTTATATGAAATGTCCAGAAGAGGCAAATCCACAGTGACAGAAAGTAAATTAGTGGTTGCCAGGGTGTAGGGGGAGGGGTAGGGGGTATGAGGGAATGACTACTAATAGGTATTGAGGGTTTTTTTGAGTGATAAAAAAAATATTCTGGAAATAGTCAGTGGTTGTCATGGGTTGAATGGTGGCCCTGAAAAGATATGTCCATGTCCTAATACCCAGAATCCTTATTTGCAACAGAATCTGCCCCAGAGTCTCTGGAGAGAGTATGGCCCTGCTGATACCGATTTCAGACTTTTGGCCTCTAGGCTGTAAATTTGTATTGCTTTAGGCCACCAGGTTTGTGGTAATTTGTTACAGCAGCCTTAGGAAACTAATAACAATGATGATCAATGTAAAACATTGTAAATTTACTAAAAACCACTGGCTTATACATTTTAAAAAGTGCACTTTACAGTATGTGAGTAATACCTCAATAAAGCTGTTATTTAAAATATACACACACACAAGCTCACTTTACAACAAGTAAAATATACACACACAACAAGCTCACTTTACAACAAGAAGCAACAACTTCATAGATGAAATACGATGATAATCTACAGTCCTTTCTTTTGCCTACCAAGGTGATGCTACTGTCTCATGGTCATGAGGATGCTTACTCTGTAGATGCTCATCCTCCCATCAGTGGGAGAAAGATCTTTAGATCCAACATGTCCTTGTGACCTCTTGGGCTGACATTAACTAAGGGACACGGTTGGTCTAATCTTTGACTCTGCAGTTCTGGGCGCATGCTTGAGACCTATCTTTTCCCATTTCTATATCAATGCTCGACAGGCAAGACAGAGCCCTGACTGAAAGCTTAACTGGATAACTGGAAAGGATAATTTCCAGCCCACCCAGAAAAAAGAGACAGCACAAACAATACTCATCAGCTGAAGGGCTTATAGTGAGAACAAGTCCAACAGTAACAGCCACTGTTGCTAAGCAAGCCAGGGTGACCGTGGGGAAGGTCTCCAGGACTGTCTGGGTACCCTCACCACCCTGGAGGTCAGTACGCACTGCCCCTAGAATCTCCTGGTCCTTCCTAGGGAGCAATCACCAACACAAAGGGGCCTACACAGAGGTGGTACTTGCCCCCTAGCACTGGGGGGATTTCTGGCAGATGAAGGTGTTAGAAACTGTCCTTTGGCAACGTGGGATTTAGTGTAGATTGCTCTGAAGGGGTCACCTAGACCTACCTGGGGTGCCTGGGGTTCTATGCAACCCCAATTCTCCAAGTCCCGAAGCATCTGTGCAGCCAAAATAGATCTGGGGAGCGCTGACCCTGCACCTCTGGACCTTACCTCCACACGTCGCTGCCTTTGGAAAACATGGAGGCACGAATGACTTCAGGTGCCATCCAGGCATACGTCCCTGCTGCGCTCATCTTGGTGGTTCGGTGCCATTCCCGAGCCAGGCCAAAATCGGTGATCTTCAGAACCTTTTTGCTCAGGTCTCCGTTCTCCACCTTCTGGAGGATCAGTACTGGGCAAGGAAAGGAATACAGAAGAAACCAGAGTCTGCGTGAATCACGGGGAAACCACACAACACAGAGCCCTCCCGCCATCCTCTTGTCCTCTCCTGCAGGCTCCATCATGTGGCTCCCACGGGTGGCTGGTGGGAGCCGCCATCTTTAAACACCTAGGACGCACCCATTTTGGCGCCAAGTACTTTACAGGCATTATCTTCAACCCTCGCAACAACCTCATGAGGTACATACGATTGCCGTCGCTGCTCTACAAACAGGTGAGGAAGCTGAGATACAGCACCACTAAATAAATCTTCCAAGGCCACTCAACTAATAAGCCAGGACTGAAACCCTGGCAGCCTGGCTGGAGAGCCTTCCCTGCTGCCATGCCACCATACGGCCCACTCACAGCCTACCCTGCTGAGGAGCGGCTACCCGGCCTTCCTGACCTCCAGGCCACCGCTGGGCTTTGAGCACTCTCACAGCACCAGGAGTGGAGGTTGCCTGCTGGGCTTCTAAGGTTTCCGACAGTGTCTCAACAGTTTCCATGAACCTCTCCACGTGACTTTATTTAAAGTCTTAAGAAAGCATGTCTTAGTTTCAGGTGGCCAACATTGTTAACCAACTATCCTCCAATATAAAATAAAAACTAAAGAAAAAAAAAAGCAGGTCATTTGGGCAGAGATTTTCCCTTAATCCAGGAACTCAGCAGCACCCACTGGGGAGTGGCTGACAGGCTGGAGGTCAGAGGGCACACACGCTGAGGCTCACCCAACATGACGGCTCCAGCGAGAAGCATGCCCTCGTGGGAGCCAATCTCCCCCAAAAGAGCAAAAACGCCCATCGACTAAAGTGCTGTAAGCAAAGGCCAGAAACCCTGCCTGAGTCGGCAGCGAGCGAGCTCCTGGGATACGAGGAGGCCGGGCCTCCATCTCCACAGGTGGGACGGTTCCAAGGGCCCTGGGTCAGCACCACCTCTGTGGGCCAGACGCTGAGCCACCGGGAGTTCAGAGCTCTGTACACGGGATTTCAGGGAAGGAAGGGAGATTCTCTCTGCTGTTCAAGTCTAAATGGGGAGAGTGGGGTAAGGGGGCTGGATTTGGGGGCAAGAGCCGCAGGGAGTCCCTCAAGTCACACGACGGTACTTTTCTCTTCCTGCTCCCCCAAACCCCGCCCCGGCACACGTCCACTGAAGTGTTACATAATGAAAGGACGTGGGCCAAAGATCTCTACGTCCTACATGCTTCCCAGAACATCAGCAGTAAAGAGGGATTACAAGTAGCTATAGGGCTGGAAGCATAAGAGAAGTCAGTGCCAGCCACTCCCTAGATCTAATGGACTAAGCCTCCTTCCTCCACACCCTCCCCCCTGCTCCCCTGACACACCCCACCCGCTCCAAGCTTCCAGCATCCTGATGGGTCCAAGCCTCTAAAAGCTTGGGCAGATGAAAACGAACAAACAAAAAACAACTTCCTACATCTCATCTAATCACAAAACTCTTTCCAGATTCTTCTGTGCCTCTCTCCCCTTCTCTGCGGGTAGACAGATAACGGACTGACATGCATGCAGACTGCTGGGGAAGTGGCACCACAGAAACCCACCATGCCCTCTGCAGTGGCGGCAACCAGCTGCTGAGCATTTCCCTGAGTCGCCCTTAAACGGAGGATTCAGAGAGAGCCTTTCCCCTTACAGATCTAATGGGGCTCAGTCCTGTCACCCGAGGCCACCAGGTGGCTGGGACAGGGTGAGGTAGGAGCTGGGTAACAGTTTCACGATGCTGTATGGGTCCAGCTGAGCTTTCTCAGAGCCTCTGCAGGAAAGGGAAGGCAGAGAGGTTTAGATTCTGCGACAGGAAATTGGTTTTTACAAATGGGATGGCATGCTGAAGATGATTTTTAAAATACATCAGTCTGTCAGATGGCTTATGAGGGATGGCCGAAAGATGAAGACGGGGCAAGAACCAGCCCAGGGGCAGTCTGTCTAAACTGGAATGCATTTAGACAGTGCACGTCCAGCCCAGTTGCACCTAATCTCCATGACTCCCTGATGCCTTACATCCAGCTGACCTCAAACATTTATCCCAACAGGATAAATGCCCCTGAAGGCATCTGAGTTAGAAAGCCCTGGCCTAGGGATTCTTCCCCCAGCAAAGGAGAGCGGGCTATAATCCTGGCAGCTAATAATTCCGGCAATGATTCTCAAGAACAGTGTCCTGAAATACTGATATCTACCAAGTACGCATTACTATTAACAATTAAAGCAACAAAGTTTGTGAAAGCTTTACTTTTTTTTTTTTTTTGGAGATTTTAAAAATTGAGATGAAATTCACATAACGTGAAATTAACCATTTTAAAGTGAACAATTCAGTAGCATTTAGTACATTCACGTCGTAAACCATCCCCTCTACCTAGTGCCAAAACATTTTCATCACCCCCAAAAAGGAAATTCCATACCCATTAAGCATTGTTCCCCATTCTCCCCTCTTCCCAGCCTCTGGCAACCACCAACCTGCTTCCTATCTCTATCGATTTACCTATTCTGCATATTTCATATAAATGGAATCATACAATATGTGACACATCTGGTTACTTCACTTAGCATCATGTTTCCAAGGTTCATCCACATTGTTGCTCATACCAGCACTTTACTCCTTCTTCTGACTGCATAATATTCAATCATATGTATATACCACTATTTGTTTCTCCTTCTGTCCATTGACAGACATTTGGGTTGTTTCCATCTGTTGGTTACTGTGAATCTACTATGAACACATGTACACGTATACTTGTTTGAGTACCTGTTTTCAATTCTTTAGGAGTGGAATTACTAGTTTATATGGTAATTCTATGTTGAACTTTTTGAAGAATCATCAAACTATTTTCCACAGCAGCTGAACCATTTTACGTTCCCATTAGCAATGTATGAAGGTTCCAATTTCTCCACATCCTCACCATACCTGTCATTTTCCTTTTTCTTATTATAGCCATTCTAGTGGATGTGAAGTGGTATCTCACTGTGGTTTTGATTTGCATTTCCCTAATGACTAACGACGTTGAGCATCTTTTCATGTGCTTTTTGGCCATTTGTATGTCTTCTCTGAAGAAATGTCTGTTGTTTTGTTGTTGAGTTATGAGTTCTTTATATATGCTGGATACTAGACCCTTATCAAATATGTGATTTGCAAATATTTTTCCCTCTCTGTAGGCTGTCTTTTTACTTACTTGATAATGTCCTTTGATGTACAAAAGTTTTTAATTTAGATGAAGTCCACTTTATCTATTTTTCCTTTTGTTGCTCATACAGTACTTTTGATGTAATACCAAAGAGCTGTCAAATTCAAGTTCATGAAGATTTGCCCCTATGTTTTCTTCTAAGAGTGTTACAGTTTCAGCTCTTATATTTAGGTTGTTGATCCATTCTTCTTTAAGTTTTGTATATCATATGAGATAGGGGTCCAACGCCATCCTTTTGCATGTGGATATCCACTTTTCCCAGTACTGTTTGTTAAAGGGGAAAGCTTTACTTTTTAAAACAGAGTGGAGCATAGTTCTCTCCAAACATGTTTTCCTGGGTAGGAGAGAAAGGTTATATTCACAGCAGCTTACTTATCTGTACCACTGCTGTCAGCCCATTCCAAGCTTCTACCGCTGACAAGCAGCTGCAGCAGTAACAAACTACTGTGCTTTACTTCTTGGAAAACGTAAGGGTGTTTTATCAAAATCTGGTGAAGTCCACGAAAGTGTATTGTGTAAACCTCCCCTTTCATGGGGGGCAGTGGAACAAATGCTGAAAACTAACAAATCCAAGTCAAGAGGGGACCAGCCAGGATAAGAGAAAGAGGGAGAAAAAGATGCATTTGAACTAAAATCCTAGTGATTAACCAGATATAGGGGCTTGATGGAGAAAGGAGACATCTCCCGCCTTTCAGACATGGGTGACAAGTAGAATGGTAGTGCCCCTGACTGAGAAGTTGAAAGACAAAGCCCATTTGAGGAAACCAAGTTCAGTCTGGGACATAATGGATTTAGGGTGACAGTAACAACAGTCAGTGCAGAACAGAAAAAAGAAAAAAAAAAAAAGAGCAGACAATCTAAATCCCAGGCTTGACATTTTCTATGTAACCCTGGGTAAGTTTCATAGACTCTACATCTCTATTCCTGCTTCTATAAAATGGGGATAAAGATTAAAGGCAATACAGTAATAAAGCACCTAGCAGAATGCCTGACACATAATTAGGAGCTCAGGACATTACAGCTATCATTACTACGATTACGACTAAGTGTCTCATACATAAGTGGAAACCATGGGACTCCAAGTTCAAGGTATTGAGAACCCTGGTAGGAAGCCTGGCAGGCCCTGACACAAAATAACCATGTAATAAATTTTTACTGTATAAATAAATGGAATGGTTGATTAAATAATAATGATAGCTACCCATTATTGCTCATTTACTATGTACAGGCATACCTCGTTTTATTGTGTCTCACAGATATTGCATTTTTTTACAGATTGAAGGTTTGTGAGAACCCTGCGCTGAGCAAGTTTATTGGCGCCATTTTTCCAACAGCATTTGCTCACTTCCTGTCTCTGTGTCACACGTGGCAATTCTCACAATATTTCAAACTTTTTCATTATTATTACGTCTGTTATGGTGATCAGTGATCTTTGATCTTACCGTTGTAATTGTTTTGGGGAACCACAAACCATGCCCACATAAGATGGGAAACTTAATTGGTAAGTGCTGTGTGTGTTCTGATTGCTCCACCAACTGGCTGTTCCCCCATCTCTCTTCCTCTCCTCGGGCCTCCTTATTCCCTGAGACACAACAATACTGAAATTAGGCCATGTAATAACCCTACTATGGTTTCTAAGTGTTCAGGTGAAACTCTCTCACTTTAAATCAAAAACTTGAAATGATTAAGCTTGGTGAGGAAGGCATGTCAAAAGCCAAAAAAGGCCAAAAGCTAGGCCTCTTGTATCAGTGAGTCAAGTTCTGAATGTAAAGGGAAAGCTCTTGAAGGAAATTAAAAGTGCTACTCCAGTGAACACACAGATGATAAGAAAGCAAAACAGCCTTAGTGCCAATGTGGAGAAAGTTTTGGTGCTCTGGATAGAATATCAAACCAGCCACAACATTCCCTTAAGCCAAAGCCTAAACCAGAGCAAGACTCTGACTCTCTATGAAGGCTGAGAGAAGTTAGGAAGCTGCAGAAGAAAAGTCTGGCACTAGCAGAGGTTGGTTCAAGAGGTTTAAGGAAAGAAGCCGTCTCCATAACATAAAAGAGCAAGGTGGAGCAGCAAGTGCTCATGTAGAAGCTGCTGCAAGTTATCCAGAAGATCCAGCTAAGATCATTAATGAAGGGGGCTCCACTAAACAACAGATTTTCAGTGTAGATGAGACAGCATTCTATTGGAAGAAGATGCTACCTAGGACTTTCATAGCTAGAGAGGAGAAGTCAATACCTGACTTCAAAGCTTCAAAGGACAGGCTGATTCTCTTTTTAGGGGCTAATGCAGCTGGTGACTTTAAGCTGAAGCCAATGCTCATTTACCATTCCAAAAATCCTAGGGCTCTTAAGAATTATGCTAAATTTACTCTGCCTGTGTTCTCTAAATGAATAACGAAGCCTGGATGACAGCACATCTGTTTATAACATGGTTTACTGATTACTTTAAGCTCACTGTTGAGACCTACTGCTCAGAAAAAGACTCCTTTCAAAATATTACTGCTCACTGACAATACATGTGGCCACCCAAGAGCTCTGATGGAGATGTACAATGAGATTCTTGTTGTTTTCATGCCTGCTAACACAACATCCATTCTGCACCCCGTGGATCAAGGTGCAACTTCGCCTTTGAAGACTTAAAACTATTTAAGAAATACATTTCTTAAGGCTAGAGCTGCCATAGTGATTTCTCTGATGGATCTGAGCAAAGTCAACTAAAAACCTTCTGGAAAGGATTCAACATTCTAGATGCCATTAAGAACATTCATGATATTCAAAATATCAACATTAACAGGAATTTGGAAGAAGTTGGTTCCAACCCTCATGGATGACTTTGAGGGGTCAAGACTCGGATGGAAGAAGTAATTGCAGATGTGATGGAAACAGCAACTAGAATTAGAAGTGGAGCCTGAAGATGGGACTGAATTGCTGCAATCTCATGATAAGACTTTAACAAATGAGGAGTTGCTTCTTAATGGATGAGCAAAGAAAGTGATTTCTCGAGACGGAATCTACTCCTGGTGAAGATCATTGAAATGACAAAGGTAGAATATTACATAAAACTTAGTTGATAAAGCAGCTGCAGGGTTTGAGAGGACTGACTCCAATATCAAAAGAAGCTCTACTGTGGGTAAAAGGCTATCAAAAAAGCATTGTATGCTGTAGAGAAATCATTTGTCTATAGATGAGAAATAAGAGTCAATCAATGCAGTAGACTTCACTGTCTTATTTTAAGAAATGGCCACCCTGATCAGACAGCAGCCCTCGACACTAAGGCAAGACCCTCCACCAGCAAAAAGATATGACTCACTGAAGGCTCAGATGATGGTTAACATTTTTTTAGCAATAAAGTTGTTTTTTTTTTTTTTGTGGCCTCTCCCGTCGCGGAGCACAGGCTCCGGACGCACAGGCGCAGTGGCCATGGCTCACGGGCCCAGACGCTCCGCGGCATGTGGGATCTTCCCGGACCGGGGCACAAACCCGTGTCCCCTGCATTGGCAGGCGGACTCTCAGCCAATGCGCCACCAGGGAAGCCCCAAAAAGTGTTTTTAATACACTCTTTTATGTGTATATACCTTTGACAGTAAACTTTAAAAAAAAAAGAAGACTAAACCAAGGGCTTCCCTGGTGGCGCAGTGGTTGAGAGTCCGCCTGCCAATGCAGGGGACACGGGTTTGTGCCCCGGTCCGGGAAGATCCCACATGCCGCGGAGCGTCTGGGCCCGTGAGCCATGGCCACTGCGCCTGTGCGTCCGGAGCCTGTGCTCCGCGACGGGAGAGGCCATGACAGTGAGAGGCCCACGTACCAAAAAAAAAAAAAAAAAAAAAGATTTAAAGAAAATAAGATGAAAACCCATATGACTCCATCCAGTCCCTTAGAAGCTCCACACGTTCCTCTCCATCACATCCCTTCCCTCTCCCCAGACGTCTCACAATCTTGACTTCTGTTATTTATCCCTTTACCTCACTTTGTCATCTTACCACCTATGTATACATCCATAAATTAAGATATTGCTTAGCTTTGTAAAAGTGAGTGACAAGCACAAATGTAGCTGTGTATACTAGTTTCCTAGGGCTGCCTAACAAATTAACACAAATGTGGTGGCTTAAAACAACCGAAATCCACTCTCAGATCTGACGGCAAGAATTCTAGTCTAAAATCAAGGTGTCGGCCATGGCCATGCTACCTCCAAAGGCTGCAGGGAGAATCCTCCGTTGCCTCTTCCAGCTCCTGGTGTCTGCCAGCAATTCTTGGTGTTCCCCAGCTTAGGGCAGCATAACTCCAACCTCTTCACTGGCCATCTGCCCTCTGCGTCTATCTCTGTTCTTCACATGGCATTCCCATCGCTATGTGTCTGTATCCAAATTTCCCTCTCCTTTTAAAAACATCAGGCATTGGACGAGGTCCAGTCCCTATCCAATAGGACCTCATCTTCACTTGATTACAAAGATCCTATTTCCAAATAAGGTCACATTCACAGGTTAGAACTTCATCACGTCTTTTTCAGGGGGACACAATTCTACCCACAATACAGTAAAAATACTGCCTTTGTTAGATGAAGGCTCTCAAGGAAATAAGCTAAATACAGCGTCTGGCCATGGTCCCAGAGAGCTGACTAGAGCCCTTTCTGGGAAAGTCAGTAAGCACGATCATGTATGAGTAGTAGAAAAACTGCAGAGATGACCACAGTGGGGACATGTGGCAGCAGGGAACTGCGGGGAGAGATGCAGATACTGGACATCCATCAGAAATTTGGTTGGGGAGTGGGCCCCCTGTATTTTCTGTTTCTAAATTCACTCGGGTTCTTGGGGTTGGGCAAAGAAAACACTTCCGTCCGTCCAGCCAACAGGACAAAGAGCTTCATCAGCACATAAGCAAGACAGCCAAATACAGAGAAGAATCCTGACCAGGCTCCCCAGGGAGTCATTCCTCAGGTTAAATTGACGGAACACCAGCAATAGGTGAGTTGGTGATGAGCGTCCTGAGTCACACTACCGGATCTAAACTGCCCCCCTCTATGTCCGATGCACAGCTGCTCCCCTGGGATCTCCTTTCACAGTCCTCAGGTTTCCCTTCATCTATCTCCCACATCCTGTACCCCACTTTCTCTTTCTGCTGCTTTCCTCTTACTTTGGTGATATGCATTCTCCAACAGCTCTTTAGAAAGAACACCTGGAAGGTATGTTTTTTTTTGTTAGAAAATGTCTACATTCCATCCCCATACTTGGCATAAAAATGATTGGAGATTTTCCTTCATCGTTTTGAAGGCATCGTGCATCCATTTCTTGCTTCCAACACTGCAGTTAAGGAGCCCCGAGCCATTTTGCTTTCTGATGCTCTGTATGTGACATGTCTTTTTCTTTTGGGAAATTTTTAGTCTCTTCTTAATCCCCAGTGTTCTGAAATATCAAAGGAATAGGAATACATCTTGGGTGGGGACTTCGTGAGTACTTCCAAATCTGAACTCTCATGCTCTTCAGTTACAGGGAATTTTCTTGAAGTATCTTACTGTTATTTTCCTCCCCTATATTTCTCTGTTTTCTCTCTCTCTAGAACCTCTATTATTTAGGTATTAGTCTTTCTTTACTGGTCCTCCAGTTTTCTTATCTTTTCTCCTCTATTTTTCATCTTTTTTGCTTTTTGATCTTCTTTCTGAGATGTCATCACTTTGTCTTCTAACCCTTCTATTGGGTTTCTTCTCATTTCCCCTATCATGATTGTAATTTCTAATGGACCTCTGTTTTGTTCTCTGAATTTTTTTTTCAGTTGAGTGGCAAGAGCACATGTAGCCGTGTAATGCCTGTTTCTGTAATACGGGCACAATATCCTTTCTTTTACCTGAGCATATTACTAATGGTTCTTTTTTTATTTCTTTGTTTCTCCCAGTGCAGTCTGTCTCAGCTGCTTTTTCTATTTGTGCTTTCGTCTCTAATGCACTTTTGCTCAGAGTTGCTGTACTCCTTGATTGTCTGTTCATGATCAAGAACCAAATTGGGCTTATGCTTTAAAAAGGAAATCCTTATGTTTCAAAGGTACATACTGAAATATTTACCCAAAAAAACATAATGTCGCAGATGTACTTCAAAATAATCAAGGGTGGAAATGAGTGGGGTGACTGAAGAGACAAGATTACCCATGAGTTGGTCATTATGGAAACTGCCTGAGTACATGAGGGTTCATCATGCTGTTTCTCCTTCCTTGTGTGTGTGTCTTCCATAATAATAAGTTTGGGCGGGGGTTGGGGGCAAGGAGTGAGGGATCAAAAGCTAACTAGAACCTCTAAGCACACAGAAGGAATCTGTCAATTTCCAGCTTCTCTGTAGGGAGAGCCAGGGAAGCCTAGACAAGAACACCTGTGGTCATTCTGTTGAGCTGGTCAAGCACTCTTCCAACTGTGGGAAAATAAAGGTCTGGCTGCCAGTGTGCTGGGAATCAAGTTGGGGGAGGGCCAAGATGGTCGCAGGCTTCCGTATGTAAACAGTTATCTCATCGCTCCATTTTTAAATTAAAGTCCCCATACCCATACCCTGTGCCTGCGTCCCCCAGTCCAGAAACCAGTTTCCTCTTCCAAAAGGAAAGGCAGGCAGCTGGCCGCACGGAGTGGAGGAGGAATGCATTTCATATCATCGGTACCTGACCCGTTTTATTTTAGCACCCGCTTCGCTCCAGTTCTGGAGGTACCAGGTGCTGCCAGTTCCTAGACTTTTAGGGATTCTGTGATATAAATTCGTTCTTTGCTTTCCTCACTGTCAGGTTAAAATTATCTTTCTCAAACCTCCTAAGTTAGTTACGGCTCATCTGTTTTCCAGCTTCTAAAACTTCGCTACTGTTGTCTACTCTGCTGTTGGTCTTGTGAGTTCCTGTAGTTCTAGCTGGGTTTTAAGAGAGAGCACAAGCTGAGGTAGTATTTGTATGTGTTCAGCCTGCCATCCCAGCCCAGATCCTGCCTTTGCTTTCGTTAGTTTGCTGGGGTAGGGAGAAGGAAACTGACGTAGTCTGTATCCAGAGGTATCCTGCAGGGGCTTCCAGCTTTCCTTGGCTTGGGTCTTCTATCTCTCCCAGTTGGAGAAATCTGTCCTCTTGCTCGCTCCTGTCAAAGCTCAGAGTTCAACCACCAGATGTACGTCACAGCATCCTCTCCCACCTTAACCAGAACTATCTCTGAGCTTCAACAAGGCAGAAAGGAAAAAGCAACAGATGAAGACCCAGAACGCCTGGGTTCTGGCTTCAGCATTGTGCGATCTTCACCAGGCCCCTGTGCCCCCATCTCTGACATTCTCAGAGTCTATAATTCCCTGAAAGCTGTGTTGGTCTCTCCTGGGGTCAGCCAAGCTCCACCACCCACCTGAGCTGAAGCACAGCTACACTCAAGGGCGAAGAGGAGTTAGGCCAAATGATTCTACCCCAGAGAAAAGCTCCACTCACCAGACACAGCCAGGCCTGAGTCAGCACTGGAGACGCTAGCTTCCTGCAGCCCACTGCCTGCAGTGGAGGTGGGAAGAAGACCTTGGGCTCCAGCCCCACCCAGCAGCCCAGGGTACCAACAGGCCAGCAGTAAGCACACAGCAGGCCCTCTGTGGTGCTGAATCAGCCAGAGCCACATAGAAGAGCCTCACTCATGGGGCGCCAGCATGCAGTGAGAGCACGGCCAACATCCAAGCCCCAGCCTCTCCTGCGCCCTGGCCCTCAGCCCACTGTCCCTCCAGGCAAGACCAAGAGAGGCCAGACAGACTTGCTCGCCCGGGCAAATGATTCACCACCTAGACTTCTTGACTCTGCGTCTCAGCAGAGCTGTGGTGCTGCCCTGCCGGCAGCCGCTGAGGACCCAGCCGCGTTCAGCACTGTCAGCAGAGCCGCGCTAAGCCAGCATAGAAAACCGCGCTTCCCAACAAACATTTGGGCACAGGCAGCCAGAAATCCCTGTCGGAAGAACTACGGAAAGGTGGGGAGAACCGGGTGCTTGGGGATTTAGGTTCCACCCCCTCTTGGTAAAGAAGAGGAAACCAAAGTTAACGGATGTGTGCGATGAACTCCTGGCAAAGCCAGAGAACAGTCGGTACAATGAGTGACCTTGTCCTATGACCCAGAGCCAGGGCAAAGCTGAACTGTAATGACCTCCCTTTCTGGGCCTGTAACCTGAAGAGGCATAATAGGCGCTCAATAAATACTTGTCCTGAATGAATGAATACAAACCACCCGCAAAGGTTTCTAATTAAGTCAGTTAAGGAGTGGCCCCCAAATACCTGTTTGAGGGTTGACTACACTGGCTTCACCAAAGAAGCTACGGCAATGATTCCTAATCTTTTAAAATATGTCCGTTCAGCTTACAAAATGTTATTATGATGGCAGATGTACTTTTAGTGTGTGTTGATTAAGAAAAAAACAATAACCAGAGTTCATGTTCGGGGGGGCCTTCGTGTGCGCTGCAGCTGAGCTAAGTTATTTAAATGCATAATCTTTTTTTTCTTTTTTTAAATAAATTTATTTATTTATTGGCTGCATTGGGTCTTCGTTGCTGTGCACGGGCTTTCTCTAGTTGGGGCGAGCGGGGGCTACTCTTTGTTGCGGTGCGCGGGCTTCTCATTGCGGTGGCTTCTCTTTGTTGCAGAGCACGGGCTCCAGGTGTACGGGCTTCAGTAGTTGTGGCACGCGAGCTCAGTAGTTGTGGGGCACGGGCCTATTTGCTCCGCGGCATGTGGGATCTTCCCGGACCAAAACTTGAACCCGTGTCCCCTGTACTGGCAGGCGGATTCTTAACCACTGCGCCACCAGGGAAGTCCTAAGTGCATAATCTTATTTAATTCTCTCAACCATTCGGGAAGCCACTTCAGACGTGGAGAGTGAAATTCAGAGAGGGTGGTCCCCAGGTGCAAGAGGCAGGGTCAGGACACAAGCCAGGTCTGGAGGAAATCACAATGAGAGCCCAGGACCACCATGCTGTATTAAACGCCCCGATGAAAAGTGCTTTTAAATGAATTTGTATTTTATCAACACAACAGCACCTACACACCTTTGAAAAACAGAAATAGGAATAGTTACACTTTCTACAATGCATTTAGATTCAAAGGCACCTAGCAGTAGCCCCCTCCCCAGGGGTCTGCAGCCCACCACTGGGAACTGCTGACCACAGTGCTGCCACTGGAAGACCGTTCTGCAAAACAACAGCCAGTAACTGTCCCTGAGGAAAGGATCCACCTGTCTGCCATCATCTCGCATCCAATCAGGTGTCCCAAAGCCTGTGCTTCCAGAGGAGTGGGTGGGAGGGCATCTCCAAGGAAGGGTTAAAAGAGAAGGACAGAGTCAGCAGCATTTGTGATAAAGAGAAAACAAAGTGAAAACACAGCAGAAACGAACTGCTACTTTAGCAATCCTGGCAACGTATCATGAAAGGACTAACAAGGGATTAATGATAGGAAAAGAGCCTAAAATCTGTGACCTAGACTGCTAGTCGCCCTGCAGTGGTTACTCTCCCCTCCTCCCATAGTAACAGAACCCTCCATTTCAAGATGGGCACCTGGCCACGGATAACATTAACATTTCCCAGGCTCCTTGTTCCAAGGTACAGCCAAGTGACTAAAAAGTATCATGTGGCTGCTTTCTGTAACCTGTCTTGAAAGACATCAGCTCAGGGCCTTTGGCCCTTCTTTTCACCCCTTCCTACACTGTGCTGCCCAGAACATGAACGTGATAGCTGGAGCTACCATCTTGGACCAGGAGGAGAAGATCGTGCCCAAAAGTTGGCAGAGCTATGGATGGGAAGGAGTGTAGGGCTCGTGGAACAGAGATGCCATGCCAACCATGGACTGTATCCCGTCCAACTTTTACATACAAGAGAAGAACTTCTTATTTCAGCCACTGTTACTTTGGGTGTCTGTTTCTCAGAGCTCACCTAATCTAACTAATACAAAGTTCAATTCCACTACTACAAAATCTCTTTATAGCAGAACAGAAGTAGACATATTAAAATTGAAAATCTAAACCAAAAGCAATATTCCAGGCAATAAAATCTCCATAAGATATAGCCAAAGATTTGGACGGCCTCTCCAAGCTGCTATAAAATGATTCAACTTGAAACGTGTTTCAGCTGCATATTTTTTTTAAGTAGAATGTCATGTTCTATATTAAGTGTTTACTTAAATCCCTCCCCCCCAGAAGCCCACGTGTATAGAGGGCCCATATGCATTGTGTTAAGTACTGAGTGTTCAAATATAAATTAAACCAGTACCTTCCCTCAAGAAGATCACTAACCAAGAGGGAGATTCAGGGAGTAAGAAAAGCTAGAGCAGGAGGTCTTTATTTTTTAATATGAGCCTTGGGATATAATTTGGCTTGTTAAACTAGATAATGTACATGCATTACTTTAAAAATACGTGTAAAAGAGATGCAGTAGGCAATTTAATAATATATGTGACTATATTATAATAAAGTATTAGTATACCAAAATACATAATTTGATCATACTACTTTTTGTTAAGAATATGCTATCTATCACATAGAAAAACACCTGAAGGATATATACCTAAATGCTATCAGTAGTTATCTCTGGGTACTGGGATTTGGGGTAACAAGTTATTTTTTTCTTTTATGTTCATCTATATTGTTGAAATCGCTAAAATAAACATGTATTTTTTTGTTAAAATTATGTCATTTAATAATAACAATAGCTACCATTTCTTGCATGCCTGCTATGTCCCAGGTATAATACTAGGAACTTCACATACGTCACCTCATCCAGTCTTCATCGCAACTCTGCAAGGGGGGTAACATCCTCATTTTATAAATGGGAAAGCTGGGCTCAAAGGTTAAGTAACCTTTCCACATCTAGGCAGAGAGAGAGGCAGGAGGTGACTCCTGCCCGTGCTCCTTCCCCTATACCTTGCTGCCCCCTCCCCTCGGGGGTCCCAGTGTTTAATAGTTTCATCTCTACAATACCTTGCATCTCCACAGTGCTGGTCTCTCCTATGCCACGGTGTATGAACCACATCTGCATCTGATGTGTCTTGGGGTGGGCTCAGATCATAAATTAATTGGGCAGGCTGCTCACCTAATCCTATGTCCTGTATGGACAGAGCCACTGCTAAGAGTGGTTTTCTCTGTCAAGTTTATGGCTAATTCTCACTGGGAGGGACAAGGAGGGATAACTGTGTCCAGAGCTGAAGAAAACTGGCAGAGAAGCCCCGGAAGCTAAGAGTCAAACCTAATTCTACTTGAGTCCACTGTCCTTTCCACTAGAACCCTGAGGGTCTCTAAAACCAAACCATTTGAGTATTGCTCTAGATCCTTCTAAGGGAGGGAACCGGTCCCTTGACATTTAAATGGGAGTGCTTTAGAAGTAAAGGCTGTAAATACTTGAGGAGCTAGAAGACACTCAAAGTAGGACAGCTTTGGCAAGGTGCAGTGGCAAACGCTTGCTGGGGGGCAGCCTCTCACCAGCCTTAATTCAAGGCACAGGTGT
Organism: Tursiops truncatus; assembly: GCF_011762595.2. NCBI lineage: Eukaryota > Metazoa > Chordata > Mammalia > Artiodactyla > Delphinidae > Tursiops > Tursiops truncatus. Next base: position 31,479,859 of record NC_047035.1, on the reverse strand, counting down.
GCTAAGAGCACTACGGCTGAGACAGTACATTAGCTTGAGGGTTGGGCGAAAGGTATGGACGGCGGGCAGGACAAGTCACCCTCCTGCGCCACCATTTTAGACGCTTTGAGTTTTGCTTTGGGTGATACAGGCTGACCCTGCAAACTCAACACCACTGATCATCTTTAAGTCACAGCCCTCTAGATGGTATAGCTAGGCCAACCATCAGGAAGGTCAGTGGGAGAGCTGGGGAGAGAAAACGTAAATGTTCACAAGTGTGAGGATAAGAACTCATAAAGCAGAGAAGTCCCAGGATCCTGAAGTTCCGCTACCGATACTTCATCCTCGAGACAGGTGTGTATCTGGTGCTAAGCAGTAGCAGGTGGGCCCAACACAGCTGTTCAGTGAAGCGCAAAACAAAATGTTCTCAATCCAGAATCTCCACTTCAATTTACAGAATCCTCTCCCATCAGCCCTTCAGCCACTAGGCTGTAACGACCATGAAACACCCAACACTGACCCATCTCTAACTTTCCACCCACCTCTAGGACCCCTGGTGCTTGGCCCAGTGCGTATCTAACTGTCCCTTTCACAGGGCAATCTTCAGTTCCTGCCCCCACCCATACCAAGCCACCATCAGCATCTCTTCTTCCTTTTCTAAAACGTGTGCCCTACCCAGTGATTCACCTCCCGAACAGCAGAAAGGCCTTCCACAGAGCGGTAAGAAAGACTGAGTCTCATATATCAGAAAGGCAAAGAATAAGCATCAGCTCTGAAACTCTGGACCTGGGTTCCACTGCCCACTAACAGGGAAACGTTACTCATTGCTCATTCATCCCAGAAAGGACCATTCTTCTTATTCAAAAATGGGGGAAGAGGTTATTTCAGGGAGGAAGATTCTCCTTGCTCCATCACAGTCCAGGGGTCAGAAAGTCTCCCCTATAAGTCCAGCCTGGAGCTATTAAAAATGGCCAAGGTGCACTGGATGGAATTCTGAGGCGCAAGGAGCAGCCCCTCACCGGAGGGTCACATGCCCCAGCAAGTCAACTCTTGAGATGCTGGGCTTTGTCCACAGACCTCAGGGCCCCACCCTGAGGAACTGGAGCATCCACCTCCTTTCTGGGAAGGAGGCACCACCACCATGGGTGGAAAGGGATCTGAGGTTAACTAAAGCCTCTAAAATACAACCGACGTCCAGGATCACACCTAGAACTGGGAGAGTATCCAGGTTGTTACTCCTAGGGATGGACACTTGTCCCTACTAACATTCCTGCGTGAGAATCCACTGACTTTGGCCAGTAGAAGATACCAACTGCTTTGGTTCCTGGAAAAAGTCAGCAGACACCCAGATAGGCAAAAGGGGGAGGAACACAGAGGGATGAAGAGATGATCTTATAGAGGAAAATAGGAAGGCACGTCCCTCATTCTCACGTCTCTACGCCCATTCATTCTGGCCACAAGGCCACATCTGTAACCACTACCATCATCATTGCTGGTATTTACGGAGCATGCCGGGCACTGTGCTAAGCATTTTACGTGCACTATCTCATTTAAAAAACTCAGGAGATGGGTAGTGTTTTCACCTCTATTTACAGATGAAGAAACAAGCTGCGGCTGAAGCAAGTGAGGATCTGCCTCAAAGTCACACAGCCAGGAAGTGGCAGAGCTGAGATGACTGGCTTCAGGTGCCATGCGCTTACCGATGATCTGATTCTGCCCCATCTTATTTGAGCACCTACTGTTGAGGACTCTGGAAATAACAAAGGGACCTCCTCCGAAGATGGTCACAAAATACACATGTGCTCTTGGAGCTGTAAAGAAGGGTCAGGGCTTAGTCCAAGAGAGAGCATCGGAAGGCCACTCTCGGTAGGCGGAATAATGTGATTCCAGTCCAAAGAGAGAAAGAACCTTGATGCCTTGGAGAAACAGGAAAGAGTCCCTTGTAGCTGGAGCAGAACCTTCATGAGGGGGAAAAGGAAAAGATGGAGCTGGAGTGCACTGGACTGGGGCAGGAGCGAAAGACGCAGGCCACACGGAGGAGCTGGGATCTACCCTGGAGTCACAGGCAGTTTTTAAGCAGGGAAGTGGTGTGATCAGACTTGTGTTTTAGCAAAACACAGTTGCAGTGAGACAAATGGAACTGAAAAAGCAAGAGGCTGGCAGCAAGGACACAATAAGTAACATATTACAACTGTCCAGGGCACGTGGTGAAGAGTGAACTAGATACTACTGGGGATGGAGATGGGGATGATGGGAGAAGAGACAGAGTCATTAATTACACGTACGGGGAGAAGGAACGGCTGGCTAGTCAGGGGAAGACCCTCTGGCTTTGCACGGCACCGGGAAGGTATGAGCATCCAGTGAGTACAGGGGCTTTTAGGGGCCCTATTCCCCTACGTCTGCACCAACATCCTCCCACCCACCCTTCCCTTCCAACAGGGACCAAAGCTGCCCATCCCCCCCCCAGCCTCTCCACAACCACGGAGGAACACGGCTCCTTCGCTTCCAGTTGTAGCCACCGACACACACGTCACTGACTGCCACCGTCTGGACCACGTGCAGCTCCACGGTCCTGGCATGCCGAGATCAGACGTTATTCGCCAGAGCGGCTCCGTCCTGCACTGATCTGGCACGATGGGCCAGCCCCCGATGCCAGGGCCCCGTGCTTCACAGCGTCGGCCAAAGGTGTGCAGCTGAGAGCTCGGGGAACGGCCCGGGCTAAGAATCAGGCCAGAGGGGATGGATATGATAGATGAGCTTCCCAGGGCCGGCCAGGGTGTTACTCTGGAGAACCAGTCCTCAGACAGGCACCTGGGCCTTAAGCACAATTCCGACAGGCTGGGTAGTTACCACGACTGCGATACGGGGGCAGTATCGCAGAACCCCAGGAGTGTCCAGGCTTCCGGGCCACGCCCGACTCTGGCTGGCTGTGCTGTGACTATGCGCCACGGGGAATAAGGGAAAATCATGGGCACCTGTGCGGACCAGCGCTTGAGAAACAGCTCAGAGCACCAGCCTTCTTCAGAATGTGCCCACATGTGTGCTTGGCACACAATTCAACAGCAAGAGAGGTGGATTTCTGCTGCCTTTTTGAGCTGAAGGATAGAAGGGGACATGGTAGGGAACTACTCTATTTAGAGACTGACAATGGCTGGTCTCAGGCAGGCACAGCAATTCATCAGGCTGTTTCAAGCTATTTTTCAGTGACCCCTTGACCAGCCCCAGCTTTCCACAGGAACTTCCTTTTCATCTCTTCTTTGGATGCTCTACCCACTTCCCACCTCACTCATGCCGCTGAGGAAAAGTCTTCTTACAGCCAAGCTTCCTGTGATTAAAACAGAAAAGCCGGTGCCACCTTGCTGGCCAGAGTCCCCAGCGTGTGTTTGCCGGACACCTTGCTGTTGGCAGAATCCTAAAATATGACTAATTTCAAAAGACGTCCATCCACTTGGGCACCTATAGCCATTGCCATCTTGTGCAAATTAAGCCCAGATAACACAGCTGGGGCTCCAGCCCTGAGCTCGTCCAGACACGGCACCAGCAGGAGATAGAAAGCCAAAGGCAGAGCCCCCCTGCAGCCACTTTACTTATTAAAAAAAACACCTCCAACACCCGCCTGCCCTGAACACTCCCACCATCCTGGCTCAAAGTGACTGAGGACAGATGCCAGATCTCTGTCAGGCCTCGGACGCACCCAGCTACAAACTAGATAAAAATAATCACAAAAGAGTCAGCATCTCAGACCGCTGATGATTTTGTCAACAAAGAGTCATTCTTCTTTCTTGGCATGTGGGTGTGGGGTGCTGCTCCATCACCGGCTCCCCAGAACCTTGTATCCCCAGCTCTGCCACCAGAGTTCCCAGGCAGGCACAGGAGGTTGACTTTCAAAACGGCACAACAACATCTCCCATCTTATATGCTTCCTCCAGTGGGACCCTGACACCCCTCCCACTGAAAGGTGGGTCTACTTCGCCTCTGGGTGAATCTGGGTGGGCCTGAGGCTCACTTTAACTGCCAGGATACAGAGGAAGTGACACTGTGGGACTTCCAAGCCAGGCCAGAAAAGATGATGCAGCTTGTTCACCAGATCACCTGTGCTTGAAGCCTTGAGCCCCCACATAAGTAGTCCGAGAGCCCTGAGACAGCCACGCTCAGGGAGGAGCGACACACAGACAACCACACCAGCCATCCTAGCCTTCAAGTCCTCCCAGCCCAGGCACCAGACATGTATACAAACAAGGCTTTCAGAGGATTCCTGTCTCCATCTGTGGCCTCACCCAGAGCCTTCACATCTTCCCAGCTGAGGCTCCAGACGCTGAGAAGCAGGAACAAGCCATTCCTACTGAACCTCTTCCAAATTCCTGACGCCAAACCCCACGAGCATAAAGAAATGGCTCTTGTTTGGGGTGGTTTGTTCCGAGGCAATAGGAATGGAAACAGTTGGTGACATACTTGTGAGTCTATTCTCATATCTGCTGCCACCAAAGAAGCAGCTGCTCTTGGAAACAGAATTTTAAGAAAAGGAAAAGCTCCCTTTTATTGAGCATTTACTTTGTGCCAGGCATTATGCTAAGGGCTTACATGCATAAGTTCACTTAACGCTCATTACAGTGCTGTGAGTTAAAGCTAGGATTATTCCCATTTGACAGAAGAAGAAATGGGCTCAGAGGTTGAGGACCTTGCCCAAAGCCAGATCTGCCTGACTCAGAGGCCCTAACACTGTACCACACTCTGCTCTCCAGCCACATAGAGACAGGAGCTGTATCCACAGGGAAGGCTCAACTACTTGGGAACCTGGCTTTCCTGTTCAGTAGCCCAGGTCTGGGAATTCCCTAAAGAACCCGGGTGACAGGGACACAGCGTCGACAAACACTTGGCCTTGTCTGAGCTGGGACAGGCCCCTTCCCTGGAAAGTCATTGCTGTGGCCCACCACCCTACTACCAGTTCCCCCTAATCCTACTCCTTCTTCTCCCAACTCCTCCATCAGGCCTTCCAGAGGATTCTGACTGCTTCAGACACCATCTCATATTCCCTTGGCACACCATTCCACACTGCTTCATACTGTCCTGGTTGTCTGGGTGTGTTTACACAGTATGGCTCCCGAGGGTGGGAAGAACATGGTGGCAGAGACATCTATGTAGGCCTATGATAAAGTGACCTGTCGTATTGCCTACAGCATCTTCATAATAGCAGACACATCCATTTCTCACAAGGATCTACTGGGTTGAGAATCATCACCCAGGCACAAGGCAAACACTCCAGGCTCTGTGACCTGCACTTCACCCAGGGCATCAAAGGGGAGAAAGGATTTTTTTTTTTTTTTTTGGCGGTACGCGGGCCTCTCACTGTTGTGGCCTCTCCCGTTGCGGAGCACAGGCTCCGGACGCGCAGGCTCAGCGGCCATGGCTCACGGGCCCAGCCACTCCGCGGCACGTGGGATCTTCCCGGACTGTGGCACGAACCCACATCCCCTGCATCGGCAGGCGGACTCTCAACCACTGCGCCACCGGGGAAGCCCGGGAGAAAGGATTTGAGGGCAGAGGAGGAAGCAGCACGCCCACTGCAGACACCCATCACCATCACCTTGCAAGCAAGGAATCCCCAAGCACAAAGTCTCAACACAGTGGAAGTTGCCACTTTGAACCACCAGTCCTTAACAGTCCTGGAAAGCTAAGAAACACAGATTAAAGTTTCCTGTGAGTCATCCCTCAACCTCTCTGCCTAAGAGTAGGAGTGACCAACCTCCAGGCCTCCGCAGGTCACACTATCTTTGTTCTGACTCACCGTCTTCCTCTCTATGCTATGGATGTCCTTCCTAGGACCTTCCTTCCTCCTCCGCGCGCACTGGGCTGGGTGAGACAAGGTATGTGCCTGCACCTCTCCAGCCTACCTCCAAAGAGTACTCTACAAATCCCACCCCCTGTGGGATGGAGTTGAGGATCTTACTATGGCTGGGAAAACTCAAGACCACACAGATTCTCAAGGTGGTACAGGTCAAGTTTCCAGGGGAAAGCCGGTCTGTTCTTTCCATCCCTGCTACCTGGGAAGGTGCGCATATCGGGCACAGCCAGAAACTGCTGGGAATAAGCTCAAGTGCCTTATTTGCTGTACTTAAGGGATGTCCTTCCTTTTTCCTGAGCGGGGACATTCTTACTCTTCCCAGAAGGTCATTATGGTTGACTTTCCCATCTCAGCCGCTCCTCCTATATACTACATCCCAAATCGAGCACCAGAAAGCTTATGAGGGGCCTAAAACTGACCAGATTCATGATCCATCCAACCTAGAGCCATGCATATAAAGCCAGACTCACATGTTAGAATCACAGGGCAGAGATGTGTTCATTGCAGGGAGGATCCTAAAGGAAATCTAACTTAGGTGGATGTGACTTATTTTGTCGGGCACCAGAGGGCTCACAGCAACACTTCTTAAATCCTTCTTTTTTCTCCCACTCATGGCCCTTCCACAAAGAAGCTCACGAATTTCCTGCTTAGAATTCCTTTTTAAAAAGTGTTTCTGTCGGGCTGAATGTGTAGGACTCTAGTCCTTGTCCCCTCTCCTTTCCTCCCATCATAAAAGCTCGAAAAGTAGTAGTTGCAACAGAGTCAAAATTCTCTTTGCGAGGCAGGCAGGAAAAGGGAGCAGCTGGGAATTTTTGCTCAGAAGAGTCTGGGTGCTGTTCCCCCAGCAATCAATCCGAATCAGAGAACTAAGGAATGAATGGTGAAAAGTCAAATTTCTTTTTCATAGCGTTAATCTAAAAATATAAGTGGGCACCACAAAACATGCCTAGCGGTCTGTCCTCCTTGGGGCATGGAATTGCCACACTGGTCCAACACGGTCCATCTGGTTACAAACTCAGCTGCAAAAGCAACGCCCCAGGAAGGCCTGCTCACCTCCCAGATGACACGGAGCTAAGAGTCAGGGCACCTGAAAAACCACGAAGGGCTCTGCCATTAACAAATGTGTCCAAACCCTTTCTGAATGTTTACATTACTCTTCTGGTTAGAAATTTTTAAATTCCATAAACCAGCAACTGTGAATTTATCTGAAATCTATACATACGTCCCTTGTTTAACCAAAAACAAAACCACAACACAAACACAGGCAAAAACAAGAGTCAATGAAGCAGAAACTTCTGTTATGACCCAACTTTTGCACAGCTGTACGTAAGCATAATTTTGGTTCAGGGCCAACACTAACAAGAAGCAAAGCTGAGGCAGGCTACAGAATGACAGCTGAGGCGCATGTGGTGCTTCTGGAGGGGGAAAGGAGAAATGAGAAACTAGTTCTCAGCTCCTGTGTATTTTAGGACCTCAGGTCTACAGGTGTCAGAGGCCCCTGAGCTGGAACAGTGAAGGATCCCCTCCCTGCAATTCTAGATGCGGGGATGATCTGCCCGACAAATGCCCAGGATTCAAGTTCAGGCACCACCATTCTCTAGCTCTATTCTTGCGCAAGGCAGTAAACCTCTCTGAACCCCATTTTCCTCTACTGTAAAATGGGGGTTATCACCACCTCTGCCCGGAGTACCTTAGATACTGTTCCAAACAAAATTCTATAGCACCAAATACAAAATGGGATTATTCTTCATCCTATCTCTAAGAATACTGGGGAGTGCCATTTACTGCTTCACCATGAATAATAAGCTAGGGGGAAAAAATCAGATAATGCCACATTACACTAATAATCTTAAATCAACTGAGAGAAGTTTTATGGGAAAAATTTACATTGATTTTCCATTACCACCCATGGGACTCGATGGGGCATCCTTCCTTGTCACTAGCTGCTATGCACATGGGACAGACAAATAATTTAATCCAAATATTAGAAAGGGTAGGTCTCCTATGGGGGGCGGGAACGGGGAGAGAAGAACCTCCAGTCGCAGGGAGATTGTTACTGATCCACCCCCGGAACTCCTGTCCCTAAGCTCAGGTAGCCAGGAGTTGACTGCTTAAGATACAAAAATATTTTTCAATCTGATTAAAAAATGGGTAGAGGACCTGAATAGAAATTTTTCCTAAGAAGATATACAGATGGCCAACAGGCACGTGAAAAGGTGTTCAACATCACTAATATCAGGGAATTGCAAATTAACAACCACAATGAGATATGACCTCACACCTGTTAGAATGGCTATTATCAAAGACAAGAAACAAATGCTGGAGAGGACGTGGAGAAAAGGGAACCCTTGGGCACTGTTGGTGGGAATGTAAATCAGGGCAGCCACTATGGAGAACAGTATGGAGGCTCCAAAAAATTAAAAAATAGAACTACCATAGGATCCAGCAATCCCAGTTCTGGATATATATCCAAAGGAGATGAAATCACTATCTAGAAGAGATGTCTCCACTCCCATGTTCATTATAGTGTTATTCACAATAGGCAAGATACATAAAAAACTAAATGTCCATCTGCGGATGAATGCACAAAGAAGATGAGGTGTGTATGTATACATACACACACACACACACACACACACACACAATGGACTATTATTCAGCCATAAAAAAAGGAAATCCTGCCATGTGTGACACCATGGATAAACCTTGAGGGCATTACACTAAATGAAATAAATCAGAGAAAGACAAATACTGCACGATCTCACTTACATGTGGAATCTTAAAAAGCCATAGAAGCAGAGAGTAGAAAGGTGGTTGCCAGGGGCTGAGACATGGGAGAAATGAGGAGAAGGGTACAAACTTCCAGTTACCAGATGAATAAGTTCTGGGGATGTAATGTACAGTACGGTGACTCTAGTTAACAGCACTGTACTATACACTTGAAAGTTGCTAGGAGAATAAATCTTAAACGTTCTCACCATACAAAAACATGGTAGTTATGAGAGGTGATGGATGTGTTAACTACCCCTACTGGGGTGATCATTTCACAGTATACATGTGTGACATCACATTGTGCGCCTTCAACGTACACAATGTTATATGTCAATTATATCTCAGTAAAGCTGAGGGAAAAAAAGAAGCAAAATGTTTCTACTGTTTTTTTTCCTGAAAATTCAACTACCTAGAAGAGCAGTGAATACTGTTATCCTTCTACATAACACAGTGAAGAAAATGACCAAGTTCATGTTGGCAAGCAGGAAAGACACAGACTTCACCCCTCAGTTTGACCTCTGGGCCCTGTAAGTCAGTCATGCCTGATTCCTCAGATGGTGTCTAGAGCCTCGTGCCACCACTGTCTACCATACTGTGGACTGGCTGGAAAGCCAGACAGAGTAACCGGCCACTGTCAGGGTCTGGGGGTGGCTGAAAGAAAGAACACAGTCACGAGACTCAGCAACCCCGAGGGCGTGGCTTTAGGCAAGCCACTCAATTTCTCCAGGTCACAACCGAAGGCTCCTTTAAGCTCTAACCTTACCAGTAAACACAAGAGAAAATTAGAATCCCTGGAAACAGAAGACTATCACTATTTTCCCCAGCCATGCTGCTTTCCCCTTCCTCTGGGGTTCTGAAGGTTAACAGAATGCAGAAACAAAAACATACAGGAAGTGTCCAGACAGCAATGTGCACTATGGCTAAAATGGCAGGAGAAGATGAGGTATACTGAGCAAATCATATATGACCATTAAAAAAGCCAGATTCGCACAGCGGAAACTGGGATAACTTCTTGTCTTTTTTCAATCATCCTTCTTCCTGTTACACTGCCTTATCAGACAAATCAGGTTGCAAAAGTCTCAAGGATTTGCAGGGAGAGGTCTGAGCTACAAGACCCATCACTGCCAGGGCCCTGCAGCCCCACTGGTGTGGCGACAGGCCTCGCCCCTGCCTCACCCACAACCGTGCTCCCAGGGATGGGTAGACAGACGCAGCCTTCAGAGGTGGGCGATTCCAGAGGCAAACAGTAGGCTTCTGACCTTCCCAGCAACTCCAAGGAACCCCTTCCTTAGGGTCCCAAGATCCTGAAAAGTTTATGAAATGAATAGATAAAAGCCAGGGCTGGACAAGAGCAAAGGCAGCTCACTCAGTAAAGGAGTTTGAGTCCATCCAGAAAGGAACTAGGGACAGAAAAGGCAGGATTTCACAGCAAAATTGGAATTTCTGCCAAACATAGGGAGTGCCATATGCAAGTCCTGTATTACGCAGGATTCGAGGGATGGGGGAGGTAGGGAGCAGGGAAAGGTGGAAGACGGAAAAACACCTCTGCTGTCAAGAATCCTAGTGGGGGGAGGAGGGGTAAATTAGGAGGTTGGGATTAACATATATGCACTACTATATATAAAACAGATAGGGGCTTCCCTGGTGGCACAGTGATTGAGAGTCCGCCTGCCGATGCAGGGAACACGGGTAGGTGCCCCGGTCCGGGAAGATCCCACATGCCGCGGAGCGGCTGGGCCCGTGAGCCATGGCCGCTGAGCCTGCACGTCCGGAGCCTGTGCTCCGCAATGGGAGAGGCCACAACAGTGAGAGGCCCACGTACCGGAAAAAAAAAAAAAAAAAAAAACCACAGATAATCAACAAGGACCTACTGTATAGCACAGGGAACTATACTAAATATTTTGTAATAACCTATAAGCGAAAAGAATCTGCAAAAGAATATATATATGTATATTCTATACACCTGTAACTAACCACGACACTGTAAATCAACTATACTTCAATAAAATTTTTTTTAAAAAGGAAAAATAATAAATTCTTCAAGCTCAAGGCTTAAGATATATATACTTTACTATATGTAAATGTTATGCTTTAATAAATTAAATAAATTTATTTAATAAATAAAAAATTAAAACACTAAGAAACAAACACCAAAAAAAAAAAAAGAATTCTATTGGGATTCTTGTTTTCACGAAAAACAATTGTTAAAGGAGACCAAAAATCCCCTTAATTTCCTTTGCTTCTAAAAAATAAATTTAGGGTAGGAAGGAGACTGACTTTTCTTTATATTTCAGTTGTACTATTTTGACCATGTGTATGCAATGCATTTTATATTGTAAAAATCTATAGTGCAGGGGAATTCCCTGGCAGTCCAGTGGTCAGGACTCTGCATTTTCACTGCCGAGGAACTAAGATCCCACAAGCCGCGCAGCGTGGCCAAAAAAAAAAAAAGCTTACTGGAAAAAAAAAATCTATAGTGCAATTGGAGAAAATATGATTAAAATATTGAAAATGCAAGTGTAAGACAAATTATACTCAAAAGTACAAGATCACAAATTGTGGATCTAAATACTGAGGGAATAAATATAGCTGCTGGAATTACAATACTACTGATCGCTAGATATATGGACAACTTACTTTGTGCCAGGCACTGCTAAGAGCTGCACCTAGGTGATTTTATTTAATCCTTACTTCTACCCTGTAAAATGAGAGAGGTGGGATTATGATTATTCCCATTTTACTTTTACAGAAACTAAGCAAGTACATCCTTTTCTGAAGGTCCCAGCTAGCAACAGAGCCAGGACTCAAACCCAGTGTCACCCAGAGCTCACGTGGGTTCATCTCCAGCAGAAAATGGGGTTTACATCTCAAGTGCGGGCTCTAAAGGAGGAGAGTTTTGGCATTGTTTGGAGCTCTGGGGGACACTGGGAGGCAAGGGGGTTCATGCATGGGAAAAGGCACAGGGCTGGAATCTGTGATGATCAAAACCGCAAACATTTCTTGAGAATCTTTTAAGGGCTGGGCAAACCCAGATTTGGAAATAAAGCTGCAATACAGAGAAGGAAAAGAGACAATCACACTCCATTCTCCTTCCAAAAAAAGACAATAATGCTCAAAATAAAATCTCTGAATATTCCAGAGTCTTAAAAGAGACTGTGCCACAAGAATGCTAAGTTGATTTGGGGAACCCAGGAGGGGGATATGAGAAAGGGCATTCTCTTTGACCCTGGCAGCAGACAAGGGAGCGACAGGAATATACTGCCTTCCTCCTGGGGCAAAAGCATTTTAATTATCAGCTGAGAGGCCAGCAGAGCCATAAAACTGGCCAGCTGTCCCATGCAATCAGGCCAAAGGCCATAACAAGACAAGGCAGCATTTCTCAGGGGGCCGAGCGCTGCGAGTTAAGGCTGGGTCCAGAGAGAGCAAGAGGCACAGGCCTTTCCCACAAGAGGCCCACGCACAGTAGGAAGGAGCTGCAGGGGATCGATGCCTTTCTGTGGCTTCCACTGAAACAAATCTGCCCACCCATAAAACTACCCCTGGCTGACTCAGGAGAAGGCAGCTCAGGGCTGCCTAAATCCCCATACGACTTTAAAAAGGGAAACCCAACTGTACCCTGTGTACGCCTAAAATAACAAGGGATAGAAAGAGCGGGAAAAGGGGTGGCCCCTTCACTGAATGTGGTTCCTGGGTGATACCTGCTAGACATCATTTCATGCCATCTTAAGACAGCACTGTTCTCTTCTGTCTTCTCCACATTTTACAGATGAGAATCCTGGCGCTCCAAGAGGTGTGCCCCGTGTCAGGGACTCAAGAAGTAGTTTAAATCCCAGTCTCTGACTCCCTAGCCGGTGTTCCTTCCATCAGACCACAGTGGCTCCCGATGCCAAGCTTAAGGGGGAAATGCTTCCTTCTCATATCAAAACCTCCAAGTTTCCCACAGAGAGCAAAAATCCCAAGGAAGTTAGAAGAGAAGGGGACGCGTGACCCACAGCTTTAATGCCTCGTTTCTGTGTCTCACGGCCACGTCTAGTGCACTGCTCAGGCACAGCCTCCCGCTATCCTGTGGGGGAGTGGGCACAGAGGCACACGATTAAAACCGTCTGAAAAAGCCTTATGTTGATTCAGAGAACTGAGTGGGAAAGCAGCAGCAGGGCTCTGAGACACCAGGACGCCCCTCGCTTAGCTCCAAGGACAGAAGTGGCATTTGACTGACTGCGCCCTGCTTCCAGGATGAAGGCTGCCCTTGGTGTACTGCGAGTCCCCGTCGTGATTCATGTGACCAGAGTATCTTGTCTCGGCAAGGCCATCTGTCACGCCCCGGGGAGCAAAGGGGGAAAGGAGCACCTGTGGGCTCCTGTCAGCTGCTTCCCTGCTGAACCGCTTGGCGAAGACTCCCCATCAGAAGCTTTGGCCCCTGCACTGAAGCCAGGAAGTGGGGAGCCTGGGTGCACTGTAGCCTGACACACAGACTCAGATAGACCGTGTGGTCATCACGCACTCCCAAAGACACACATTCACACTTCAGGTCACATCATGTCAGTCCTGGGAGGGAAGGACTTCAGGGACCATCTTGTCCAAACCTCTCATTTCATAGATGAGGAATCTGAGGCCCAGCGAGATCACCAGATGTGCCTGGGAGCGCCTAGCCGGTGCTCTGCCCCCATCCTCTTCTTACCCAGATGTCCAATTAAAAAGTTCTCCTGGGCATCCCGGGTGGCGCAGTGGTTGAGAATCCGCCTGCCGATGCAGGGGACACGGGTTCATGCCCCGGTCTGGGAAGATCCCACATGCTGCGGAGCGGCTGGGCCCGTGAGCCATGGCCGCTGAGCCTGCACGTCCGGAGCCTGTGCTCCGCAACGGGAGAGGCCATAACAGTGAGATGCCCGCGTACCGCAAAAAAAAAAAAAAAAAAGTTATCCTTTCTTCATAACCTTCTCTGAGTCTTAGATTAATAAAAACTGTAACCCTCTTCCCCCAAAATGAGCCTACACACACTTTGTACAGATCCTTGCTTAATAAGAGGAGTACGTGTGGTTCAACAGGAAGCCGATGGGGGGTCCTGACAGGGACTCCAAGGTAAAGGGATGGGTGATTTGGGGAAGAAGTTACATTTTTCTCTTGCCTCAACCAGACCGCTGTCACCACTCTGTGTCCCAGTTTCCCCATCCATAAGTGACCCTGAGCTACCTCACGGGAATGAGGGAAAGCACCAAGTCAGGAATGGAAAATTTTCCAAGAGCCGTGGACGGAAGGAGACACAGGCAGGCTCTTGTCTCCTTTGAGATCCCGAAGCACAAATCTTGACCCTGAGCGATGACAGTGCCAAAGGCCACCTGCGAAAAGGGGAGATCGCTACTTAGCTGTTACCAAATTTGTTTGGGGAGGATTGTGGGGAAGGGAAGACATAATAATTTACCTGACTTTCAATCGTGGCTCAAATCAGAGGAAACAGAGGTAACGGGGAAGAGACTAAAGAATCATGTGGACATCAGAGCCCGTACACCTTGCAAAGCCCTTCTTGCCCTGAACCCAACCCCTCACTGTGGCTGTTTCACCCAAGCTCAAGGCTCAATCACAGTCCAGAAATACCTACCAAGATCCTTCACACAACACAATCCTCTGCTCCAACTCCAACACAGGCTTTCTAGGTGTCTAAATGCTGCCCAGGGCCCCAAGCTTCTCCCTGCCCCTGAGTAAGCTGCAGAGAAGTCCCCAGAGTCACCAGAGGAAGGAAAGGTAGGCAGCTTCCCCAAGCAAGCTGGGGGGAATGAGGGCAAATGTTCCATGAAGAGGGCAGTTACCCTCATGAATCCTTAGAAGGGGTCCCTCAGCCCCACAAACTTTGGGAAAGGGCTGAGGCAAGAGAATCCAGGGGGATTGTCCAGGGCACCATCGCCTCCTGGAGAGCCACGCTCGCACTAGGCATTTGTGTGCTGGTTTTAGGTCCTCCTCTGTGACCCCACAGGGAACTCCTCGAGGGCAGGGACTGTGTCTGGTTTTGCTTCCTGTTATAGTCCCAACACCAAGCGCTCAAAATGACACACAAATGAGAACCATCTCGGCACAGGAGACAGCCACAGCCAAGCGAAAGGGGGAAAGCAAGGCTCCCAGGCAAAGTTAAAGAAGCGAGAGGTGCAATGAAGCCTGCAGGTCAGACCTCCTGGCCTCGCCAGCTTCTCCTGCTGAGTCACCTGACTGGTTATTTGCCTCACTTCAGCTTTATTCACTTATGTATTTATCTTGACGTGCAGAACGTGTCTCTGTACTCATGGAAAATGCTACCCATCAACTGAACACAATACTTTGGGACATGCCTGGTACCTGTTGGCCAACCTTAGGTATAGCCTCCTGTAACCAAAGGAGAAGTCTAATTCATTGAGTGAGTGCTTGTACACTTTTGCCAGGAAAAACTCTCAAAACATGTCTGACATCCTCCAACTCTCCGTGCAAGGGAACTTGTAGCAAAGAACCACAAAGAGCAGAAATGGGGAGAGAGACTTGGCAGTGCCTGAGCCAGGTACTGCTGGACGTATCTCACTTGGGGATGCGTTCATGAGGCACCTCTCGAAAAGAACTGGGAACTGGGTGCTCTGCCTGATACTCTGCTGCCTGCTAGATCTACCCTGGGAATGTCATATAGTTTATCTCATTCTCCTATAGGAAAATAACAGCTACTCCTCATTCTTGTCTAAGTCCTTTCTGCCACATGGCTCCTTGCCGGGATGCCTGTGCCTTAGCGGCTGCATCCCTCAGGCAAGAAGGGGTTCCACCTCAGTGTACAGGAGAGAGGATGCTAGGGCGTGGATTCAGTGGGTCACAGAGCTCCACAAGCCTCACAGCAGGCAAACCCTCAGCCTGGAGAAATTCTGCACAGGAAACGCAGTCAGGGGCTGTGGCCAGTATCCGGTCAGGGGGCACTCCAGGGCTTAGAACGTGATAGCCAGCCTGACGCCAAGGGCGAGGTGGACGCTCTGTCCTCCTCACACTTTAAGAAAGCGGGTCTTCCGCTTCTTTACCTTGGGAACTTTGAGAGAAGGCTGGAGAAAGGCACAAAGCACATGCTGGGTGGCAGGGGGTGCTCCCAGGCATCCAGTTGCCAGAGGATCAGCCAACTGAACAATTCAACAAAACTGGAACAGATGTGGCGAGGAGAACCGCAGGGAATTCACAGCTGGGAACAACAGGAGAGCTGAGGCTGGAGGCGACAGACAGGCAGTGGACCCAGGTGACGGGGGGAGTGGCCTGTTCCTGCAGCACCTGGCAGCCTGCACCTGGCCACAGGGGAGACATCGGCCAGTGACAGTTATTCGGGCCTGGCATCCGGGAAGGGTGTGGGGAAAGAAGAGGGCAGGGGCGTTAGAGGTTGGAAACGAATGCCCTGTAAAAAATGCCACACTTGGCACCTGAAACAGGTTGACATGAGGAAGGATCAAGGGCCTGGAGATTATGAGGAGGAAGAGCAACTTCCACGCGAGTGAGGCACGAGGGATGTCCTCCAACAAGACGAGGGGAACCTCTACCCTCCGAGATCCTGCAAGTAGACTAATTCAAGCGATACTTTCTTCACTCATTCATTCATTCATTCATGTGCCTGGAAGCTAAAGATAGAAAATCCATTTGGAGATGTAGCAGATGCTCCTGACAGCACAGGCAACAAAGAGAGGAGGCCGGGGGATGCGACAGGGCAGCGGGCTGCAGGCCAGCATGGTGTTTCGATCTGTCCTTCAATGGCCTGTGCTGGGTAGAGCCTGCACTCACTTCACCATCATGCCCACCACGCCCTACAGCGTTACACCGGTGCTTCCCAGACTATGGGCCCTGAATGCAAGGCATCTGAGCTTGCAGCCACTGGACTAGCGGCTCTGGTCCCTTGTCCCCCTAGCATTCTTCTGCATACTATCAGGTCATCTAGATTTAGCATCAAATGACTACTTAGCATTGACTCCAGTGACAGGCCAGTGGGAAGGAGAAGTGGCCAGGTTTGAGTTGAGCACAGGAAAGTGAGTAGGGTTTGGATAGGCAGAGAGACGAGGCAAGGGTACTCCTGAAAGCAAGGTTATTCCCATAGCAACAGTAAGTGTGATGAGGGCCCAGTGGTTGGGAAGTAGCACACAGTGTATTCCAGGGGAAGGAGGAAACCGGCTTGGCTTAAGGGGGAAATGCCTTCAGAGGAAGAAGAGGGCGATAAGGCAGCAAAGACCCAGGAGAAGTTTACGTTGACATTTGAAAAGAGGAAGGCAGGGATGGCTAGTCCCAAACCAAACACGGTTCACCGCTCACCTCTGCTCTTCCGGCTATGAAATTAAGAATGAGTTCATCACACGTCAATGAAATGTGGATGCTCCCTGTGCGCAGAGGAATATTATTCCTAATTATATAAAACTAAAGCACTACAGGGTCACACAAAATAAACAGGGGGGCAGTGAAACACCCTGGCTGCCCCACTGCAGAGTGCCGGCAGCAGTGCAGCCATGAGGAGTCAGACCTGGGCCCAACATCTGGTCTTAGGACTGGCAGTGACAGCCTAGAGAACTGGCTGCCCACTCGGACCCTCCACTTCCTCATTTGTAAAATAAAGACATTCACAGTCTTCACTCTGCAGGGCTGCTGTGAGAATCAGATGAGAAGCCACATAAAATGCCTAAGACAGTGCCTGACCTAAAGAGAGCACTCAATAAGCATTAGTTGCTTCTTGTGGTTATTATTATACAGGGGTCTGGTGGTGGTTATTATTATTACTATTATTACTATTATTATTATTTAGGGCTTTGGTTATGATGATGATTAGACAGCGGTTTGGTTTAGTTAATATACTGTATCTAAATAGTGGAATAATGTAAAACCTATAAATATCTTGTGGTAGAAGACCATTTATTTAATAAGAAAGTGGTCACAGTACACCAAGCAGTCGGGGGCAGTGGGGAGGGGAGAAAGCACACTACAAGCAATGGACTTCTTAGGGTCTCCTGGGTAAGATTTAGGGGTGAAAACAAATATGCATAAATGTCAAAAAAATGGAAAAACATACATTGTGTTTAGCTCTATGTTCTTCTGTGCTTTCTAAGGGGAGGAAAGAAGTTATTTAATAATAAAATAAAAGTAATAACACTACCTTCACTTGGAGTAAGGCTTTTCATTTTCCAAAGCTTTTTCACGTGTCTCAATTTTATACTAATTTTATTTTTAATGGCCCCTATTAAACTGCTATTCTGCCAAATGTCCTTAAACCAAAATCCTGAAATCCACTTATCTACCCCCAAAAGGACAATCTTTCCACTAAAAGACCATCTTTCACTTACACCTTTGCTAACAATCAAGTAGCTGGTTTTCCCCAACGTGAGGAGCAGAGACACATAAATCCACTTTTATAGCCAGGGCTTTAGTGAGTAGTTTCATGAAGAGATGTTTAAGTTAACGATGCACTGTAATAAAGTAGTAGAAACCATCAGTTAAATCAGGGGTCTGAGCCACACGTCCCAGGGCCTGGCTAACCCTGCTCGTTTGGCTCTAAGATGCTCCACATCTAGGATGACACATCCTCCCAATGCACGTCCCCAGATTCCGTGGTAAGACTGCCAGCTGCTTCCCCACCAGCCATGTTCTCTCTCTTCCTTGGTAACAGACCCTGATTATTAGCTAGGCTCCACGCCACCCAGAATAAAATCCTCCATCTCCCAGCAGCCCCTGCGCTAGCCATGGCTGTGGGACTCCATCCTGACCACTGAATACATGCAGATGCGTTGTGCTGGACTTCTGGGAAGTTAATGGGAGTCGACTCAGCCACAGGAGCAGCTTCTTCTGTGCTTCTGCTTTTCCTGCTCCTTCAGGCTTGTGACTTGGACCAAATAACTGGCATTTCACCAGCCATCTTGGACCATATGACAGCCCCAAGATGCAAACCATGGGATGATGGAGAGAAAAACAGGAGCCTGGGTCCCTGATGACATGTGGAGATGCTCTAAAACCCCATCCCGGCCTTCTTTTCAAAGACAACTTACTACAGATGATATATGAACGTAGGATATTATATGCTATACACATCTGGCAGACAGCACATGACTTTTTTAAGTGGGTCATCAGGATAATGAAGCATTTTAATAAATCACTTTTTTACTGAACCTTTTGTAACAGCTAGATGTTTATCACCAACTACTTTCTTTTTCCACAAAGACAGCCCCCCTATATACTTTACTCTTTTCTCTAGTGGTTCAAAGTCAGCTAACACATATAATTCACAGAATTCTGCCCTCACGTGACTGTGATCAAAATCCAACTCTCTGGAGTCCCTAATAAAAACCAAGAGAACCTGGCCAGTATCCCCAGGTCTGCAAAACACAAAGAAGTTATGACACTCAGACTGGAGGCAAACAAGCAGCATAACATTTCTAAAATGATTTTCAAGTCATGCACACACAGCAATGGAGCAAGAGCAATGGTGTCATCAGGGCTCACGTTGGATAAATTCAATCCCAGGCAAACACCCGCCCACAGACAAATGTCAAGGAGCCACCCCAACTCACATGTGAGATTTATAGCAGGCATTAACATCAGCACCACCCATGCAGCCCAGGGCGCTATGGACATTTCAGGGTCTCAACTGTCTTGACGAGGTCTTTTAAAATACTGCCCTATGTGTAAGTCCAACTCCTACCACCATACACTGTACCTGAAGGTCCCCCTCAGCAAACCTAAAACCCACGTAAGGACAAAGAAGGACCAGGGCTTTGTCTCCAGGGTGACAGAACGACATTCAGGTCCCTTGTTGTCTCCTGCAAACAGCATAACCTCGGCAAGTTAGCTTTTCCTTCACAAGAGCCTAGACTTCTAAACGCAGGCCACAAAAGGTAAAACCTTGTACTTACATCTTGAAATGACACCCAGATTTAAAACTTCGCAGAGGAAATTATTAACTTTTACTATCATCCTAGCCCAAGTTTTTAAATGGGCTCAATTACATAAGGTTAGTGCACTTAGCCTTATCTCCCAGATAAGGATGTAAGAAAACATTTTAAAATTCAGCTTCTATATCACATTTTCTACCAACACATCCGCTTGTGCTTACCCCATCATCCAAAGCAATCTCTAGGTAGAAATTATTTTGAGAAGCGGGTCACCAAAAATTTTAACTTATTTAATACATTTATAGAACAGAATTTTGCAGGAGGGATGAGAATAATCATACAGTAAAGAGATAGAATATGGCAGAAGGAAAAGAGAGACCAGGTTTTATTTTATGCAACTTAAATCCTTCACATGCATTACGTCTAAAATACATATCTAATGCTCCATACTCTCAGAAGGATGAGTCTTGCTTTTATTAAGGGGGAAGATGGTGCAGGCAGGAGAGGTAAGGGTAATAAATGCTATTTTAAAGTAAACCAGAAAGTATACTTGTGTATATATAGGCCATATATGCTTTTTATTTTTATTTTATTTTATTTTATCTTCTGGCCGCACCACAAGGCATATGGTACCTTAGTTCCCTGACCAGGGCTCGAACCCGTGCCCCCTGCAGTG
The DNA here is from genome assembly GCF_011762595.2 of Tursiops truncatus. Lineage (NCBI taxonomy): Eukaryota > Metazoa > Chordata > Mammalia > Artiodactyla > Delphinidae > Tursiops > Tursiops truncatus. Next base: position 31,459,746 of record NC_047035.1, on the reverse strand, counting down.
GAAGGAAGCATGGAGTCCTAACAACTAGACCGCCAGGGAAGTCTCCACATATGCTTTTTAAATGTCTGGAAAAATTTGCCAAATGTAACCACTGGGAGGAAAACATGACGGGTGATCTTTCTCTTCTTTTTGTTTATCTACACTTTCTAATTTTTGTACAACAAAAACACTTACTACCTATGTAATTTAAAACGTATTTTTTAAAGTTAACAGAGTCACGATAGCATCAACAGAAAAATAAGCCACATCTGGAACAGCTCGGGACAGAACAAAGCCTGAAGGATTTCTGGGCTCAAAGCTGAAGGATACAGACAGTGAAGTTCCTGGGGCCCCAAAGTCCTAACGCCCTCCTCTCTGGACAGGATGCTCAATGCGATTTTAAGCATATGCCATTTAGCAAACCGTATCCTCTCTACCATGCAGTTTAGGCAAGGGAAAGTCGAAATTACCACACAAAAGCAGCATCCTCCCAGCGCCTGCTGATTCAGCCAAGGAAAGAGACTGAAGTTTCTACCAACTCGCCATTTAATTATGGGTAACACTCGCTTTACACTCCAATTTATGGGTCCTAGATGTTTAGTAAAGTTACCTCTCAGTTCCCTGCTATTAAACACTGGGCAGTTATGACAATTAATTAATACCACCCCAAGGCTACCAGGAGGGCTGTAGTTCTACCAGCCAGGCCGCACTCTCCAAGTTGAAATGGCCACCTGAATGGGCCTCCCAGCTTGAACAACATGCCCCTTCTGGCTTATACCCCTTCTCTGGTGGGGACCTCAGTTTGGGGAGTTAGGTAGAAACGCAAACAGGTGGTATTGGTTTGCTTTACCTGTTGCTCCACCGAAGAGGAAAACCCCCTTTGTGATCACAGGCACCCTTCCTCAAGTGGAAAAATAAATCTATATGTTTTGTTTGCACAGTACATCAGAATTACATACTGCCAACCACGCCTGCTCACGAAAGCTCAGAATTATCCCAACCCCCTCTGGTGCCTCATTCTTCTCCTCCTAAACCAATTTTTCCTGGCATTCATCCCACCCCCTACATCTCAAGGCAAGGATGGACTGGTTTTAAGCAAAGCGTTTCACTGCCCCCTAAGATTCCTGAGGAATCCACTCCAACCGAAGCCATGGACTGAGTCTGAAAGCGCTTGTAAGCCCTCCAGCCTCATCTCTCCGTACTCACTGTTGCTGGATTTAAGGTCGCGGTGGATGATGGGGACAATTGCCTCATCATGTAAGTAGTTCATCCCTCTGGCAATCTGCACGGCCCAGTTCACCAGGATGTCTGGGGGAATCCTTTTCCCAGATAACACTCTATTCAAAGGCCCTCCACGAGCAAACTCCATGACCAAGCAGAGGTTGGGCTCCTTCAGACACACCCCCCTAAGGGCAATGATGTTGGGATGCTTCAGCATGGCGAAGAGCTTGGCCTCCTGGCGAACATTCTCTATGGTCTGGCTGATGTCCTCGTCCGGGTCGTGGCGAGCTGCTTTCACGGCGACCTCATCCCCTATCCAGAAAGCACGGTAGACCTTCCCAAAGCCCCCGATGCCAATAATCTCTTCCAGGGTTAGCTCCGCAAAATCAATCTCTAACACTGAGAAAGAAAAGAAAAAAAGAAGCAAGTCAAAAAAATGTGAAAAACACCATTTTATCACCCATTTACCTGGGTGGGTAAACACAGCAAGTTGTCTGTGCACTTAGATTTTCTGTCTTCTCACTGTAAACTCCCTAAAGACAGGAAATGTGATTCACTTTTTTTCTGTTACGTTATCCTTAGCGACTAGCACAGAGGAGGCATTCAATGCGTACTCATGAAATAAGTTCCACTTGGGAATTCACGCAGAATCCTGTACCGAGGGCAACCATTCTAACTAAAAGGAAAATTGGGGGAGATCATTTTCATGAGACTTATTCACATTTCACTGTGTACATACTGGGTAGCGAGAAGCATAAAATCCAGTGCCGCGGCAGACACACAACAACCAGACCCCTTTAGTAGCGGTATGATCCAAAGATGAGGAAAATCACTGATTCCCACCGCAGGACAGGGATTAAGGGCGAGTGGGGAAGGGATTCTCAAGGAAGGAAACATTTGAAATGGGCCCTAGAGAATGAGTGGGAGGGATCTCATCAGGCAATGCCGATCAGGGTGGAGAAGGACAATCCAGGTAGAGGGAAGGTCACGAGCAAGAACCGTGGGGCATGGAGAACATTCACAACAGCCAAGACGTGGAAACAACCTAAATGTCCATCGACAGATGAATGCAGAAAGAAGATGTGATACATATACACACTACTGTATATAAAATAGATAACTAATTAGGACCTACTGTATAGCACAGGGAACTCTTCTCAATACTCTGTAATGACCTACATGGGAAAAGAATCTAAAATAGAGTGGATATATGTATACGTGTAACTGATTCACTCTGCTGTACAGCAGAAACAACACAACATTGTAACTCAACCATACTCCAAAAAAATTAAAAAAAAGAACAAATAGCATTTAGTTGAAAAAAAAAAAGATGTGATATATATATACAATGGAATACTACTCAGCCATAAAAAATGAAATAATGCCATTTACAGCAACATGGATGGACCTAGAGATTATCACCGTATGTGAAGTAAGTCAGACAGAGAAAGACAAATACCATATGATGTCACTTATATGTGGAATCTAAAATACGGCAGAAATGAACTTATCTATGAAACAAAAACACAGATACAGAGAACAGACTTGTGGTTGCCAAGCAGAGGGTGGGGGAGGGAAGGATTGGGAGTTTGGGATTAGCAGATGCCAGCTGGTATATATAGAATGGATAAACAACAAGGTCCTACTGTATAGCACAGGGAACTATATTCAATATCCTGTGATAAACCATAATGGAAAAGAATATGAAAAAGAATATATATGTATATCTGAGTCACTGTGTTGTACAGCAGACATTAAACACAACATTGTAAATCAACTATACTTCAATAAAAGGAAAAAAGAAAAAAAGAACATAGGCCATGAGAGTATATGGCCTATCAGGAACTTCAGGGAGTCCAGGGCAGCTGGATTATAAGCACTAGGGTAGATGAGGCTCAAAGCCTTGCTGGGGTCAGCCAGGTCATGAAATGTTGTTAAAGCCATTCTGAGGGGCTTAAACTTCACACTGTAAACGGTAGGAGTCATGTATCTTTAAGAAGGAGAGTGTTGTCAGTCTTGTGACTTAGAAAGGAAACCAACTCTGGCAGCCATGTGGAATATAACAGCAAATGGAGGCCACTGCAGTAACCCCGGAGCACAAGCACAAGGGTCTGAACCTCAGCAGCCATGATGACAGGAGGAAAAAGTAAGGAGGAAATTGGGAGATCTTCAAAACTTGGTTCTACCAAGACCTGGTGACTAAGATGCTTGAGGAAGGAGTCTCCTAGGCAACATCTTACCCCAGCAGTAACCTGGGCCACAGGTCCACCCCTGAGATTTCCAGTATCACACCCAACCACTCATTCCCCGTCCCAAATCCAGAGCTTGAATCTACGGTACTACGATTCTATCTTTAGCTCTGCTTAGAAAGGCTTCCGTGGATAGTTAATAATAACCACCAGTGATTATAAACCTTGGGCTAGATACGGTGCTGCTATACGAGCCAAGTGCTATTTCATGTTTCTCTCATCAAAACCCTATTCTCTGTCTTCTAAGTCTCTTTCTTTGTCTTTACCTAGCTGACTCATAGGCATCCCTCAGGTCTCAGCTTAACCATCAATCTAATAGAGGAACTTTTCCTGACCCCCCGACTAAATGAGGTCAGGCCCGAGTCAAGCACTTCCACAGCAGTCTCTATTTGGCAAGACTCAACAAGGTTATAATTACTTGTTCATCGCCTATCGTCCTGCTAGACTGTGAGATGCACAAGGGTGGATCCTGTCTGCCTTACTCACCACTGTCCTTATCGTGCCAAATATTCAGCTGGTGACCAAAAGACAGGGAAGTAAAATGAGGGAAAAAATCTATCTCAGTATGAAATAAACCAAACTCAGATCTGGGGGGAAGAAACTGAATTGGACCTCCTGAAACAAATACAGAGAATAGTCACACTTTGCTAAAAAAAATAAGAACACAAAGATATATTTCTGAACTCTTGGCAAGACCAAAAGAGGAACTGCCCACCGCTGACTGTTCTCTTCCATTCTCAGCCAGCTCCATGAAGCCTTCATTCTCCATTCAGATGCTGGTGGGGCTCAAAACTCTGTTTTTGCTTAGCTATAGCACTTCTATCCTATCTAGGGCTGATCATTTGTATTTTGTAATGCACCCAGCAGTCTGCACAAAGGAAACTCTTAGGAAAACTTAGTTGGACTGCCTTTAGGTATACAAAAGATTATCACCTCATCTAGCACTCTTTTTGAAGAATAAATGGTGTGGCAGGTCCTGCAGACTAGCAGTCAGCATCCATTCTACAATCCTCCAGCACACCTTTCAGTACGACAGAGGTCAGAAAGCTAAACCATTACATTTTCCAGACTCCTTGACAGAGTGCTGGTTAGCCAATGAGATGCACAAGATTCAGAAGGCAGAAGTGAGACGGAGACCATCTCCTTGCTGCTTCTTCTGGCAAGCATGGCTGTGAAGAAGTGGGGTTTTTCCTGCAATAGCATGTCGATGTCCAATTAGCTCTGTGGATGTGGAAAGGAATGTTGCAAGGCCAAGCAGTCACCTAATCGGACAGCAACTACAACAAGGTGTTTGAGAAGTCAGCAGCTTCAATGGCAACTCCTGATTCTGTACCATCTCAGTTAGAGAAGCAGCAGCTTGCCTGGTGGGCCAGGTCTGCAATGTTCTGGGAGTTGGTCCTCTAGGTCCAGCCGACAGCCCCTTCTCCCCAGCCTTCCAAAAAAATCTATAAGCAACTAACTTCTTGTGCTAAATCATTTTCTGCTTAAAATAGCTTGAGTGTTTCTGGGTCCTAAAATGAATCCTGACTGATTACTAATTCTTGCCTTATCTCATCTATATGAATGAGAAAAATATGCCAATGTCAAAGAGAGATTAGAAACCCTCTTGGAGAAAACTGTAAGTTATCCTAGGAGTCCCCATGGTCATAGACGGAAGAAACACTTGTTTTTTCTGCCAGATTTTTCACTGATGAAAAGCTATGTGCCTTTTTAATAAATGTGCATTTACATACCTTATGTCCTCAACTGAATATCTGAATTCTCCTTAAGGGAATTAACTGTTGTATTTTCTCTTGTACCCACCCTCTTCTTTCCTCTGGTCTGAAGCATAGCTGTGAACACACAGGACGTGTTAGATATTTATTTAAACATATGGGGATTTAAAAGATGTGATTCTGAACCAGGGTGCTGAAAGGACAGCTCCTCCAATGGTATTTCACAGAAGGTAGAAAACCTCTGTGGGGAAGGCGAAGAAGCAATGATCTCTCTCTGGGTAGAACATAAACTCTCAGGTTCTTGCTATTTCGTCGAGGAAATATTATGACCAGCCTTCAGAAAAAGTACAGAACAGAGCTTACAAGAAGAAAGACAAAACAGTGGGGGATGTGGGGAGGGTCCTTTCTTTTCCCTTCCCTGCTAAGAAGTCCCTTTGGATAGAAACTAGACCTTCACTGCAGCTGCGAGGATGTGGGACTCTCCTCCCTTTCCCTGCCCCAGTCAAGACCTGGTTGTAAGTAAGAATCAGGTCAACTCTCACACAGCACATTTTTCAGTTTCTGTGGAAGAATATTTCCAGGAATATCAGGAACAAAACCTTATCTCTTTCAGTCTTGGAGTCAAGATGTTATTCCCTCTCAATTATATCCCTGGAAACTAAATATACAGGCACATTCTGGTGAGTTTGGGGCAAGTGAATGGTACATACCTCACTCATTTAAAAATCTTAAGTATGTCTGAAAATACATCCTTATATTGCTAGTGAAGGCAAGAAAAAGAAATGTAAATTAGTAATATCCTTAATTTATGCCCTGCTTGAAAACTGACACAACTCTCCTGTAAGAGAAGCTTTTTTGTAATACCTAGGGTTATATATCTCTGAAGATGATACATTTGGAACTTTACATTTTCCATCTTTCACTAAAATAAAGAAGATGAGCAAGCTCCTGGGTTATTTATATTTGTCAGCCCCGTGGAGAGCTAAACTCTAATACCTACATTGGAGAGGATAAAAGCGCTCTATAAACGTTAGATGATTTATAATATCACTCTTATATGCTTTCTTTGTCACAAGATTTAGTAATTTCCCCCTCTTCCGTTTTGATTAAAGTTTGAAACAGAAGTTTCACTTTGAAAAGCAGTATTTGAAAGTAAAACTGAACATTATTACTTCACTTTGTGCCTTCTATTCACAATCTAATATCAAAATTCATGTCCCAGAGAGGAAGTTGGAAAAAAGTAACTGGGGAAAAGTTGTCAGAGGCTCAATTTCATTCTAAGTCTCTGGAGACCAGGTCAACAATCACCTTTATTTTCTGAGTGACACGAAATGAACCAGTGGACACAGCATACAGACCAGAGGCCCTTTATCAGATCACCAAGATTTGCTCAAGATTTCCTTGAGCAAAGCACTGCACTGAAATTATATATTTACATCACCAATTTCCCTCACGTGTGACTTCTAAGTACCTCCTCATCTTCTCATTTCCTTATCCCCTGGTATTTAACACAGTATCTCTCTTTCACTAGGCACTCTAATTGGTTTTTGACTAGAATTAAATTTTCTGAATTATCAAAAATTAATTCCAGTCAAGATCAGAATTTAGTGTGGCTAAATAAAATAACTTACCAAGACCTTCAAATGCTGTTGTTCAAGTCAATTCTTTCAATAAGTACAAGGTACTTCCTACTTTCTCATCATCTGAGTTTTAGATATCAGAATCTACTCTCTCCAAGGTAAGTTTTGTTACAGTCTGGGTGAAGTCCTGGGCACCCAATGGAGAAGAAGCTTCTAAAGTGGCACAGGGTAGACCTGCCTGGCTTTCTGTGCATGGGTTCTTCCCACCTAAGTCACATTCGCTCCTGACTGCTCTCACAGCAGCGAGCACAAGATATTAAAGAAACTCAGCTCCCGTTCATGAACCTCACAGAGCTCTTCTACTCTGATATTAGCTGTCTCTGAAAAAAAAAAAAAAAAAAATCACCAAACCTCACCCACAAAGACCCTCAAAATCTGACACGTTTAAAACTACATTGTTTTCTAACATGCCAGGCCAACATCTCTTCCGGTATGTGACCAAGTTCATCTTCAACACTATTTGAGACATTATCTGCTAGGACCCTTAGCCTTGATCTTTCCAGCACTAAGGCAAAAAGGTGTAACACCTAGGAACAACTTAAAGTAATTTGTCACCTGCAGGTATTATAAAGATTAACTGTAGAAGGAGGAAGTTTTAAACTGAATAAGAGGGAGAGAGAAACAAAGGAAATTAAACATTTGAACATCAATTTGATAGTCAAAACACCAATAAAAAAAGGACAGGAGAAAAACAAGAGGTTATGATTTTGATATTAATAAATGGTATTTAATAAACATCTTAAGATATAATTGTTCAGGTGAAAATAAGTTACAGGACCAGAAAAATAACTGTTACAAATAAAATTTTAAAATTAAATGTTTAAAGTTGGCCCTTGGTAATGACTTTTTTAAATGAGCTAAGAGACAAAGTATACAAAATATGGAATAAACAATGATATAAGTGAATTAACAATACTTTTTTTAACAGGAAAGAAATTACGGAAACCCTCAAATACAAAATAGTGTAAACTGCACCGGAAGATACTTACATCTTTCTTCTAAAACCACCTAGCATCACTGATTAAAGGATTCTAATGGCAATTTAACTCCTTTGAAAAACAAAGAAAATTTCATTTCAGGGTGTGGAAAAGGGGAGCTCCTGGGAAACTGGTGAAAACAGGACCCTAGAAGAAAGGCCCTGGGAGGGACCCCTGGGCATGGTTCCCCTGAGATTTGGCAAATACCAAATATAGGCGAGGATCTAGGGTGAGAAGAAAGGAGAAGATATATTGTCTGGGTGTCAAGGCCCTGGGACTTAGCCACTATATCTTGTGCTCCTGATCTCTCATGGGGGAATGACATACTTTTCCCTTGCTAATCATTTCTCCACTCATCACCTGCCCCTACAGACAGACAGACAGACACACACACACACACACACACACACACACACACACACACACACACACACACACCCTTATAGCACATTATTTGCTTAGACTCCTTAAGGGACCACTTTTTAAATACAAGATTAGGATCCAAGAAGTCAACACCGTATTTCAAAGATACTTCAGCCTTGAGTTCACATAGGCTTCCGGGACTTGTGAGCCAGCCCAGCCCTGCGGGAGACACCCCCGTCTCCTTTAAAGCAAATGCCTTTCAGGGGCGGGGACAGGCGGTAGAAGAGGTCGGGAAGGTCCCTGATTTGGGAACTAATGTTATGACAGAAACCACCAGCTTGCCTAAAATCCTTCCAGACTGGGGGGGTGGGGAGGTTGGAGACAGGAAGATTCTCCTGCTGGGGCTTCAAGATGTGGGATCAGGAGCTGCTGCTGAGGCGGTCGCGTGAAGGTGAAGAAGCCCAAGCGCCCGAGGTTCCAGGCGAGGCCTGCGGCATGTCTATCTTACTGATTGCACCCGCCAAAGCCCCTGCAGCCCGAGCCCGCGCACACACACACCCCCCCAGGTCAATCATTGCCCACCCAAGCTTAACCCTCGAGGAGGGCTCCCCTCCCCCTGCGACCACCCCAAGGCATCCATCATACCCCCCACCCCGCTCCCCGCCAGGCTCCCGGGCCCCGCCTTCGCCTTACACTGAATGGGCGGGTAGCAACTGGGGTCTTCGCCTCTGGGCTGGCAGCGGCTGGAGAAGGCGCTGCGCGGGGTCACGTAGTTGCTGGGGAAGATGCCCACCCGCTGGTTCAGCTGCCCGGTCCACCAGCCCTCGTCGCCGGACACCTGCGAGTCCTTGGACAGCACCTCTACCACGTCGCCCAGCCGCAGGGTCAGCTCGTCCTCGCCCGCCGCCTCGTACTCGAACACGGCCGTCCAGTAGGGCAGCGGCGCGTCGGAGCCCAGCTCCCTGGGGACTGCCGCCGCCGCCTCCTCCTCCTCTTCCTCCTCCTCCTCGGCCCCGGCCCCCGCTCCATCCTCCCCCGGCGGGGCTGCAGCGGCGGCGCTCGCCAGGCAGCCGAGAAGCGCTCTGGAGGGCTCCATGGAGCGGCCGATCCATAGGGTGCGGGGCTGCTGCCGCCCGCAGGAGCCGCCGCCGCCTATTGTTCATGCGGCTCCGCAGAGCTGGGGGGACCCCCCTCCCCCGACGGCGGCCGCAGGTAGGGGCCGGGCTGGCGGGGCGGGGAGAGTCGGCTCGCTAGGGCTGGGGCTGGGGCTGGCTCAGCGCGGCTACAAGTGCGCAGAGCGCGTAGTGCTCACCGCAGCATGGGGGCGCGGCGGGCCGGAGCCCCCGCCTTCGCGCTCGCCCCCTGGGGCGGCCTGGCCACCTCCGCCGCGGGTACCTGCTCGCGCAGCTGGTGCCCGGTGCCGCCAGCCGGCCGCCGCTCACCGCTCGGCGCCGCGCCCCGCCCCCTGCGCCGTCCGCACGCCCGGGACCACCTGACGCGGACCTGGCTCCGCCCCAGCCCTGCGGACCCTAGGAGGCGGGGCTTCACGGCGCCCGGGCCCGCCCCCGCACCATCCTGCCTTCCCATTGGCCGCCGCTGACCGGTCCGCAGGTTCCTCCAGCCGCGGTTGGGGCTGCCCCGCCAGCCGCCCGCCCCGCCCCTCTCCACCCCCTGCGCCTACGTCGCCCTCCCCCCCTCCTCCCGCCCCAACGTGCTGGCTCTCTCATTCTCAAACCCCAGGTTGACCCATTTCTCTCTCCCATTGGACCCCCGCATCTCCAACCATTGGTCCGAGGTACCTGTCCGTTTCCTGGGAGAGTTCAACACCGCCCGTCAGGAAGAGGCTGCGGCCTCATTGGGCGCCTGAGGAAGGATGGGTGGATACTCAAAGGTAAAGCCGAGCCCTCATTCAGACCAAAAAGGGTGAAGGAGACCGTTCCCTTTGTTTGCCGCTAAGAGGTAGGGATTCCACTGGGCAGCATCTGTGTTCCTCATCCTAAAGTGAGATTTTGAGAGTGAGCAGAGGAGAAGCGAGCTGGGTTGCGGGCCCCGGGAGAGCTCTTTCTTCTCCAGCGCCTTCTTACCTTTGGATTTTCCCTTCTCTCGGAGCTGCCTCTGCCCTAGTCCTACCAGGTGGATCAGCTTCCACTCCAGTCCGACTGAACTGCACCCCGACTCCTTCCGTAACCTTTCATCTAGTAAGACCTTCAGGCCCACTGGAATGTTCTTTAGAACTCTTAAAACTACAGTTCTCGCCTCTGTGAAGACTGCATACAGCTCGCCCTTTCCTAGGTTCCTGTAAGAAGATATTCCAATACCGTTGATTTTTAGAATTCAGACGAAAGACCACTTTACTGGAGCGCAAACTGAGGGTGGGACAGCGCAAACTGTCGGTGATGTGGGCTTGGTCTCTCTGAAGAGGCTCAGTTTCTCTACAAATCTTGGAATTTTTTTGCCTGGGGGGAATTGCACTTTGGATCACAGTGACCTTAACAGAAATCAGATTAAGAACCAAAGCTGAATATATATCAAAACGATACTGCAGTTCATGAGCAAGGCTGACTTTTCTACATCCTTTCGTTGTCCTCCACTTCTCAAACATGAAAGAAAGAAAGAAAGGAAAGAAGAAAGAGATGGCCCCTAATATTTCTTCTGTGCTTTAATCCTTTCACGGCAATATAGATTTCCAGTGAGACGGTTCTCTGACATTTCAAAACAAGCCCATGCTGAGAGATCTAGCCTGATCTCTACTAAACTTTTCCCCTTCCATGGTAGGAATAGATCCGATTTATTTGGCATCCACTGAGTGTTTTTTGTCTAATTATAGCTTGGGGGTAATTGTTAGACACACTGAAGACAGTGGGACAATTTGGAAAGAAAGCCAGGGCTGGCATCTCCAGCTTTGCTGCCACCAGCTGCAAGATCTTGGGCAAGTACTCAACCGACTGGTCAACCTCAAAGTGAGGGGGTGGACTGGAAGATCTCCTATGATGTTGTAGGCCTGACATTCTGTGGTTTGTACATGAGTATGGCTACACTCATGTGTCCCACCCATTTCAGGCCTTGAAGAAGTTAGGGTAGAGTGCCATACCAAAGGTCAACTGCAGTAGGTCTTGAGAAAGAATTTCTGAGTAAATGCCCTAAAAGAGTGTTCAGATTCTTACTGTGCATAGGATCAGTGAACTGGAAAAGATATGGATGAGTCTTTGAGTAAACTCCCTAAATTTTGTTCAGAATAAAACTATGGCACTCCCAAGCAGAAGAGATCAAGTAAGGAGGGGGTAGAGGTATTTCATGTTTTACAAAAGACCATAAGAAGAAAGGTTTTCTTGATAAAAATTTAATTTGGAGGAAGAAGGAATTTTCCAGAATGATGTAGACACACGGAGGAAACAAACAGAAAAAAAAAAAAAAACACTAAAAAGATATAGAGAAAAATTGTCAGTGGTGATCTCTTTCAAGTGGTAGGATTATGAGTAATTGGGCAATTTTTATTGTCATTTTGCTTATTGATAATTTTGTATGTTTTACTATACAGTTTTGATCTCTACTTCTTCCCCACCCAGAAAAGAAGAAAAAAAAATCCTTGATCCCTCTCAGTAGGAAAAGTCTAATTACCCACATAAGTTAAATCTTTCATGAAGTGTCATTCATCAAACATTTCAAGAAGTCATTCAGTAAATATTTGTTGAATGGATAAGTGCTAGGAATTCAAATGAGGGAATATCCTTCAGGCTAAAGCTGTCTAGCAGAAGTTGTCTAGCCAGGTTTCATGGAAGAGGCAGAACTAAAGCCAGTCCTGGAGGTGGATGTAGGGGAACAGGGAGGAACCTGCATTCAGGATTGGAGGGTGAACATGGACCCACCACAGAGGTGGGGGAGCCTGAGTAAGCCCAGGGATACAGTAAAAGGATGAGAAAGAACTCTGAAAAGATAGGTTGAGACCAGATTTGTCGAGGGCCTTGTAATTACTTGTTTCAGACAAGTAAATATTTAATTGACTATTTGTAATTATTTAATGTCTAGCTTGTTCACCATGAGGGCAGAAACCCTCTGGTTCTCCACAGTTATCCCAGCACCTAGAGGGCTCCTGGCACATAATTGTTTCTCAGTACATATTTGTGACTGAATGACTGACTTGAATACCAGGCTGAGAAAAAAAAGTCTGTGTTTGGTTTAGCAGATAAAAGTTTAGCCCTGAAAGCTTTTGAGTAGGGCTGGGAGGTGATCAAATGTTACCATCTCTGAGGATAAGAATAGATGAGGAATGGATGAGGAGGTGCTTAAGTCGGGCATCCAAAGGTGTATACAGCTTGATTAGTGGAGAATAGGAAGCGTGGAAATGGAAATTAATGCAGTGGATAGAAATCACAGAAATATCAGCTTGAGAAGAGGTAAGAGAGCAAAAAGGGAGTGATGGAAAATAAACTTTACTAAATAAAAAAAGGGCAGATTGCAAAAGACTTTGAAAGGCAAGTAGAATTACCAAGATTTCACAACTATTAAGCAAGGGGTGACAAATGTCACCCCAAAAAGAATCATTTTCTCTACCACACTGAAAGGTATAGCATAAGGCAGGGAGAAAATAATAGCAATTGGTGATGTGGCTTGCCAATGGACTTATGTCAGAAGATCATGCTTTCTCCTGGCTCTGTCCTTTGAAATCCATGTGACTTGGGGCAGGGTACCTGTTTGAACCTCAGTTTCCTTATTTTTAAAGAGATGTAAAAATAGAACCTTATTTTTATAGAGGTTTGTAGGATTAAATGAGACAAGTCCTACAAGAGCTCTTAGCATGCTGCCTAGCACCCACTAGATATTAAACGTATTTATTTTCTTCTTTCTTCCACCCATCACACTCAGGAGCACTTAAGGGAAGTAATTAGTTAATTGCACCCTAGGAAACTGCAGAGGCTTCTTTTTTCTTTTTTCTTTTTTTTTTGCGGTACGCGGGCCTCTCCCGTTGCGGAGCACAGGCTCCAGACGCGCAGGCTCAGCGGCCATGGCTCACGGGCCCAGCCACTCTGCGGCATGTGGAATCTTCCGGGACCGGGGCACGAACCTGTGTCCCCTGCATCGGCAGGCGGACTCTCAACCACTGCGCCACCAGGGAAGCCCTGCAGAGGCTTCTTGACTGAGAGTTAAACCAGGATTTTTCCCTTAAAAAAAAAAAAAAAAGAAAGAAAGAAAAGGGAGAAAGAAGGAGGGAGAGGGAGGGAGAAAAAAACCAACAGGCATCATAGACTGATGATTAAAGTTTGGGGCCTTGGCTTTTAACTGAATCGGAATCCATACTCACTGTTTGCAATTACGCAAGTTAATCCCCTGGTCCCCCTAGCTCCCTCATCTGGAAATTGGGGATAATAACTATCTCACTGGGCTCCTAGAATGATTAAATGACAGGATGTATATTATGTGCTTAGCACAGAGTCTGTCAAGTAGTAGTAGTTATTGTTATTATTTGAGCCTAAAGCATGATTTGGTAAATGAATATCACTCTCTCCTCAGGTCTTCTGGGAAGTATTTTAAATAAGTACTTTGGTGCTAAAATCCCTCAGGCAGATGTTCAGCTTTTCCAAGAGTCAGCCCACCCCTCTCACCTCTCACAGTACACCATTTCAGGAGAGGAGCCCTAGTTCCTGATTCATAAACCCCATTTGCAGTAATATGACATTCAGTAAATGTTTGGGGACAATGTGTGGTAGGGCTGATAGGACAGAAGTTGGAGCCAAACATTCGGGACCAAATCATTGTCAATGTCACTGTCATTGTCACTGTGGACAAGGCACTTCATTCCTCTGAGTCTCCATTTCATTTGTTATAGAATGAGGCTGTTTGGTTTGGTTTTTTTTGTTGTTTTTTGGGGGGGGGTTTTGCGGTACGCGAGCCTCTCACTGTTGTGGCCTCTCCCGTTGCGGAGCACAGGCTCCGAACGCGCAGGCTCAGCAGCCATGGCTCACAGGCCTAGCCGCTCCGCAGCATGTGGGATCTTCCCGCACCGGGGCACGAACCCGTGTGCCCTGCATCGGCAGGCGGACTCTCAACCACTGCGCCACCCGGGAAGCCCTAGAATGAGACTGTTTTGAGGATTAGATGAAGTCAGGAGGACTCCCTGCAGTACCTAATACATAATAGGTGCTCAATAAATTGTAAATGTTCTTATCACAATCGATAGTATTTTAATTCCTGTCTTCTGAGAGTTAATGGGGCTTGAAACAACAAAATGGTAAGAAATCTTCCCTCCTTTCTTCTCCCTTGCATCTCCTACAAAAACCTCAGTTCAGAAAACAACTGTACCATGGCAGCTCTTTGTTTATTTCTCTTTTTAAGATTTTTTTTTGATATGGACCATTTTTAAAGTCTTTATTGAATTTGTTACAATATTGCTTCAGTTTTGTGTTTTGGTTTTTTGGTCACGAGGCATGTGGGATCTTAGCTCCCCAACCAGGCCTCGAACCCACACCCCCTGCATTGGAAGGCGAAGTCTTAACCACCAGACCGCCAGGAAAGTCCCATGGCAACTGTTTAGAATGTCTCGTCTCTGGAGACCCAGTTGCATTTTAACAATGATCAGAGTCTTTTAATCAAGGAATAAAGATCAAATGTAATTTCTGCTTCTTTCAGCCTGGTTGCAGAGCTAGCCCCGTGGGACGGCTCTCTATGAAATTACACCTCTTACGACCATGCTGGGTCTGCAAGAATTTCATTTAAGCCTTTTAATCAGGGACCCCAAATAGGTCCAATCAAAAGAGAATTAAAGGGAAGATTATCTGTACAATTGGGGTTTTTGAAGAACATGAAATGACTGGGAAAATGATCACATAAAGTGGAAAGGAAAAAAAGATAGAAAACTATCTGTTGTAATCTTAAAAAAAATTTAAAGTAAATTGGATAAATCAAGAAAAAACTGTATATGTAATATATTTCTTATTTTATGGAATGTATATTTACATTAATATTATTGAAAGAAATATATCAAAATGTAAACTGGGCTTCCCTGGTGGTGCAGTGGTTAAGAATACACCTGCCAATGCAGGGGACACGGGTTCAAGCCCTGGTCCAGGAAGATCCCACATGCCACGGAGCAACTAAGCCCATGCACCACAACTACCGAGCCTGCGCTCTAGAGCCCGTGAGCCACAACTACTGAAGCCCGCATGCCTAGAACCCGTGCTCCACAAGAGAAGATCCCCACATACCGCATAGCCACTAAGCCTGTGCTCCACAACTACTGAGCCTGTGCTCTAGAGCCCGTGAGCCACAGCTGCTGAGCCCACACGCCACAACTACTAAACCTCACGCACCTAGAGCCCGTGCTCCACAACAAGAGAAGCCACAGCAATGAGAAGCCCGTGCACTGCAAAGAAGAGTAGCCCCCGCTTGCCGCAACTAGACAAAACCTGCGCGCAGCAACAAAGACCCAACTCAGCCAAAAATAAATAAATTAATAAATAAATTTATTTTTTTTAACAATGTGAATAATTATCTCCAGTCTAGATGATTATCTCCAGTCTAGGAGTGATATTTTTTCTTTGTCCTGTACTATTCAGTATTTTCTACCATTAAAATGTACAGATTTTCTAATCAGAAAAGTATGTTATTATTAATGATCATTATGAAAAATTTTAAGGATGTGGAAATGTGCATAGTATAACAAATGAAAAAGTAGTGAAAAAATCCTTCATACAATACGATTACAAATGTGTGTGGGTGCATGCGTGCGTCTGTGTGCATCAAGTGTAGTACCCAAAATCTCATTATTAGTTATTTCTGAGCTGAGTGGTGGAGTATGGGTAATTTGCATTGCCTTCGTTTTACTTTTATTTTCCATATAGCTAAAATAACCATGCAATACTATTAGAATAAAGAACCACAAAATCTTTTTTTTTTTTTTTTTGGTAATAATGAAATAGATTTCAAGCTGAAAGCATTATTGCGAGTTAGAGAGATGGTAGAGGAGGTAAAAAAGATAGACCCCGAGGATTACAATAATAATAATATTAATAACAATATTGATAATGACTCCTATGAATTGAGGGCACACTGCGAATGCCATCACTGTTTACAATCATTTTTATTTTTCAGAGTCTTTAATGACTCTTCCAAGCAAACAAAAATTCCTGGAATATAAACAGTCCATTGCTTGCCTATCTTTTCCACCTCCTGGAGGGAACATTCTTAGTTATATGCAGACAGACATGTGGCTAGGTACTTTTAGAACTATTCAGTAATTTAGTTTAGCTGTGGTCTTACTCACCTAACACAGGCATAGACTTCTTTTATTCTTCAGCTTTTCAAATCTCCGTCTTTAAATCATGTTGGTGACCAAGACTTAACTGAAACTTCAGCTCACTGTCTCGCTTTTGAGATTAATGCCTCCTTATCAGAAAAAATAAATCAATTTAAAGATTTTTGTTATTTCTTATTTAAATAAACCAGTAAGATCTGATGAATGAGCAACTCTCACAGTTGTTCGTGAAAAATAGATTTTATGAGAGCAGGAGTTGTGTAGTTACAGATGTGGCACAGCAATGCCCTCTTAGAGACCATGGTGGACAACCTCGCCACCGTGTGGTATTGAGGAGTATGGCGGCCATATTTCTCTCTTTTTTAATGACATTTTTTTCTAGTTTTACACTTCTTTTTTAAGTAACTTTATTTATTTTTAATTTTTGGCTGCGTTGCGTCTTTGTTGCTGCGCATGGGCTTTCTCTAGTTGCAGCGAGCGGGGGCTACTCTTCGCTGCGGTGCACAGGCTTCTCATTGTGGTGGCTTCTCTTGTTGCAGAGCATGGGCTCCAGGCACACGGGCTTCAGTAGTTGTGGCACGCGGGCTCAGTAGTTGTGGCACGCGGGCTCAGTAGTTGTGGCTTGCGGGCTCTAGAGCGCAGGCTCAGTAGTTGTGGCGCTCGGGCTTAGTTGCTCCATGGTATGTGGGATCTTCCCAGACCAGGGCTTGAACCTGTGTCTCCTGCATTGGCAGGCGGATTCTTAACCACTGTGCCACCAGGGAAGTCCCTAGTTTTACACTTTAAGTGCTGAAAGTAACCTTCGTGATCACTGGGTGGAGCCTCTTCAATTGTTGTGGAAACCAAAACCTAGACCATGGATATCACTGGGGCTTGAACCCAAATCTTCAGACCCTCTTCTGGCCCTTTCTTGCCACACAATTACTTCTAGTTCTTCGAGTTCGCTCAGAGACTAGCTGCATGTCATTTGCGGAGAAACTTAGCACCATCTAATGCAATAACTCAATTTTACATCCAAGGAAGCCCAAGTCTAGAGAGGACAAATTACTTGCTAAAGGGTCCACAGCTAATTCTGTGTCCCTTGTTTTTTATTCCATTCATTCATTTACTCACCAAACATTTACGCATGTGTCTACTATGTGACAGGCACTATTCAAGGCACTAGAGATACAATAGTGAACAAAAATAGACAAAAGGCCCTTCATAAATCACATCTTCTAATAGGAGAGACAGACAAATAGAATAAGCAAGTAAAATACACAATATAATATTACAGAGGGATCAGTGTTAAGAAGGGAAAAAAGGCAGTGGAGGGAGAGAGTGGAAGATGAAATGTTAGAAGAGGTTATATTTCAGAGTGGCCAGAGAAGTCCTTAGCAACGTGACTTTTGAAATAAAGATCTGAAGAAATTGAGGAAGCCAACCATACAGATATGGGGGAAGAGCATTTAGGCAGAGGAAACAACAGTGCAAAGGCCCTGAGGCAGGATCGTACCTGTGTATTGAAGAAAAGAGCAAGGAGACCAACTTAATGGGTATGAGAGTTCCAGGGTAGCAAGAAGTAGGAGAGGTAACGGGGTGCCAGATCATGGGGTACTTTCCAGTCAAAGGAGGACTTTGGCTTTTACTTTTGTGAACAAAGAAGAACAAAAAGCATTACTCATCACCCAGTTCTACCAGGGTGAAGTCGCAACCCACTGGGGTCTCCCACTCACAGTGTGCCCTGAGAGGAATTCAGAAGGCGAAACAAGATGAGGCACTCTGTGCTCAGGATAAATGGGCCGCTAGATAGTAGACACATGTCTCAGGAAGAATTTCAATGACCCCAGATTCTTGCATCTTCCATACATAGAAAAGCACTAAAGTCATTAACTTGAGATGTCTGTTCTTTGTGACCAGTAACACTCTTCTACCAATATGCATGCTTGACTGCATGTGTTCCCTAGCCCCCAAAATTTGTATGTAAACTGACTCCCTAATTTGGAGCAGTTCCTCAGAGCTCAGTGGCTGTCTCCTGGGCTACAGTCCTTAGTAAGTCCCTGAATAAAACTGAAACTCAACAACTCTTATGTTGTGTGTTTTTAAGTTGACACTTTGAATGAGATGGGAGTCATTGAAGAGTGTTCAGCAGGGGAGTTGCGTGGTCCAACTTTAACAGGAACACTCAGGCCACTAGGTTCACAATAGGCTGCAGAAACAAGGGCAGGGGCATGAGATGGGGAGGCTCTTCAATAATCCTGGCAACAGATAACAGCAGGTTAGGCGACGGGGGTGACCGGGAGTGTGGTGAAGGGTGGTCAGAATTGTAAACTATATTTTGAGGGTAGAGCAGCTAGCTTTGCTGGTGGATTGGAAGAGGTGGGAAAGAAAGAGGGGTCAAGGATGACACCAAGGTTTATGGCCTGAGCAACTGAAAGCGTAGCCTTGCCATTAATGGAAAACAGAGAGCATCTCAGCAGCTCACTGCTAGGCATGCTCAGTGTGAGATCACCGCCCCACCCCCAAGTGGAGACGTCGGGTGGGCAGCTGATTATGTAGGTCTGGAGTTCAGCCAAGAGCTGTTAAGTAGTAAGAGTCCAGTCCAGAAAGCATGAACTCCATAAAGTGACTAAGGGCACCATAGAAAACATTCAAGCCCAAATGGTAAAATACTTCCTATTTTAGCATGGAGCTTTCCAGATTTCTACCCCCCAAAATTTGTTTTTCATTTTCACTGAATGAATGGTTCTTTAAATTCTATAGTGCTTTACACTTTTCAAAAGTTTCACGCACATGATTTCATATAATCTCATAATAACCCCTTTTTCCCCCACCCCTAGATTCCCCCTCCTACCGCCACTGGTAACCACTAGTTTGTTCTCTATATCTGTGAGTCTGCTTCTTTTTTTGTTTTATTCACTAGTTTGTTGTATTTTTTATTTACTCTTTATTTTTATTTTTGTGGGGGCTGCGTTGGGTCTTCGTTGCTGCGTGAGGGCTTTCTCTGGTTGCGGCGAGTGGGGGCTACTCTTCGTTGCGGTGCACAGGCTTCTTATTGCGGTGGCTTCTCTTGCTGTGGAGCACGGGCTCTAGGCGCCCGGGCTTCAGTAGTTGCAGCACACAGTCTCATTAGCTGCGGTGAGCACGGGCTCTAGAGCGCAGGCTCAGTAGTGTGGCGCATGGGTTTAGTTGCTCCGCGGCATGTGGGATCTTCCCGGACCAGGGCTCGAACCCATGCCCCCTGCACTGGCAGGCGGATTCTTAACCACTGCACCACCAGGAAAGTCCCATTTGTTGTATTTTTTAGATTACACATATAAGTGATATCATACAGTATGTGTCTTTCTATGTCTGACTTATCCAAAGAAACTTTTTAAACGGCTCTGCCTTGCAGAGTTGAAGGCTGTTCACCTTTTGCTCACAGATGTGACATGAGTCTCGCGACACTGGTCAGGTCTGTGGGATGACGTTTGCATGTTTTCTGGGTTACAGAATGGAGCCCCGCGTGGGCCAGTGGGAGCCCCAGAGGGCGGCCTGTCAGGCCAGTGGAACGTCAGGGAAATGATCTTGTGCTTCCTGTTGAACTAAAGGTGGCTCGATCCCGATTGGAAGACTTCCCTTCTTTGTTTCTTTGGATTGTGTTGATGCCCAGGTAAGGTGCCATTGCTTGCAGCAGTGTGATCTGTCTCTTTATTATTTTATTACTTGCCCTTAACCCACCCCCTACTCCACCCTCCCATAGCTTTATACGCGATGGAATTGACATTCTTTCTTTTGCGTCTTGTCGTCTCTTGGGGACAACAGCAAGGGATGGGAGAGTGACTGAGAGCTTATTGAGTACCAGGCAATAGGTTAGGAGTCGATTCACATGCCCTCATTTGGCGTCCAAGGACAATGCCGCTGACCTACCAACGAGGCCACCACTTGTAACAACAACCAACATGGAAACAGCATTTTCAGTTCCCAAAACACTTTTACATATAGGTGCACTGACTAGGAGTATAGCTTCTAGAACCAGACTGTCTGTGTTTGAATCCCAGTTCTGTTATGACTGGCTGTGCGTTCTAGGACAATTTACTTAACGTGTCTGTTAAACCTCAGTTTCTTCATCTGCACAATGGGGATTTTAAAAATCGTACCTACCGCCTAAAGTGCTTTTCTATAGCTTTACTGCAGTATAATTGATATACAAAGAACTGCACATACTTAATGTTTTAAATTTGATAAGTTTGGATGTATGTAAACGCCCACAATCTGAAGTGGTTTTAAGGATTGAGGTAATGCATGGGCAGCTCTAAGAACTGTGCCTGCAGTCTAGTGAGCCCTCGATAAAGGCAGATGGGATTATATTACCTCTTTGGGCCCCCCCAAAAAAATTCCTATAAAGCAGGTTTCTTTTTAACCAACTTTGCTAATAAGGAAACTGAGGCTCAGGGAAGCTCTTTAATGTGATAACTCAGTAATAAGTAGCAGAAGCCCTAGACCCAGTCACGGGTAACAGCCTTCGATCCCCAAACTTTTCCTAGTTGGAATCCATTTCCTCCAGAGGGTTGGTTTTTGTGTTAACTTTCTCACCAAGTCTTCTGGTGTCCGCTGGCTTTGTGAAAGAACACACTGAGATTGGAGGAGAGTAACAGCAAAAATAACCTTTCTCGGACACCTCAGTGTGTCAGGCTGGTGTCCAGCACTTCTCATGCCTTTCACATTTCATCTTCACCAAAAAACTATGCGCTGGGTACTTTTAATAACCCCTTTGTATATAAACTGGGGCCCAGAGCCATTAAGTTACAGGAGTGGTGTGAGTTGGGGCAGAATCCAAGATCCACCCGTTTATGCACAGGAAGACTTTCAGGTTCCGATACGGGAAGGCTTTTAGATCCGGACTGGGGGAGGCAGATTGACTCCCGCCCCCTTATGCTAACCGGTCCCCAGGACAAGCTGTGACAGCCAAGCAGTGACACCTGGGGCAGCCCCACCCACACTTCAAGCTCAGAGGCTATGCAGGCTCTCAGCCCTCCCAGCCCAGGGCCAGGCCGAACCCCTCCACTTGAGACGCAGTGAGTGTAGCCTCCAGTTCAGAGAATCCCTGGTCCAGAGGGTGTCTCCAGGCATGGAGGATGGACTGAAGATGTCTGTTTGGGGCCAAGGAGAGCGCAGAGGAAGTCTGAGATTTGGGCTCCATCCCACGCCCTGTCACCATCCCCATCGCAGGCCTCACCCACCCTCCCGGGTCAGGGCTGGCAGTCTGCGCTTATTCCTTGCCTCTTGGCATTTAGATTCCCTTGCTCCTCTTCTGGGCCTCCAGCACGTCATAAGTAGAATTTCTCATGGGTAAATGGGACAATTTCCCCACGCAGACGTGAGGCTAGGTGTGGGAGAATAGAAACCTATGGGGGCTTGGCCTGAGCTTAGGTTTTAATCTGAGCAACCTGGTGTTTCTCTCTCTCGATCCTTCCTTCCCCTCCCTCCCTCCCTTCCTTCCTTCCTTTCTTCTTCCCCCCACTCTTTCCTTCTTTCCATCCTTCCTTCTTTTTACAGAGAGAGGCAGAACCACAACATACAGCTTGAGCAAGCTCCAATCTCCCTACTCCCACCAGAGGCAGCCTGCTTCCTATCCTGGGCGAGCTGGTTCAGAACAGGCACTTTGCACACTTCAGGTGTCTTTGGTGCGGGGCGCGGATGTGGCCGGGTGTGACTGTTCTCCCCCTAAGTAAAGCCACTGATCGTAGCTATATGTCCGAGTGCCTATTAATAACCGCAGGCAGCCCACTTGTCCCCTGTCACTCCAGCTGCTCCAACAGTGACCCACTCTCTGCCCTGCCCTCCTCCCTCGTGAGCTACAGCTGGGTCTACAGATGCCATCTGCTCCACATTCCCCTCTCTCACGTGCCTCATCCTCCATCCCTGTGTTGCTCTCTTCTGGGGCTGTGACACCAGGTCACTAATACGGGAAGTGAGAAGGAAAGGAAAGAAGGAAATAAAATAATAACTGATTTTGATAAACCCTCCAACCCTTAACATTCTACACCCGGGTTCCTTCCACTCATTGACGATGAAAATAGCGCTCCTGGGTCTCAGAGTTCCCAAGGCCTGTGGTTTGGATAAGGAGCCTTTCCACTGGGTAGGCTTGCTACAGATGCTGAACCCACTAACAGCCGAGGACATTTATCTTCTTGTTGGTGAAGCCTTCAGCCCTCCCATTCTGTTTGTTTCTTCCCTGACTCAGCTTCTCTCCTTTTTTATAAACTGCTACCAAGGAAGGACTTGAAATTTGAAGTATAAATAAATAATACCTCAACTATTACCTGAAATGAACATTTGAAACTTAAAAGGGACCCAAGAAGAGAAGCATCTCAATAGAGAACAAAAGCTCTAGGAGAGTCGGCTCTGGGTTCTACATCCCCAGTTACTGACTGGAGCATCTCTCATGCACATTCGCATCGTCAATAACACCAACCCATTCCTACCTTGGAGCAGAGGATGGCACCAGATCGCCCTCAAGATCTCTCCTAGCTCTGAAGAAACGGAGATGAACAGAGGAACGGACGCCACCAGCAAGCTGGGGAAAAGGAATCTTAAGAGCCTGTGATTTCAAAGAGCCTTCTGGTTGGGACCCCTGAAATCAGATGGCCAAGTGTGGCCTATACAGCATAAATACTATGACTCTGACAGTAGTGATATCAGCCTCAGGCCCTTTTGTAATTCCATCTCTTCAAAATCATCCTTCACTACTTCCTGCAAACATAACTTCCTCTGCCTAGTGGACTCCTACCTACCCTTGAAGACCTAGCTCCAAAGCTCCACACTCTGGGAACACTTTCCTGACCATCCTGAAGACACACAGGAGGTTTCCTCTCTGGGTCACACAGGACTGACCCGCACTCAGAGCCCTCGCCACTTTGCACTGCCGTCTCCTCCCCTCCCATGACCATCAGATCTTTGAGGAAAGAGACTTGGCCTTCATCTTTGCCTGGCACATTCCTGGTTGTCCTACTTTGAATGGAGAGAGGTAAGAGTGGTTATATAATGATCTACCGTCATGAAGACTTTCCCTACATTTTCTCATTTAACCTTCACACAGCCCTGGTGACATGACTTGCCCAGGTCATTTGGTAAATAGTAGAACTGGAAGATCTCACCCAGTTTGGGGACCATCAACCCCAGCTTGTAGGTGTCCCTGAAAGCCTCCTGTCATGTAGGAGAAAACTTCCCCAAAAGTCAGTATTCCCCTCACCTTCCTTCTCCTCTCTCTCCCATCAAGTTCAAATGTCAGACGGCTCAGATAGCCGAAAGGGTTTTTTTTTTTTTGGCCGGGCTGAGTGGCATGCGGGATCTTAATTCCCGGACCAGGGACCGAACCCATACCCCCTGCAGTGGAAGCACAGAGTCTTAACCACTGGACCCCCAGGGAATTCCCTAGCTGAAAGTTTTGATAACCTGCCTCCTTTCCCTGCTTGTCTACCTCCTCTGGCAAAGACCCCACCTGAAGAGCAGAAACTGTTCTCCCGGAGGCCACCAGACTTCAGGCCTCTAACGTCAGAGCCCGGGCCCTCTGCCTTAAAGCATGATCTTTCTGAGTTGTTGCAGACCCCGTCTCTAAGGTGGCAACCTAGCGTAAGCCACGATATAATTGGGGGCTCTTGAGGGCTCCTCTGTAATTGCTAAGAATCATCCACTGGATAGAGAGGAATGATATATATTCTATATTCATCATCACAATTCATCAGGTTCTCTTCCTTCTAGCTGTGTGTCCTATAGCAAGCTATTCAGTACTCTGGACCTCAGTCTTGACATCTGTGAAAATAGGAATTTAACTTAATCAATATGAATTAGACACCACCGCCTACAGAGCCCAGGCTGGGTAGTAGGGCTATAGACCAACAGAATATGGTCTCTGCCCTCAATAAATTAAAGTCAAATGGGAGAGTCAGGAATTAAAAAGCAGGACCCACAGCAAAGTGAGATAAAGTAGATATGGAAGAAAGGTTATTAATACCTGATTTGCCAACCTGATTTGGCAGTTGGGCCAAGAATCAAATGAGGTCATGAATATCAAGTATCTTTTTTTTTTTTTTTGCGGTACGCGTGCCTCTCACTGTTGTGGCCTCTCCCGTTGCAGAGCACAGGCTCCGGACGCGCAGGCTCAGTGGTCACGGCTCATGGTCCCAGCCGCTCCGCGGCATGTGGGATCCTCCCGGACCGGGTCACGAACCCGTATCCCCTGCGTCGGCAGGCGGACTCTCAACCACTGCGCCACCAGGGAAGCCCTCAAGTATTCTTAAAGCACTGCGAATGTAAGCAAATATGTTATTTGTCTTCTGTAGGAGACACCAGATGCGTTGTGTGCTCAGATGTCTCCTTTTCTGAGAACTGCTCCTATACCCAAATCCACATCATAATGGTGACGCCCCCCCCTCCAAGCGCCACTTTGGCCATTTTGGTTGATTGAGCCAGACGCAGACCCCTGGCCCAAGCTGGGCCACATAGCCTCCCTGCTCTAGGTTTGGAGTGGGAATGAAGGTAACTCAGATTCAGTCACCCTGGCCTCTTGATTAGAGCAGATACAAATCCTGGAGGCACAGACAGCTATTTTCTGACAAGGTGGACTGAAAAATTAAAGAATGCCAAACTGCCACATCTGAATGGAAGAGTGAAGCAGATTTAGAGAGGAGACAAGACAAGGGGAAGAGTCTACCTGGCATTCAGACCTTAGTTCAGGTCTGTCCCTGGCTGCCAGAAATGGCATCCCAGTAAGGACCATCTTTTGCTAAACAGCTCTGATGGCCTTCAATCCCTTGCGACTAAAAGATGTGTCATTAAGCAGTTTCTAAACAAATTCAATTCAGGCTAATGTAGGACAGAAGTCCCTCCCTAGCCCATGTAAGAGCTGTGCCATTCATTCATTCAGTCAGTCAATTAGTCAATGAATATTATTGAATGCCAGCTATTTACAAGATTCATAAGAAGTAGAAGAGAAGTTGGCTGTATCTTCTATGATATAAACCAGGCACTGGGTGTCAGCCTTCAGGCCAGCCAGCTCTCAGAGCTCCTGAAATTCCCCAGTTGTGCCCTGGGAGCCCTTTGGTGGCACCTGATGGTGCCGTCACTTGCAGTTATTCCTGAGAGGCTCTGGAGCCTTGGACACCATGACATTTGTCTGCGCATCACCCCTCCCCTTCTGGTAGCAGCCACTAGACCCTACTCTTACCCCCCCCACACACAACATACACACATACTTTTGGGGAGCTGCCCTACCCCATTCCATGGTCTTTTGGTGAAGCTGTTCATCACAGGACTCCTCCCCTGATCACGGTGTGGACACAGGACCTAAGTGGGCGATCAGAATCTCTTCCTGGGGAATCTGGATTTTGAGTTGAGACAAATACAGAGAGTCATCTCATAGCAGCACCCCATAAAACAGATTCCCCTGGTGCCCTGCTGAGAGCAGGGCAGCCCACTCCCTGGACTCAGTTGTTCCTTTAAAGCTGTAGCCACTCCAGCATCCGTCACTCAAAAAATAAATACCTTCTGAACTAAATCGGCCAATCAGTTACTTGTAATCTAAGAGTCCTGAACTGTCTCCTTTTCAGATCAGTGCTCATGGATGAATGAAGAAAAGAGAAGGAAAGTAGAAGAAAGAGGAAAGTTGCTTCAGGTTCCCTACCCAAGCCTACAGCCCAAGCCTCAATCCTATTTTTAAGACCCTTTACTGAGCCTATATTTATCACGAGGTTTTTTTTTATTATTGATGGAAATCTACACAAGTAATTTGGCTGAAGGCCGAAGCTTATTTCAGGAAAGCAAGTCTTTCATTTCTCCAAAGCCCCTGTTAGCTCCTCCCGCACCTGTTCTCTCTTCTGTCAAGCCACCTATCGCTAATTTCCAGAGCAAAAAGAACCAGGATCCAGATTCCAAAGCAGGATGTAAGTGATGCTTAGAGAAACAGGTGTGTGATTTTTGTCATAAATTGTCTTAATATAATCTTTCCAGTCAACACATATGCCTCATGAAAATGCATTTCTTATCTCACAAAGGTTGCCTCCCAAAGTAAGACTCATAGAATCCCCCCAAATAAACCACAAATCCAAGCCCCTCATTTTACAAATGAGGAAACTAAGGTGCAGAGCAGGTAGCTTGCACACTCGATAACATGGAGCTAACCAACAGCAGATCCAGGACCAGAATTCATGTCCTTTCGCCACTAGGTCGGAGTTTTTCCACTATTTCATGCCTCCTCTCACACTACAACTCACTTTCTTTAAATATAAGAATTTCCTTAATCTGTATATATATAAATATTCTATTGGGCGATAAATACCTGACAGAGGATCTGTATACAAAACCCTGAAGTATGTGCCTCCACTAGTGTCCAAGGTCCACACTTTATGCAAGTTGTCAGTACGGATATAGAATTCAATTGCACAATTTAATGTACACTCAACTCTTAACTAAATACAATGTAAACAAAGTTACCTGGTACTCAGTTATTATTTTTTTTCACTCCCCAAAGTGAATGGTAGAATTAGAACCAATGAAAGAAAAATGACAAGGAATTTGATTTGGGCAGGACGTGTTTAAGGGGATCCTCAGAGGTGGTGAGTTCTCCATCACAAGAGGTCAAGCAGAGGTCAGACAAACAATCATTTTTCAGGGATGTTAGAGAGCGCTGGTTCTCCAACTCTTTCATAAGCACCAGAATCATCCCAAGAGCTTGTTAAACGAGATTGCTGGGACCTACCCCCTGAGTTTCTGACTCAGGGAGTCTGGGATGGGGCTTGAAGCTGTGCATTTCTAACCAGTGCCCAGGTCATGTGATGCTGTTGGCCCAGGA
Source organism: Tursiops truncatus (assembly GCF_011762595.2). Taxonomy (NCBI): domain Eukaryota; kingdom Metazoa; phylum Chordata; class Mammalia; order Artiodactyla; family Delphinidae; genus Tursiops; species Tursiops truncatus. Next base: position 31,432,544 of record NC_047035.1, on the reverse strand, counting down.
CCACACTTTAAGAACCACTGCGGTGGTTAGGATGGGACATTTCACTCCAGCTAAGGTATACAAAGCTAGGTCACATTTCTATTCAATGTCTTATCAGACAGCTTGGATTCAGTGTTGCCACATGAAACTGGGCTTCTTTCTTGCCTGGGGCTACCTTTGGTGATAGTCGAAATCCTGCACATACCTCTGTGCTCACCTTGAAGCTGGGACAAAGAGAGCCTCCTTGAGGCTGACAGACACCTAAAGTTGCTCGTAGTGTAGGATAGGCGGCCAGAGACACAGTGTCATAGCTCGCACCTGGACGTGACAATCCTCTGAAATCAGTACCATGGGCACTGGAACACACTGTTGATGGTCATGACGAAGCACCAGTCCTTACTTGTTCCGAGTGCCTCTCAGAGGGAGAGCCAGAGAATCTGCCATTGCTGCCCATGGGACCACAGTTGAAAAAAAGGACATTTTGCTCAGCCCTGTGATCCTTGCCTACACCTGTGAAAGGACACAGCCAACATTTACTGATCTTTCACTTCATATGAAGTATTGCTATAAGCAAGTAACACGTAGCTCTTATTTAATCCTTTTAACAACACTGTAAGGTAGTAATTGGTAGAATTGAGGTTTGCACCCAGGTACTTCAGTTCTACACACCACACTCTTTTTTTTCATTGAAGTATAGTTGATTATAATGTTGTGCTAATTTCTGCTATACAGCAAAGTGATTCAGTTATACATATACATACATTCTTTTTTATATTCTTTTCCAGTATGGTTTATCACAAGATATTGAATATAGTTCCCCGTGCTATACAGTAGGACTTTGTTGTTTATCCATTCTATTTATACTAGTTTGCATCTGCTAATCCCAAACTCCCACTCCATCCTCCTCCAACCCCTGAAACCACAAGTCTGTTCTCTATGTCCACAAGTCTGTTTCTGTTTCATAGATAAGTTCATTTGTGTCATATTTTAGATTCCACATATAAGTGATATCATATGGTATTTGCCTTTCTCTTTCTGACTTACTTCACTTAGTATGATAATTTCTAGCTCCATCCATGTTGCTGCAAAGGGCATTATTTCATTCTTTTTTTATGACTGAGTAATATATCTATATCTAGTTATAGATAGATAGATAGTTACCACATCTTCTTTATCCACTCACCTGTTGATGGCCATTTAGGTTGCTTTCATGTCTTGGCTATTGTGAATAGTGCTGCTATGAACATAAGGGTGCATGTATCTTTTGCCACACTGTTTTCCATAGTGGCTATACCAATGTACATTCCCATCAACAGTATAAGAGGATTCCCTTTTCTCCACACCCTCTCCAGCATTTGTTATTTGTAGACTTGTTAATGATGACAGGTGTGATGTGGTATCTCTGTAGTTTTGATTTGCATTTCTCTAGTAATTAGCAATGTTGAGCATCTTTTCATGTGCCTGTTGGCTGTCTGTATGTCTTCTTTGGAGAAATGTCTATTTAGTTCTTCTGCCTATTTTTCTATTGGGTTGTTTGGTTTTTTGTTGTTGAGTTGTATGAGCTGTTTGTATATTTAGGAATTTAAGCCCTTGTTGGTCTCATTGTTTGCAAATATTTTCTCCCTTTCCATAGGTTGTCTTTTCATTTTGTTTATGGTTTGCTGTGCAAAAGCTTGCAAATTTGATTAGGTCCCATTTGTTTATTTTTGCTTTTATTTCTATTGCCTTGGGAGACTGACCTGAGAAAACGTTGATATGATTCATGTCAGAGAATTTTTTGCCTATGTTCTCTTCTAGGAGTTTTAAGTACACCCCACACTCTTTTTTTTTTTTTGTGGTACACGGGCCTCTCACTGTTGTGGCCTCTCCCGTTGTGGAGCACAGGTGCTGGACGCGCAGGCTCAGCGGCCATGGCTCACGGGCCCGGCCGCTCTGCGGCATGTGGGATCTTCCCGGACCGGGGCACGAACCCGCGTCCCCTGCATCGGCAGGCAGACTCTCAACCTCTGCGCCACCAGGGAAGCCCACACCCCACACTCTTAATCAGAGATAAAATTGTTGTCAGTGTAAGGAATAGAGAAAGAGCTTGTCCTTCCTCACACTGTTACACTAGGCCAGAGTTTTAGCCCCTGGTTGTTATAACGATCTTTCCTCACCTCTAAAGACCTGGGCTCCTGAAGTTTCATCTGTGTGTTTCACACATGCACACAGTTATTGATTCCAAAGCTCACTCAAAGTACTAGGTGACCAGGTCAGGAAGGGTTTCCAGCCTTAGACACATTCTGCCCACAACAGCCTTTCTAATCTGATAATCTCAGTACTAGTGTTGAGCCCAAATGGCCATTCTAGGCTCACCCTTGCCATTGATTTAATTTACCCTTTGGGAAGCCTTGGTGTCACTTCCTGCCTGCTGACCTTAGCTGGGACCATCTCAGGCATCGGAAGTGTTGAATAATATTAAACTGTAAAGAGATGTAGTCTGAGTATTAAATCCCTTTCATTCAGGTAGACTCCTTGGCCCCTGATGCATATTTCTCCAACCTCTTCCCAACAGTCAACCACACACAAGGCATCAGACCAAACCCTAGCCACAAAGCTTGCCATATTTGCTTCCTTCCTCCAGGACAATGGGCCACCACTGGCTCTATCTTTGCATAATTAAAGGGACAACTCAGACAATTCTTGCAAAATAGGATTTGCCCCAAGGTCCTTTGTAGTACCCATCCTAGACTTTAGCAGGTGCCTCTTTGAATAGGCAGCTTCTCTGTCTAATGAAATAACTAAACTTTTACCTTCCTTAGGCCCTTCTATCCAAGCATTGGCAGTTTAATAGTGTCATCGTTCAACATATATTGAGCACCTATTATATGTAGGGCACAGTGCTAGGAGCAAAAGATAGAAATAAGATAAAAAGCTTTCCTAAAGGTAAAGGATAAAAGCTGTACAAGGCTGCAACATCCCCAGGTCTCCTGCCCCAAAGGTGACAGGAAGGGCGTGGGGAGGGGAGCAGTGCTAAACGAGAGGGAAGAGACAGTAATCAGTAGCCTGAAGACTGTCTGCTAGTAAAACCAGAACAGGCTGACATTAAGTCTATTTAAGAACAGCCTCAACAAAGAAAACTTATTAGCCAACACTATCAAAATAGACCCACTTTCTAAATATGTAGCTAAACTTCTCACTCTCCCACAACTGCATATAGAAACATCTCACAAGAATAACTTTTTACAACACACCCTCTGCAATACACGCCGCTGTTCCCATCTGAATAGCAAAATAATTGAGGTGCAGATGGTAAGTGACTTGCCTGCTATTGTGAGGCAAGGCAGTGAAAACCCTAGAAACTGGTTCTAAGGAGCTTCTTGGGAGCTGCCTTAGATTTCACAAAGGGTCCTTAGATAAGCATTGCAGTTACCTGTGACTGCACAACAAATAACCTATCACCCCCAAACTGAGCCACTTACAGCAATAACCATCTTTTGCTCATGATTCTGCATTGGGACTGGGCTTACGAGGGCAGTTCTCCCAGTCGTGCCTGGGGTCTCTCATGAGTTTGCAGTCATCTGGTGGGTTGACTAAAGCAGGATGATCTCAGATGACCTCACTTACAGGACCAGGGTCTTGATGGTAGCTGCTCCTCTCCAGTTGATGTCATTCAATTGTCTACTGCAGGCTACATGGCTGCAGAAGCATGCCAAGAGGGCTAAGGTGGAACTGTAAGAGCCCTTAGGCCTAGGTTCTTGAACTTGTACAGTGTCACCTTTCCAACATCTCATTGGTCAAGAAGCAAGTCACAAGACCAGTCCAAATTCAAGAAGTGGGGAAATAGACTCCACCTTCTGATGGCAGGAGCTGCAAAGTATTATGGCCATGCTTTTCACAATGAGAGATAGCTAGGCCTCATTTTTACCAGGCTACACACATTGACTGTTATTGTCACAGCTGGGACCCAACCAGCATCCACAAGCCCCTGCTACCTATGGGGATGGTTGCAAGAAACATCTTCTACGTTGGAGCTTGAGAACTTGGGGACTTAGCTTTAGCCCCTGGATGATGCCTGAACTCCTGGGATATCATCACATATATATGCTGAAACTATAAATGAAGTTGCAGACCAGCAATCATTGAGTAGACACGTTAGTGGTTATTGCTGCCATCAACACCCAGGTACACAGAGCAGACATCATACATTCATAATCACGTCATCACATGATTTCTCAGGTGATAGCCTCGCATCCCCAGACATGGCCCATCACTTCTTCAAAGACAAGTTAATACAGAGCAAACTAATTGTCTTCAGATTTCACAATATGTTTTAGAAGAAAATACTTTGCTAGATCTGATTATTGTTTTTCTTCATAGGCAGGCCTCTCAATATTTGGCAGAACACAAGAAATTCCTGGCTCAGGCAAGGAGATGAAGGAGTGAGGAAGGAGCCAGAAACGGCTCTGTACAAGATACCTAAGAGAGGCCAACCTTGCTACAAATGGATTAAACTTGTCCAAGTGAGGGCTAATGAAATCTAAAAGTTTTACAGCCTTCATTGAGATATAATTGATACAGTAAACTGCATATATTTAAAGTAGACGATATGGTAATGAAACCATTACCTAGGAAACCATGGACACAATCAAGATAATGAACATACTCACCAAGCCCATAAATTTTCTCATGCCGCTTTATCATCCCTTCCTCCTGTCCCTCTCCGCTTTACCCATCCCCAGGCCATCAGTAATCCGCTTTCTGTTGCTAATGATGACTTTGCATTTCTAAATGCAAATAGGAAGACCTAGTATACATTCTTTTTTTGCCTGGCTTCTTTCACTCTGCATGATTATTTTAAGTTTTATCCACAGTATTGAGTAAAGCAATAGTTTATTTCTTTTCATTGATGGGTAGTATACCATTATATGGCTACACCATAATTATTTGTTTATTCCCCTGTTGATGGACATTTGGGCTGTGCTGTGTACTGAAGTATGTCCCGCCAAAATTGAAGCACTAACCTCCAATGTTACTGTATTTGGAAATAGGGTCTTGAAGAGGTAATTAAGGTAAACTAAGTCATAAGGGTGGGGCTCTGATGGGATTCAATTAGTGTTCTTAGAAGAAGAAACACCAGAAAGCTCTCTCTCTCTCTCCAAGCATAATCAGAGGAAAGGACAAAGCAGCCATCTGCAAACAGGGAAGAGAGCCCTCAACAGAACCGGAACCCTGCTGGAATCTTGACTGTGGACTTTCTGGCCTCCAGAATTGTGAGAAAATGAACTTCTGTTGTTTAAGTCATGCAGTCTGTGGCATTTTGATACAGCAGCCTGAGTAGACCAATACAGATCATTTACAATTTGAGGCAATTCCAAATTAAGCTGCTATGAACACTTGTGTCCAAGTGCTTGTGTGGACACATGCTTTTGTTTCTCTTGGGTAACTAAATAGAAGTGAAATGGCTGGGTCATATAGTCCGTGTATATTGACCTTTTTAAAAAACTGTCCACACTATTTTCCAAACTGGCTGTACCATTTTGCATCCCACCAGCAGTGTATGGAATTACCAGCTGCTTTACATTCTTACCAATACTTAGTATGATCAGTCACTTTAATTAAAAAATTTTTAATTTTAAAACAATTTAATTTTGGATAGCAATTTATTATTCACCATCCTAGTGAATATATGGTGGTATCTCATTGTGGGTTTAATTTGCATCTCCCTAATGGCTAATGATGTTTATCATCTTTCCATGTACTTGTCGTTCCTGTATCTTCCTTTTTTTTTTTTTTTTTTTTTTTTGCGGTACGCGGGCCTCTCACTGTTGTGGCCTCTCCTGTTGCGGAGCACAGGCTCCAGATGCGCAGGCTCAGCGGCCATGGCTCACGGGCCCAGCCGCTCCACGGCATGTGGGATCTTCCTGGACCGGGGAACGAACCCGTGTCCCCTGCATCGGCAGGCGGACTCTCAACCACTGTGCCACCAGGGAAGCCCTCCTATATCTTCTTTAGTGAAGTATCTGTTCCAATATTTTTGCTCTTTTATTATTGATTGAGAGCTAATTAAATGTAAATTTGAATAAGCATAGGCATAGAAAATTAGACCCAGAATCTTACTGGCTGTCCAGTTTGGGCAAGCCTGGGAATGGGGACCAGAACATGCAGGAAGAGTGTGTGGGCTTTGAAAACTTGGAGGAGGGTGGTCAGGGCTGAACGGAGAGTGGGCGGTAGGTCTGAAGATAAGTTCTGCCAGCTTCACAATTTTGTCTAAGTTTGGTCTTGAGCCCTGCCTAACAGTTTTCTCACCATTGACACTTAATTCCAGCCCCCGGATGCTTTGAGAGCCCCAATTTCATGACACTTTCTGTAGGAATTTATTTTAGGAATGCACCATATGTCACTCCTGCCTGAAGAAGCTTGCCAAGTTTGTAGGCAAAGACAGAGACACCCACAAGAAGTATCTAGATAAGATTTGGCCCAGAGTCCTGTCTGGAAGTAGAGTTGAGAACAAAGTAGTATCTAAAACACATCCACTAAAGCGAAGACCTAGGAGAGGAGGAATGAAAAGAAAGGACCGAGGGATGATAGGAGTGAGAAAGTATCCTACACTTGGTGCTGTGATCAAGGACACTGTGCTCACCATGGATAACTCCTTGCCAGAAAGAGACAAGTGGGAGAGAACCCAGGAGAGAGCAGAATAAATGATGAAGGATCGGAGAAGCTGATTTATGAAGCCAACTTAATAGAGCTCACTGAAGCTAGTTCATGTGACAGAATGCAACTGAAGCTGATTTTCCATCAGAGTCTGAAAGAAAATGGAAATGCTCTTTAAAAAGATTAGGAAAATAGCAAATGTAAGAGTCAGCTTGTCTAGCAAGCCCATTAAGTAAAGTGAAAATAACTTTTGCATTAATCAGACCAATTCTTTTTTTTTTAACATCTCTATTGGAGTACAATTGCTTTACAATGTTGTGTTAGCTTCTGCTATATAACAAAGTGAATCAGCTATGTGTATACATATACCCCCATATCCCCTCCCTCTTGCGCCTCCCTCCCACCCTCCCTATCCCACCCCTCTAGTTGGTCACAAAGCACCGAGCTGATCTCCCTGTGCTATGTGGCTGCTTCTCACTAGCTATCTATTTTACATTTGGTAGTGTATATATGTCCATGCCACTCTCTCACTTCGTCCCAGCTTACCCTTCCCCCTCCCCATATCCTCAAATCCATTCTCTACATCTGCGTCTTTATTGTCCTAAGCAGACCAATTCTTGATCTGAACATGTCCTCTCCATGTTCTGATGAGCCGCTCATTGGCATTCTCTTATTATCTTCAATCTTTCTCCTCATTCTGTCCTTCTTTATTTTTGTCTGGTGAATGTCATAATTATACAAAAATCTTCACTCTGGGAGTCCTTATTTCTTCACCTTTTAGAGGAATCTTCCTTCTTGGCCCCCATCCATAGGTCTGCCCATCCGTGGCCATATCTGTATTCCTTTGGCTCCATGTAGTTGGCACAGGCTGAGGTTTACCCCACCCCTTCCCTTATAGACCAACTCCTCTTGAATTAGGACTTTCTTCAAGCCAGGAGCTCAGGAAAAGATAATAAATGATCCTTAATTCCACCATCCTAACTAATACAATCACTCACAGCATTTTGGAACACTTCCTTCTAATTATTTTTATCCTGTATTGGAATAACTCTGGTAAAATTACATCATCTCAGATTGGAACCAAGATGGCAAAGTAGGACATGCTCTCACTCGCTTTTGCGAGAGCACCAGGATCACAACTAGCTGCTGGACAATCATTGACAAGAGGACACTGGAACTCACAAGAAAGGATACCCCACGTCCAAGGACAAAGGAGAAGCCACAGTGAGATGGTAGGAGGGGCACAATCACAGTAAAATCAGGTCCCATAACTGCTGGGTGGGTGACTCACAGACTGGAGAACACTTATGCCACAGAAGTTCACCCACGGGAGTGAAGGTTCTGAGCCCCACGTCAGGCTTCTCAACCTAGGGGACCGGCAATGGGAGGAGGAATTCCTAGAGAATTAGACTTTGAAGCCTACTGGGATTTGATTGCAAGACTTTGACAGAACTGGGGGAAACAGAGACTCCACTTTTGGAGGGCACACACAAAGTAGAGTGTGCATCGGGACCCAGGGGAAGGAACAGTGACCCCAGGAAAGACTGAACCAGACCTACCTGGTAGTGTTGGAGGGTCTCCTGCAGAGGTGGGTGGTGGCTGTGGCTCACCTTGGGGACAAGGACACTGGCAGCAGAAGTTGTGAGAAGTACTCCTTGGCATGAGCCCTCCCAGAGTCCGCCATTAGCCCCACCAAAGAGCCCAGGTAGGCCCCAGTGTTGGATTGCCTCACGCCAAACAACCAAGAGGAAGGGAACCCAGCCCCACCCATCAGCAGTCAAGCAGATGAAAGTTTTACTGAGATCTGCCCACCAGAGCAACAGTCAGCTCTACCCACCACCAGTCCCTCCCATCAGGAAACTTGCACAAGCCTCTTAGATAGCCTCATCCACCAGAGGGCAGACAGCAGAAGCAAGAAGAGCTACAATCCTGCAGCCTGTGGAACAAAAACCACATTCACAGAGAGAGAGACAAGATGAAAAGGCAGAGGGTTATGTACCAGATGAAGGAACAAGAAAAACCCCCAGAAAAACAATTAAATGAAGTGGAGATAGGCAACCTTCCAGAAAAAGAATTCAGAATAAGGATAGTGAAGATGATCCAGGACCTCAGAAAAAGAATGGAGGCAAAGACCAAGAAGATGTAAGAAATGTTTAACAAAGACCTAGAAGAATTAAAGAACAAACAAACAGAGATGAACAATAAAATAACTGAAATGAAAACTACACTAGAATGAATCAATAGCAGAATAACTGAGGCAGAAGAACGGATAAGTGACCTGGAAGACAGAATGGTGGAATTCACTGCTGCAGAACAGAATAAAGAAAAAAGGATGAAAAAAAATGAAGACAGCCTAATAGACCTCTGGGACAACATTAAATACAACAACATTTGCATTATAGAGGTCCCAGAAGGAGGAGAGAGAGAAAGGACCAGAGAAAATACTTGAAGAGATTATAGTCAAAAACTTCCCTAACATGGGAAAGGAAATAGCCACCCAAGTCCAGGAAGTGTAGCGAGTCCCATACAGGATAAACCAAAGGAGAAACACGCCGAGACACATAGTAATCAAATTGGCAAAAATTAAAGACAAAGAAAAATTATTAAAAGCAGCAAGGGAAAAACAACAAATAACGTACAAGGGAACTCCCATAAGGTTAACAGCTGATTTCTCAGCAGAAACTCTACAAGCCTGAAGGGAGTGGCATGATATACTTAAAGAGTTGAAAGGGAAGAACCTACAACCAAGATTACTCTACCCAGCAAGGATCTCATCCAGATTCAATGGAGAAATCAAAAGCTTTACACACAAACAAAAGCTAAGAGAATTCAGCACCACCAAACCAGCTCTACAACAAATGCTAAAGGAACTTTTCTAAGTGGGAAACACAAGAGAAGAAAAGGACCTACAAAAGCAAACCCAAAACAATTAACAAAATGGTCATAGGAACACACACATCGATAATTACCCTAAACGTGAATGGATTAAATGTCCCATCCAAAAGACACAGGCTTGCTGAATGGATACAAAAATAAGACCCATATATATGCTGTCTACAAGAGACCCACTTCAGTCTTAGGGACACATTCAGACTGAAAGCGAGGAGATGGAAAAAGATATTCCATGCAACTGGAAATCAAAAGAAAGCTGGAGTAGCAATAGTCATATCAGATAAAATAGACTTTAAAATAAAGAATGTTACAAGAGACAAGGAAGGACACTACATAATGATCAGGTGATCAATCCATGAAGAAGATATAACAATTATAAATATATATGCACCCAACATAGGAGCACCTCAATACATAAGGCAAGTGCTAACAGCTATAAAAGAGGAAATAGACAGAAAAACAATAATAGTGGAGGATTTTAACACCTCACTTACACCAATGGACAGATCATCCAAAATGAAAATAAATAAGGAAACAGAAGCTTTAAATGACATAATAGACCAGATAGATTTAATTGATATTTATAGGACATTCCATCCATAAACAGCAGATTACACTGTCTTCTCAAGTGTGCACAGAACTTTCTCCAGGATAGATCACATCTTGGGTCACAAATCAAGCCTCAGTAAATTGAAGAAAATTGAAAGCATATCAAGCATCTTTTCTGACCACAATGCTGTGAGATTAGACATGAATGCAGGGAAAAAAACGTAAAAAACACAAACAGATGGAAGCTAAACAATACGGTACTAAATAAACAAGACATCACTGAAGAAATCAAAGAGGAAATCAAAAAATACCTAGAGACAAATGACAATGAAAACACAATGATCCAAAACCTATGGGATGCAGCAAAAGCAGTTCTATGAGGGAAGTTTATAGCTATACAAGCCTATCTCAAGAAACAAGAAAAATCTCAAATAAACAACCTAACCTTGCACCTAAAGGAACTAGAGAAAGAAGGACAAACCAAACCCAAAGTTAGCAGAAGGAAAGAAATCATAAAGATCAGAGCAGAAATAAATGAAATAGAAACAAAGAAAACAATAGCAAAGATCAATAAAACTAAAAGCTGATTCTTTGAGAAGATAAACAAAATTGATAAGCCATTAGCCAGACTCATCAAGAAAAAGAGGGAGAGGACTCAAATCAATAATATTAGAAATGAAAAAGGAGAGGTTACAACAGACATTGCAGAAATACAAAGCATCCTAAGAGATTACTACAAGCAACTGTATGCCAATAAAAATGGATAACCTGGAAGAAATGGACAAATTCTTAGAAAGGTATAACCTCCCAAGACTGAACCAGGAAGAAACAGATAATATGAACAGACCCATCACAAGTAATGAAATTGATACTGTGATTAAAAATCTTCCAACAAACAGAAGTCCAGGACCAGATGGCTTCACAGGTGAATTCTATGAAACGTTTAGAGAAGAGCTAACACCCATCCTTCTCAAACTATTCCAAAAAATTGCGGCAGAAGGAACACTCCCAAACTCATTCTATGAGGTCACCATAACCCTGATACCAAAACCAGACAAAGATACTACAAAAGAAGAAAATTACAGACCAATATCACTGATGAATATAGATGCAAAAATCCTCAACAAAATACTAGCAAGCAGAATCAAACAACACATTAAAAGGATCATACACCATGATCAAGTGGGATTTATCCCAGGGATGCAAGGATTCTTCAGTATATGCAAATTAATCAATATGATACACCATATTAACAAATTGAAGAATAAAAACTATATGATCATCTCAATAGACACAGAAAAAGCTTTTGACAAAATTCAACACCCATTTATGATAAAAACTCTCCAGAATGTGGGCACAGAGGTAACCTACCTCAACATAATAAAGGCCGTATATGACAAACCCACAGCAAACATCATTCTCAATGGTGAAAAACTGAGAGCATTTCCTCTAAGATCAGGAAAAAGACAAGGATGTCCACTCTCGCCACTATTATTCAACATAGTTTTGGAAGTCCTAGCCACAGCAATCAGAGAAGAAAAAGAAATAAAAGGAATACAAATTGGAAAAGAAGAAGTAAAACTGTTACTGTTTGCAGATGACATGATACTATACATAGAGAATCCTAAAGAAGCCACCAGAAAACTACCAGAGCTAATCAATGAATTTGGTAAAGTTGCAGGGTGCAAAATTAATGCACAGAAATCTCTTCCATTCCTATACACTAATGAAGAAAAATCTGAAAGAGAAATTAAGGGAACACTCCCATTTACCATTGCAACAAAAAGAATAAAATACCTAGGAATAAACATACCTAGGGAGACAAAAGACCTGTATGGAGAAAAGTATAAGACACTGATGAAAGAAATTAAAGATGATACAAACCGATGCTGAGATATACCTACCATGTTCTTGGATTGGAGGAATCAATATTGTGAAAATGACTATACTACCCAAAGCAATCTATAGATTCAATGCAATCCCTGTCAAATTACCAATGGTAGCTTTTACAGAACTAGAACAAAAAATCTTAAAATTTGTATGGAGACACAAAAGACCCCGAATAGCCAAAGCAGTCTTGAGGGAAAAACCAGAGTTGGAGGAATCAGACTCCCTGACTTCAGACTATACTACAATAATTGAGACAATATGGTACTGTCACAAAAACAGAAACATAGATCAATGGAACAAGATAGAAAGCCCAGAGATAAACCCATGCACCTATGGTCAACTAATTTATGACAAAGAAGGCAAGGATATACAATGGAGAAAAAACAGTCTCTTCAATAAGTGGTCCTGGGAAAATTGGACTGCTACACGTAAAAGAATGAAATTGAAACACTCCCTAACACCATACACAAAAATAAAGTCAAAATGGATTAGAGAACTAAATGTAAAAGACCGGACACTATAAAACTCTTAGAGGAAGACATAGGAAGAACACTCTTTGACATAAATCACAGCAAGATCTTTTTTGATCCACCTCCTAGAGTAATGGAAATAAAAACAAAAATAAACAAATGGGACCTAATGAAACGTCAAAGCTTTTGCACAGCAAAGGAAACCATAAACAGGACGAAAAGACAACCCTCAGAATGGAAGAAAATATTTGCAAACGAATCAATGGACAAAGGATTAATCTCCAAAATATATAAACAGCTCATGCAGCTCAATATTAAAAAAACAAACAACCCAATCCAAAAATGAGCAGAAGACCTAAATAGACATTTCTCCAAAGAAGACATACAGATGGCCATGAAGCACATGAAAAGCTGCTCAACATCACTAATTATTAGAGGAATGCAAATCAAAACTACAATGAGGTATCACCTCACACCAGTCAGAATGGGCATCATCAGAAAATCTACAAACAAATTCTGGAGAGGATGTGGAGAAAAGGGAACCCTCTTGCACTGTTGTTGGGAATGTAAATTGGTACAGCCACTATGGAGAACAGTATGGAGGTTCCTTAAAAAACTAAAAATAGAATTACCATATGACCCAGCAATCCCACTACTGTGCATATACCCAGAGAAAACCATAATTCAAAAAGACACATGCACCCCAATGTTCATTGCAGCACTATTTACAATAGCCAGGTCATGGAAGCAACCTAAATGCCCGTTGACAGACGAATGGATAAAGAAGATGTGGTACATATATACAATGGAATATTACTCAGCCATAAAAAGGGACAAAACTGGGTCATTTGTAGAGATGTGGATGGATCTAGAGACTGTCATACAGAGTGAAGTAAGTCAGAAAGAGAAAAACAAATATCGTATGTTAATGCATATATGTGGAACCTAGAAAAAATGGTACAGATGAACCAGTTTGCAGAACAGAAATTGAGACAGAGATGTAGAGAACAAATGTATGGACACCAAGCTGGGAAAGCGGCAGGGTGGTGGGGGTGGTGGTGTGATGAATTCGGCGATTGGGATTGACATGTATATAGTGATGTGTATAAAATTGATGACTAATAAGAACCTGCTGTATAAAATAAATAAATAAATGAATAAATATATATATATATATATATATATATAAAATTCAAGTCATCCAAAAAGAAAAATTACATCATCTAGGTGTGTAGTACTATATTAGAGATAATAGTTCCCACATCATTAAATATCGCTAGTGATGTAGCTAACATTAAAAATTCTAACAATGTGATCATAGGCTTCCTCAATGAAGAATCCAGCCTGGGATATAAATTCACTGAAACTATGATATGCTCGGGTAGGAGATTTTGCAAGCTAATGAGGCAACAGCTTTTGGAGACATCTTCAAAAGATAGTACAAAAGGCCACTGGTGAGAAAGAACACTTATATTTCAACCCTCTTTGAATCCTGTGTATTAAAATTTTTAAATTAAAATGTATCTTAATGTCACCATAATCAACAATAAAATTGTCTTCTTTCCATTTAATCACCTCTCCCTCACAACTAAAAGATTTGCTAGCAGGTCTTTATTTTGCAGATAGAACCTGTTACCAATTCCGAAGGGACCTAACAACTTTAGTAGTAAAAAGGGAGTAATCCCATCATCATCAAGATGCTTTGTCAGGTGTCCTGTTACATGCGGTACTCTACAGGAATTATACAAAGACATTTTCTTAATAGTTTATAATATAAGCTATAACAAAATAACAACTAGTAATTACTACTTATCAAGTGCCTATTATATACCACATGGTTTTAAATGCATTAGTCTCACAACACATCTGTTAAGTAGTGGTGTATGATGTAGAATTTGACCGGTCTTGGTCCCTGATTCCTAGAAGGAAGACTCTAAATCCTCTGAATTTCCTGAGTGATAGGAGTGTCCTTGTTATTCATAACGGGCCTTTGGAGCACACCTGAGTTTATGCTAATCAAGTGACTCAGGAAGGGGACTGTTCACAAGAGAAAGACCAACCAAGTGATGAAAGGGTTGGGGCTTTGAGCCGTGTGATATCAGCCTGACCTACTGGGAAAGGGTGGGAGGGGTCTGGAGACTGAGCTCAATCGTGTGGCCAATAATTCCATCAATTGTGCCTATGTAATCAACTTCAATAAAAAACTCTGAAGCTCAGTGAGCTTCCTGGTTGGTGATACACACCAGTGTGCCGAGAGGGTGATGCACCCTGAGGATATAGAAGCTTTTCCTTTGGGACTCTCGCAGATCCACTCTACGTGTTTCTTCACTTGGCTAATCCTGACTTTTATGCTCTATGACAAGATTGTATTCATAAGTATTGTGCTTTCCTGAGTTCTGTGAGTTGTTCTAGTGAATTATCAAATCTGAGGGAGGTAGTGGGATATCCCAAATTTGTAGCTAGTTGGTGAGAACAGCAGGTATCCTGGGATCCCCAGAGTTTGTGACTGATAACTGAAGTGGGAGGAGTTTTATGGAGGACTGTGACTTCAACCTGTGAAATTTATCCTAATTCCAGGTAGTCAGTGTCAGAATTACACTGCAGGTACAGATCTTTCCACCATTCTAGGGTGGCATGGGATCTCTGGGTTTGTCTGATAGATTTGCTATCAGATTCTCTGTCACTTGGAATAAAAAATATTTATTTTATCTACAATAATTTGCCTATGAATATTTGCTTGGTCATTTGAGGAGTAGTGGTAAAAAGTAGTGCTGACTCTGGCTGAAGAAGAATTCCTCTCCAATCGCTGTCAAAGTGTTGTGCTGGAATGGGACTCAGGCTTTTGATGCTCAAAAGCCCAGACTCTTGAGAATAAAATGTAGCAGCTTACCAAATTAAAAAATAGAGCAAGAGATCTGAGCAGAAACTTCACCAAAGAAGGTATGTTGAGCACATAGTAAGGTGCTCAACATGATTAGTCATTGGGGAAATGCAAACTAAAACTGTAATATACACACTAGAGTGGCTTAATAATAAGTACTCAGAACTAGGAGAGAATCAAGTGTTAACAAGCATGTGGAGCAGCTAGAACTCCCATATTTTGCTGGTGGGAATGCAAATTAATACCGTCACTTCGGAAAACAGTTTTATCAGTTTCCTATAAAGTTGAACGTATATTTACCACATGACCCAGCAATTCTACTCCTAAGTATTTACCCTGTGGAATAAGAATCTACATTCACACACACAAAGCTGTACACAAATATTTACAGTGGCTTTATTCATGTTCACCAAATACTGAAAAAATCCAAAATGTCCCTCAACAGGTAAATGGTGCTAACCTAAAACAATAAAACAGCCAGTTATTTTACTAGCAAAACACTTTTATTTGGGAATAGCAAAGAATTGCAATTCGGGACATGCAACTATGGTGAACGAAATGCAAGCCCAGAAACACAAAAGAGAGGAAACTCTTTTATAGAGGAGAAGGGGAAGTTGGGAGGAGCTGTTTTAAACAAAAAGTTCATTGGAGGAAACTGGGAGGTTGAAATATAGTGACTTTTCATTGGTTGAGTTGTGACAGGCTCTCATTGGCTGAGCTGTTTCCAGGCGAGGAGGAAATCTTTCTTCTTCCTGCTGGCAGCAGTAAAGCAGTGTCACTTCCTGCTGGAGATGTAAAGTACATCTCTTACTTTTGGGATGTGCACCAACCTCAAATGGTAAGTACATGAGCACTTCCCTTTCTGGCCTCCTGACAACATTTTTGTGAGGTTTTCCTTTATTAATTTTCACAATAGATAAATAAACTGGTACATCTATACAGCGCAATACTCCTCAGGAATAAAAAGAGGAACGGTGATATTGTGATTTGCAATAAGAAGTATGTATTAGGCCTTGTCCAGTTGCTGACACAGAGCTCCTAAAACCCTTGGAATTTCCAATAATGAGAGTGATAAAGTTATCTTCTGTTATGTTAATGAGGTGACTTTTGGACTCACCAAAGGTTGGGAGCTGGTTACCAGTGGAGTCAACCATGTGATTAGACAGTTGGAACTTTCAGACCTCCCCAGCCCACCCTCTCCTCCAGGGAGGAGAGAAGGGCTAGAGATTGAATTCTATCACCAATGGCCAAAAATTTAATCAATCAAGGGACTTCCTTGGTGGTCTAGTGGTTAAGAATCTGCCTTCCAATGCAGGGGACGCAGGTTTGAGGGACAACTAAGCCCACACACCACAACAGAGAAGCCCACGTACCGCAGTGAAGTGAAGACCCAGTGCAGACCAAAAACAACAACAAAAAATTAATCAACCACACTTATGTAATGAAGCTTCCATAAACCCCCAAAAAAAACAGGGTGCAGAGAGCTTCTGTGTTGATGAACATGTGCAGATCGGAGGAGAGTGTCTTGCTCAGAGAGCATAGAAGCTCCTTGCCCCTTCTCACATACCTTGCTCTATGCATCTCTTCCATCTGGTTGTTCCTGAATTACACCCTTTTATAACAAACTGATAATCTAGTGAGTAAAATGTTTCCCTGAGTTCTATGAGCCACTCTTGCAAATTCATTGAACCCACAGAGGGGGGTGTGAGAACCTCTGATTTTTAGCCAGTCAGTCAGAAGCATAGGTAAAAACCTGGACTTGCAACTGGTATCTGAAGTGGGGGGCAGTCTTGTGAGACTGAGCCCTTAACCTGTGGGATCTGATCATATGCCTGGGTGGATAGTGACAGAATTGAGCTGAACTGTAGGACACCCAGCTGGTGGCGGAAAATTGCTCAGTGGTGTGTTAAAAAAATACACACATTGGAATTGGTGCCAAAATTGTAGGAACAAACTACTGATACATACAACAATGTGGGTGAAACTCAGATGCTTTATGCTAAGTGAAAGAAGAGTCAAAAGGCTACGTACAATATGATTCCATTGATATGACATTCTTGCAAAGGCAAAACTATAAGGACAGATACCCGATCAGCAGTTGCCTGGGGCTGGAGTGGAGGAAACAGCTGACTATAAAGAGATACGGAGGAATTTGGGGGGTGATGGAACTTGACTGTGGTGGTGGTTACTTACATGACTATATACTTTGGTCAAAATTCACAGAACCACACAGTATAGGATAAATTTTACTGTAAGTAAATTTTAAATCTTCTTAAATATAATGGGGGGAGGGAATTCCCTGGCAGTCCAGTGGTTAGGACTCCGAGCTTCCACTGCTGGGGGCACGGGTTTGATCCCTGATCGGGGAACTAAGATCCTGCATGCCGTGTGGTGCAGCCAAAAGATAAAAATAATAATGGGAAAGTATTGGTTTATGAAACCCTATACTATCATTTGTCCTCTTTGGCCATAAATGCTAGTTAGCATCAGGGAGGAATAAAAGGTGTAAGGACTTGCAAGACAAAAATACCCTGATTAATGTCTCAAAGTATAAAAATTGTCACCAGAGTCATCATGACTTGTCCATCCTGATTGTCCTCTCCTGCTTCAGCTCCCACTTATTCATGTACGTTGACCTCAGAACCACTTGAAGTAGCCTTGTCTATGCCACCACGCATCATGAGAAAGCCAAATCAGTGCTGTGGATGCTATCTTGGGGTCTTCCCAATGCCTCTTATTATGATGATATCAGAGTGGATGAGAATTTCATGCAGAAGCTGGAAGAAGGGCCTCCTTCCTAACTCTGTGCCACACTTTGTTCCAGGGCTCTAAAGCCTCGGCTTTATCTGTTAGGCACAACAAGCACAGTACCTAGGGCCCACAATACTTTTAGGGCCCTATGAAATAAGTTCTTTTAAAACCAGAAGAAAAAACTAAACTTTGGGGTCCAAAAAAATGTTTTAATATTTAATATTCATGTGTATATCAATACAGTTATAAAATATAATTTCTAATGTTTTTCATTGAGGAAGGGGCCCAGGAAAGCACAAGTACCTAACGGCCCTTGGAAGTGGTAATGCAGCCCTTCCTGGAGAAGATACGTGTGTTGCCAGAAGCTCACACAGTCTCTCTTAGGCAGCTGGGTCCACATTTTGCCCTTCTCCTCTTAACTGTAGGGATTCAAACTGGATCAGATAGTGATGAGACAGCTCTTTCCTTCTTTTCTGGCTCCCCCTTCACCAAAATTCCTCTCCATTTCTCAAGCTACAAAATCAAAACTTTCCTGCAGGCAAACAAATGCCAATATTCTCTAAGAAGTTGTTTTTTTCAGTTATTATGTTGTGAGTCCATGTCCTTTGGGCCCAAAGTCTTTTTTTTTTAATTTATTTATTTTTAAAATTAATTAATTTATTTATTTTTGGCTGTGTTGGGTCTTCGTTGCTGCGTGTGGGCTTTCTCTAGTTTCGGCGAGCAGGGGCTACTCTTCATTGCGGTGCACGGACTTCTCATTGCAGTGGCTTCTCCTGTTGCAGAGCACCAGCTCTAGGCACGCAGGCTTCAGTAGTTGTGGCTCATGGGCTCAGTAGTTGTGGCTCACAGGCTCTAGAGCTCAGGCTCAGTAGTTGTGGCACATGGGCTTAGTTGCTCTGCAGCACGTGGGATCTTCCCGAACCGGGGCATGAACCCGTGTCCCCTGCATCGGCAGGTGGACTCTCAACCACTGTGCCACCAGGGAAGCCCCGGCAGGTGGATTCTTAACCACTGCGCCACCAGCGAAGCCCTGGGCCCAAAGTCTTATACTTAAATTGAATATTTGAGTATGTAGGGGTTCTACACCAAATCTCTACATCTGATTCACCAAATCCAGATGATGATGGCATGAAGGGTGAGACCTTTCTCTCCCAATTCCAATCCAGTTACTAACCACCTCTCTGACGTGGAGCAGATGCTTGGGAGGAGTATGCAGAGAAGCCTAGGGAAGATGTGTGAGACGTGGGCTGTGCTAGCATCCATAGAGCAAGAAATCAAAAGTGTTGACTCCCTCCTTGTCAGATGGGATCTTGGGACTGGCTGCTGAGAGCTCTGCATAAGGACCAAAAAGGAATCAGGTGTGGAGAGATTAGTGGACCCTCCCATCCCCCACCACCCCAGAAGGGCAGCACCAGGAAGGATGTTGGGTCCTAGGAGAAGCTGAAGAGAACTGAGCCAGGAAGGCTGAGTTCCTTCCTAATTCTGTTCCTCACCATTCACAACTTTCCCTGGCTCAGGAGCTCCAGCAACTTCACCAGAACTTTAGATTCTTATAAGAGAAGACACCAGATGTAGGAGAAAGTGCCCTTGACCTTCCCAAGAGGTGCCCTAGGTAATTACCTCTTTTCATGTATAAGGTGTAATTTAGATACATAACCCACTAGCAATCTTCTTCAAGTTTCTGTAGGTTTTCAAAAGTTAAACCAGTGAGCATTAAGTGGACTTCATTGACATTGAGACAAATTCATTGACACTGACACAGAATAAGCATTCCAACTCCACATTAATAATATCAAAGTCTTGCTTCAAACTGTTAAAGTCTAGTAGCATATATATTAGAAGATGGGGACTTCCCTGGTGGCGCAGTGATTAAGAATCCGCCTGCCAATGCAGGGGACACGGGTTTGAGCCCTGGTCCAGGAAGATCCCACATGCCGTGGAGCAACTAAGCCCGTGCGCCACAACTACTGAGCCCATGCGCCACAACTACTGAAGCCCACACACCTAGAGCCCATGATCCACAACAAGAGAAGCCACCACAATAAGAAGCCTGTACACCACAACGAAGAGTAGCCCCTGCTCGCTGCAATTAGAGAAAGCCCACGTGCAGCAACGAAGACCCAACACAGCCAAAAATAAATTAAAAGAAATTAAAAGAAAAAACAGAAGATAGGGATGTCATTTCTCCATCCTCTTGAGCTAACAATAGAAGCCAGTTGCTGTGATTTATCCAAATCAGACCAGTTATATCAATGGGTAGAAGGATGATCTGGGAATTTAGAGCTCTATCCCCAACTGACTTTGTGACTGTCTAAGCCATTTTACATTTTACACTTCAGTCTTCACTGAAGAAATTGAAGGACTGAACCAGAAGATTTCATCATATGTAACTGTATTAGTTTCCTGGGGCTGCCCAAACAAAGCCACAAACTGGGTGACTTAAACAACACAGATTTATTGTCTCACGGTTTTGGAGGCCAGAAGTCTGAAATCAAGGCATTGGCAGGGTTGGGGCTGTGAGGGAGAATCTATTCCTTTCTTTGTCTTAGCTTCTTGTAGCCTCAGGCGTTCCTTGGCTTGTAGATGGCTGCCTTCTCCCTGCATCTCCACATTGTCTTCACTTTATGCAAGTCTGTCTCTGTGTCCAAATTTGTCCTTTTTCTAAGGACACAAGTCATATTACATTAGGGCCCGCCCTAATGACCTCATCTTAACTTGATTGTCTGCAATGATCCTATTTCCAAATAAGGTCAAATTCATAGGTACCTGGGGTTAGGACTTCAATATTTATTAGGGGGACACAATTCAATGCATAGCGCTAACTTTCTGAAAAAAAAAATCAATAAGGGGAAAATATGTGAGCCCAAAAGTAAATTGAAACATCTACCAAGAGAAGCTGGAATAAGAGTTGGATAGGTCTCCACAGCCCACCTAGCCTTATCTTTGCCAAACTGCAGAGTGTTTTACAGGCTCCTTCCATAAAGATTACAGGATCTATAGCAGGGATAGTACCAGGGAGGAGAACACAGAGCCTTCTTCAAATAGTACCAATAACACATATATATGAGGGCAAAGGTGAAGATGGATTTATTTGTCCTACATACCTACAGAGCCAGCAACACTCAAGCAAATAAATTTAGCCTTTCATACTTGATGAGAAGCCAAAATGAGCCTCCCACATAAATATCACTTGAAAATCTTCCCCTGGACTTGTTTCACTCATTCATTCATCAACTAGATCCACCTGCCTAAATTAACCCCATCTTTATTTTGCCTGCTGGGTGAAAATGGAGATCTCATTGACTCACCAGCCCTCCGGCTCTTAGAAATAGATGGTGGATCTTTCTTGAGCTACACATCTAAACCAGAGCCCAGAGAGTAAATGGTTTGTGCCCTGACCAAAGTTCAGTTCTTTTTTTGCATTTGCCTCCTTTTGCTCCCATCACATGTCAAGTTCCCATGCCTTTCCCCCGACACACACTCTCTGCAGAGAGAAGCAAAATCTTTGAGAGAGAAGCAAAATCTTTGTTGAGTATTAACGTCTCAAACAATGAGAAATTCCTCCCCAGATGACTCAGGACAGATTGGAGCCAAACCATTTCCTTCAGTCCCTGAGCACATTGTTTCCCTCTGGTGACTCCTGCAATCCAGAAACAGCTGCAATAAAACAACATTCTGATCTAATCTCTCAAGCCATCCTTACCCTTTTGTTTTTTTCTTTCTGGATGGAGGAAAGAGAAAAATCCTTGCAAAGCTGCCATGGTGCATTATTTCCAAGTGTCTGCCGATGAAGGCACAAACCAAGCAGCCCTTTTTACTGGAGGAAAGGAAAGAGCAAAAATGGAAGGAAGATATAAAAAATAATGGAGAAAAACTCTGAATGAGTGAAATAAAGTTATGCAGTGGACAGAGGATTGAGCAAACACATTGCTTATGCGATGCAATTGAAAGCTTAAGCTAAACTTGCTCCTCGCTTTGGGTGAACCAGGAAGGCAGTCTATTTCAGTATTTAATTTGAACTGTTCTTACTTGAAACTGTTGCTGAATTCGGGTTTGGTTGCTTGCAGCTCAAAAGCCAATAACTGAGGGGCAAGTGTCTGTAGAAAGGAAAGGTACTTGATTCAGAAAAGCTGGCAATCTGGGGAGAAGGTGGACTCTTGTCCAGAGACCAACTGGGAAGGTTCTGCTCAGCCATGACATTTTTAAAGGGAAAAAGGGGAAACAATCTCAGTTAATCATTAAGGTAGGAGGGCAGATTCTTCGTCATTTTTCCATTGTGTGCAGACCTGCTGACTTCTCCTGATCTCCTCTTGGATGCTGTCTCCTCTTGGATGCTACCTGCAATTGGATGTTCTCTTACCCACATGGTCTCCCTGCAAATTTGCTATCGGGGCATCTGGGGATAGAGAGTCAGTCATTCTTTAACTGCTTAATTCTTCATTCATACTCCTTTTAATCTGGGAAAAGAATCAACAGTTTAGGCAAGGTGTTGTGTACATTCAGTAAAGCAAAAATCAGGAGTTAGGTTAAATGTTCCTTAGTAATCTCACTTTTATGACTAAGGCTTAAGGGGAACAGAAATAGACCAACAGGAAAGGGGCAAAAGAGATGCTTACAAATCCCCATTTGTCAGACATCATTCCACTTCTATGGGTTTAGGGGTGAAGGTCCATCTTCTATAATTTCTTCATGCTGATATAGGGCTCCATATTTTCAGAGTGGAAGATGTCGACATGGGTCTGTAACATCTCTTTGCTGACAATTTTAGTTGCCTGGCTTTACGGATGGAATCAATGCTGGCCCTCTAGCTTCTGGCTGGGATTAGCTAATGGGAAGCATCACCAAAAGATTGAAGAGTAGAAAGAGTGAGGTTGAGATATTTATGACTGTTGCTCCCTCCCTCATGGGTCACCACAGCTTGGCTGCTTTTCTGTACTGAAGATCACGGCTCCTGGGGGAGGCGAGTGTCCCTTCCTCCTCACACAGCTATGCTCTGCCCCTTCCCCTTGCCCCTGCATGTGTGGGGGTGGGTAACAGAATCCCACTATTGCTGGTGCCAGTTCCCTAAACTTCACCCACACTTTATAAGTAGATTAGACCCTTAAACTCTTTTTTTATTAAAAAATTTTATTCAAGTATAGTTGATGTACAATGCTATATGTTACAGGTGTACAGTAGAGTGAGTCACTATTTTTAAAGGTTATACTCCATTTATAGTTATTGTAAAATATTGGCTATATTCCCTGTGTTACATAATATATCCTTGTAGCTTATTTTATTCATAATAGTTTTACCTCTTACTCCCCTACCCCTATATTGCCCCTCCCTCCTTCCCTCTCCCCACTGGTAACCACTAGTTTTCTCTCTATATCTGTGAGTCTGCTTCTTTTCCCTTAAACTCTTCTTAATTGTACAGTTTGAGTGTGCTCTCTGTATCCAGGAGGTACCCTGGATATTACAAGTCATAGATTTTCCCTTCAACTAGCCTGTGTCTTATAAGATGCCCTGTGTCTTCTTCAAAATATCCAGCATGGTCCCATGCACAGAGTAAACACTGGTCACCCATGCTATTGGTGATCTCAGGAAAGTCCTTCACTTAGTCTGGCCCCTCTTTCCAAGGTCACATTACCAGAACTATTAATCATGTATGATTCTGTTTGTTCATGCAAATCTTCTCATCATTGTTGCCCCAAACCTGCATTTAATGGAATTTTGCTGCTTGTGGTAAGCAGTGTGGTGTAATGGAAACTAGGGGTTTTGGAGCCTTGCTGACCTAGGTTCAACTCCCAACACTGCTACTTTCTAGGTGGGTAACATGGGAAAATCTACTTAAAGTCCCCAAGAACCACTGTCACAATCTGTAAATGTGAGATGTAGGATCACCACATCTCTGCCTCCTTCCCCAGCACCTTTCCCATCTTCACCAGTGTGGCCAAGTCGAGTTCTTTTTCCCCAGTTTGAACATAATGGCTGGTGGTAGGATGAAGCCAGGTTCCTGAAGAAAAGGGAATAGAAAAGAAAGGAAGGGAAAATGATAGAAAGTTTAGGCATATTGACAACACAGCCCATGCTTATGATCAATATTAAATATGTTTTGGGAAGATGTGGAAGAAACTGTGATGCCTAAAGGAGCTCAGGAAAAAACGTATGAG
Source organism: Tursiops truncatus (assembly GCF_011762595.2). Taxonomy (NCBI): domain Eukaryota; kingdom Metazoa; phylum Chordata; class Mammalia; order Artiodactyla; family Delphinidae; genus Tursiops; species Tursiops truncatus. The sequence goes on along the minus strand of NC_047035.1, from coordinate 31,408,344 downwards.
GAGATGTAAAAAATAACCAAGGTGGAATATTCCAATGCTGCTCGTCTGAAGTGATGGTGCTGTATTAGTAGTCTTTTCACTGAGAGTGGGTTGAAGCAAAGAATTTATCTAACGTAGAAAATAGGACACTAAGCAGAGAATAGGTTCAAAAGAAAAACAAAGGCAGTGAATATGATTCCTTCCACCCCTTAAATGAGTTGGTTTTTACGTAACTCATAAGTTCCTGTCAAAGTGGAATTTAAAATTTTCCAATGCTACTAATAAGTGAGCATCATAATGCAGAACTCTTGAAACAAGTCGACCGACTCTCTCTTTTTTTTTGCAGATAATACCCAGGTACATTTGTGGAGTGGGGAAGAGATTTCCAAGCAACCCTGCAAGACAGACCTGGTGTGGACGAAAAGACAACCCAAGAGAAAAGGACAGGAATGTTTATATCATGCCCTGGGCTGGGAGTGTCTCCATCACTGGCTACAGCTAAATGTGTTCTTTCAGGCAATGGGCCAAGCCTGTGTGCCTGCCTGGCTCTTGTGAAGAATCACAACAGGGTCTCAGGGCTTGTAATACCTTCTTCAAAGAGTTACTATGAGGCAGTACAATGAGACAATATACATAAAGAACCTAGTACCCAGAACATAGCAGGCACCCCACACATGCTCTGTATTATTTTTTGGTAGGGATTTAGAGCACGTATGCAATTTAGATAGAAGGCTTTTTTTTTTAATTTGGAAAATCATTATGGTTAACATTCTCCTATTGGTTATGCCAGCTATTGTGGTGCCCCCAACGGGTTATTTTCCACCTCCTTTACCCCTGTCTTCCTGATAAACAGTGAAGAGCATCTGACAACACTGAGGACCAAATAGTACAATGGAGTTACGTACACAAGTATTTAAGTTGCTTGTAGTCAGCTACACATTCAACAAAAGAAAATAATGCAGATGAATAGATACCTATATATGCAATTTCCCCCCCCAACAATATGGCCCTTCAGTTCAAGCCAACTACTTCATCTGGTGCTCAACCAAAGAAAGAGCCATGGCCATCTGTTCCAACTCTGGGGGAAAACTGGTTGTGTTGAACTTACTGTGAGATGGCACAGAATACATAAAACCAAGTAATCCGTACTACATGGGTGATTTAAGAGATTTTTAATGGTAATTTTTTATTGATATGATTTTTGCCCTATGTGTTGACTTTTAGAACCCAAACTCCAAGCTTGGTACAACACCACTGCCACACACTGTAGTGTGTCATTTCAAGTTGTCAGATGCTAAGCGTGTATGAAAAGTGACCCCCCATCCTCACAATACCCAGTATTACTCTGATGTTAATTTGGAGACTGCTTAGGCAGCCTCACAGCTGTGAAGACATCTGCATTATCATGTTCCTGCCAGTAAATTCCTTCTCTCAACACTGGCATTATTGATATTTTAAATTATTTATTTAAAAAATACTTACTGAATGTCTACTACCTGCTAGGCCCTCACTTCAGCTCTAGGAATACAGGAGTGAATAGAACAGGCTTGCTGTGGCCTTGGGGAGTTCACATTCTAGGAGGGGAACCAGATACATTGATCAAATAATCACACAAATTCATTCAGTCAGTCATGCATTCAACAAACATGAAACTGAAGGGATAGATGGTAATTCTCCAGTGGTCTCTGGGAAGAGCTGGGGCCTTGAAGGCAAAGCACACAGGGGTAATCCTTGCTGTGGGTTGTCAACTGCTGTGGAACCTATCACTCCAAACCTATTGGTCTTTTATGAAGTCTACGATGATGTCAGTCTGTGTTCTCTTCATCTACAAACATTAGGCTAACCCACCACCGTGATAGAATGTGCTCTCAATTGTAGTTGTTGTTTCCTACTAAGATGATAAATTTGCACTGCTCTCATCAGACTCCTCCAACTAATCATCTTTTGAACAATGGATGCATTTAGAGATGGCTGGCCAGGGTCAGGAGAGCAGTCTATAGCCGTAAAAGAGATAAAGCAGGGTCACCACATTCTAGAATTAGTAAAGCCCTCCTCTTGGTCTTATCAGAAAGTGCTCTCACTAACTGAATAAACTAAGCCTAGATGAAGCTGATATTGTCATCTGGGAGATTCTTACTTGAACTAGGACTTTCTCCTGTTTGCATGTATAGTACATATGTGTTCCTCTCAACTGGTTTTGTACATTTTTATCTCTGCCTTAATTATATTCACATAGCACTCTTTAAATACTCTAATTATAATAAGGAAAAGAAAAAGAAATAAGGAAAAGAGAAGGAAATAAAATGGCTCCATTCCATTCCTCACTAGAAAGTTGATTCTGTAAGTTTAATCCTGACTCTATTTCCTAACCGTCTATCACTCTGGGATTTAACAGGGACGAATAGGCACAAAATGTGACCCAATTGAAAGAGAATTAATGAAAGAGAAAATTAAAATAGTTAACCCTTATTAATCATTTTGAATGTGCCTCATCCTAGGAGGTAGGTATAATTATTAGGTATGATTTACCCACAAAAAATAGAAGATTAGAGTAATGAAATAATTGGCTAGAAAGTCACAGCTGGGCCTCAAAGCCAGCATTCCCACCCAGGAAGTCTGACTTCAGATTCCACACTCTTAATCTCAGCTATGTTGCCTTCCTGAAATGAGCAAAGAGTAAGAGAGGAGAAAAATAGTGACAAGAAAAGGGAGAGTTGAATAACAGAAGACAAGGACAGGAGGAAGGGACTCAAGTAGTTTCCACATTCTGGAAAATAATTGAGTAGAATTAATGCTGGCCTTGAAACAGAACTATTTCCCTCAACACTCATTCTATATTAAAATAAAAAAGTCACTGCCATTGTCTCCTTTTCCTTTTCTAATCTTTGCACAGAGCTTAGAATGATGCTATCTAAAAAGCATGTCAAAAGGAGAACCTGATGAGGCCTTAGAACAAAGACAAAACCAGAGACAAGATCTCAGAGATGAGAGAGTTCGTGGTATAGAAACTGCAGAAAACGGCACCAATCTCACTAGCAACTGTCTTATTTCTCTGGAGCCAGAACAGAGTGAACAGAGAGACAAATTCAGCGTATCTGACATCATCAGATTGGGCTCCGAATCACTCTCTCTCTTGCTGGAAATGTACCCTTCTAAACATACCTTCAGCTGCTCTAGAAGCTGAGCCTTCTGGAGATGGTAAATAGGAACTTAGGAGCCAGAGACATATAAGGCACCACAGAGACCTACTGACTAAGCCTGGATACAGAGTTCGGCACATCTCGAGGACAATGAAAATGAATGTATTAATATATATATTTTAAAAAGAACAAAAAGAAAATGAAAGAGCCGTAGGAAGTTAGCAGAATGTTTGAAAAAGGAGGCAATTAGCCCATAACTACTAGAAGCTTTCTAAGAACTGGGAAACTTACTTTAGGATAAAGTCAGCACTGGGGATAGGAGAGCAAAGGAATGGGAAGAGCCACCGGATCCACCAATCCTTAACCCTACCCCTACTTCTGATTTCCTATACTTGTGCCAGTAAGTTTCTTTACCATGGGAGCTAATTCGAAGTTGAGTTGGCTTTTCTGTTACTTGTAGTTTAAGTTATCCTACTGATATAGCCTGTAAACATTAAAAAAAAATGGTGACCATGCATAGTCTCATGGCCTGATTTCACTCCCAGCATGGTCCATTTGTTCAAGCTATTCTTCCTTTTCCATAATTATGAGAGCCTGCTCACCTGACAGGTGCAGCCTTTCTCTTGACAAGGAGGCCTGGCTGGAAAATTTCAGCTGGAGTCCCAGTGCCTGGAATGTCCCGCCAATCCTCCCACGCATCCATCCATCTACCATCCAGCTGATGGATCAACGATTTACTGCAAGCATTTATCAAAGCATTTTGCTAGGTATCGTTAGGCTACCAAAAGAAAAAAATCAAGTGCTCTCTGCTCTCAGAGACCTTACCGTCTGAAAGGGGCAGGAAATTATATATATAATTATCTATGGCAAAATGTATAAAACTGTGAAGTGTCACTAAAGTGCAGATAAAGTGCCACAGCCGATTAACAAAAGGAAAAGATTGTTTTCCGCTGGGGGGATTAGGGCCATTTTTGTGGAGAAGATGGATTTAAAAAATGTTTTTTAATTGAAGTATAGTTGAATTACAACATTGTGTTAATTTCTGCTGTACAGCAAAATGATTCAGTTATACATATATATTCTTTTTCATATGCTATTCCTGTATGGTTTATTACAGGATATTGAATATAGTTCCCTGTGCTATACAGGAGGACCTTGCTAAAGACGGATTTTGAGTTAGATCTTGGATGATACAGAAACAGTGCAAAGAAAAGAAGCATTCCTGGCAGAGTGGGAGCGGGAGGTAAAGGCCCAGAAGAAAATCATGGAGAGAGGATAGGGAACAGCTGGCTGAAAAATAGAGCTGGCGCTTGAAAGGGTCATTGAGGCCAAATGGTGAAGGGCTGTGACCCCAAGTCCAGGTGTTATTCCATGAGCAGGAGGGTGGAAACTGAATCAGGTATGAGCTGGGCAATAGAGTGTGGTTTGGAAAGAAAGAAATTGAGTATTCAAGAAGGGGCATAGCAGGAGCAGAGAGCAGAACCTAGGCGGAGTGGTTTCTCTGTGTAAAGGTAAACTGGAGCACATTAAAATGTTCAGAGTTTATTGGAGCATACAATGATTCGAATCAGGCAACACAAAACCAAAGGTGGTTAGGGACACTCAGCCGACAGAAGGTGGGGAGAGGTTTTTATAGAGAGGACTTGGAAGCAAAGCAAGGAGATTATTCGCTTGGCTATAGCTTAAGTAGGTACCTTCTTTGGGAAAGCCTAGGTGTCTGTGACTGTTCTTAAATTTCATTTTGCAGGATATGAGTGCATTGACTCTGGCTTAAGTTTTAGTTTTCTTGCGTGGGCTGCCAAGACACTAGAGCTGCCTCAGTCTAATGCCCTCTTTGTTTAATTACTTTAACACCGGAAACATCCAGGAAATTCTCTTCTGGAGTCATGAGCCAAGCTAGTAGATATAAGAGACCCTACTTGTGAGGTGGGGTCTAGATGGAGGGATAGTTATCCAGAGTCTAGGGGTATCACGCCAGCCCCTCATTGGTCAGGCCCAGCCAGCACACTTCGGAGCAGTGAGGTGACGAGACCCTGGATCGGAACCATGTGGACCAACAGGAAATAAGTGAGGGCTGCATGTGTCCAAGGGCCAGACAGGTGAGTATTTGAGTAGAGAAGACAAGATCCAGAAGTGGTACACACCTGGGAAGGACAGAAGAAAGGCAATTCAGAAGCGAACCGGTTGGGAGTATGAGATTAAAAAACGCACACTACCATGTATAAAATAGATAAACAACAAGGATATACTGTATAGCACAGGGAACTATAGTCAATATCTTCTAATAAACTATAATGGAAAAAAAATCGAAAAAAGAATATAGATATGTACATATATATAGGTATAACTGAATCACTTTGCTGTACAACTGAAACTAAAACAATATTGTAAATCAACTATACTTCAGCAAAAATAGGAAAAGAAGAAGAAGAAGCAGCTGACCAGGCAATAGCATCAAAGGCCCAAATACTGGGTTCGGGCAGAGGGTCAAGAGCCTAGACAAGGAATCAGGACAAGAGCTATGTTGTAGAGACAAGGTGATGAGAGCAGAGGTTTCAGAGTCGAGCAGACCCAGGTTTGAATCCAATGGCGACTATTTACCTGCTGTGTAAACTTGGGCAAGCCACTTAACCTCTCTGAGCCTCCATTTCCTTGACTAAAAAGGAACATAATAATGTCTACCTCACAGAGTTGTTATAACGAGTATAAATAATTCATGGAAAGTGCCTGGCACTTGGAGCTGTCAACAAATGAGAGCTATTATTATTATCAATATCATCCTCATTATTTATATTGAACCATAGACATTTCTTCGGCTCAGAATGAGAAGATAAAGCAAATGAGCGGCGTGTTTGCCAAGCGCAGAGAAGCCAGGAGGGGGAGCCGGGCCTCTCCGGAACTGATCACAGATGACTTCTCTGACTTAGTTATTGGCCATTTGTAATTGTCGGTGTGTTCTTGTCATTTGTTCTTATTCTCTGTGCTGCTATCACCACTGTCATCATTCCCTCCAGCAAAAATGAAAAGAACCTTTGATTTTTGTTAAAACAGCCACACGGCTTGTGCTCTGTGGCCGGCATATCTATTCATCTTTTCTGTGGGGTGAGCTGTCACTGATATCCAAGGATACCACCTGCTGGGGGGTTCTGACAACAGTCTCTATGGTTTCTGGCCAGATCTCATTAGCTAAGTGAGGTGGAGCCCCGCGAGGTTAATAGGTTAATGCTGGCAGGGGAGGTTAGAAGGAAAATGGGGACGGGAGACACAGGTGGTTACAAGAGATGATTTTCGAGATGGAAGGACATGGCTGACCCAGCCTGGTGTCAGGGGATGCTGATTGCGGTAGAAATCCAAGGTCATAACCTTTTGCAGCCTCTGAGGGGTCCGTGATGGCATATTTCATCAGAGGAGGACGTTCACTGCAGTGATCCTGCATTGTTTCCAACTAATGTGGTTTTCATCCTTTACACTGAACTCACTCAACTCTTAGTGTCCAATCCAGTAACAACCAACATTTATTATACCCTTACTGCATGCCAGACACTGGGCTAACGCATTTTACGTACTGTCGCATTTAAGCCTCATCACAGCTCTATGAAGCTGGTACTATTGTTCGCTCCATTTTATAGATTAATAGAGGCTCAGAGGGGTTAATCAACTTGTCCAAGGCCACACAGCTAGTAAAACTCTGAGCCAAGTTGGGAATTCAGGTTTTGCTGATTCTGCTTCTCCAGCTCTGAAATAGAATGCTAACCAGTGTCCCTCACACTTTAATATGCATATGAGTCACGGGGGATTTGTAAAAAATGAAGATTTTGACTCAGTAGATCTGGCTGGGGTCTGAGAGGCTGCATTTCTAACTAGCTCCCGGGCTATGTGTATGCAGTTGGTCCATGGATCGTACTTGGAGCAGCAAGGGGCTTGCCTGATAGATCTGATTCACAATGGTTGGTAGGTTTCTGTCCTGAGTTTGGATTTTGGTCTTGGATAAGAAGCTTTCAAACCATTTATGGAGTGTGTATTCATTTTTCACACTGAGTAACACGTTATCACAAATTTAGCACCTTAAACAACACCCATGTATTATCTCACCGTTTTTGTGTGTCAGGCATCTGGGAAGAGCATGACTTGGCTCAGAGTCTCACAAGGCTGAATCAAGGTGTCATCCGGGCTGTGTTCTCATCTGGGGCTCAGGTTTGTCCAAGTTCATTCTGGTGGTCACAGAATTCAGTGCCTTGAAGCTAGAGGACCGAGGTCCCTGTTCCCTGGTCGGCTGTCACCAGAGGCCCGCTCTCAGCCATCCTGGAAATGCTGTATTTCTTGTCACCTGGCTCTTCCATCTTCAAAGCCAGCAATGGAGAATCTCCTTTCTGTCAAATCTTTCCCATACTTCAAATCTCTTTGGCTTTTTCTGCCTCTGACCTCTAGTTGCAGATTTAAAGGGCCATGCAATTAGGTCAAGACCACCCAGACAATCTCCCTATCTTAATGTGAAACTGATTTGGGACCTTAATTACACCTGTAAAATTCCTGCACAGCAGCACCCAGGTTAGTGTTTGAACAACTCGGAGAAGGCTTGAGGATACCAGGGGCCAGGAATCTTGGAGGACATCTTAAGAATTCTGCCTATAACCAAAGGTTTTGGTTTTTCTGGTTGAGCTGTGTGTTGATTGAGGGATGATTTTAGAGCCGTGGAAATTGAGACTATATAAACTGCCTCATTTCCGCTTCCATTTCTTCTCATTTCTTCTCTTTACTATTAAAATTTACCAACAATGGTTTCAAAATAGAAACGGACTGTCTTGGTGGAGATTCCAGCAAATTGAGCTAAGCTCTTTTTCTTGTTTGTTGTATAAACTGAAAGTGTGAAATAGCAACTGATACACAGATCATTTGGAGTTTTTCACTGACACATAACCAATGTCCAGGAATAAGTCCCCAGACAGAGTGATATTTACCCAAAGGCAAGCAGCTTCTACTCAAAAAACCCTGAGTGCTCCGTAGATGACATGAGCTGATTAAACGTTAGTGCCTGCAGGGAGATCAGCTTGGTGCTTTGTGACCACCTAGAGGGGTGGGATAGAGGGGGTGGGAGGGAGATGCAAGAGGGAGAGCATATGGGGATATATGTATACGTACAGCTGATTCACTTTGTTATACAGCAGAAACTAACACAACAATGTAAAGCAATTATACTCCAATAAAGATGTTAAAAAAATAAAATAAACATTAGTGTCTGCATTTTAAAGAAGGAGGGTTTGCAATACCCTGACGTCAAAGATCTGACTGAAGTCCCAGGACTCAAACCCATCTTTTCTGAGTTCTATCTTGTTTTCCTCCCAATGGCACTGTCCTACAGTTACATGGCTCATAAAGTGTTAACGCAGGATTGTTTTCCTTACTTGGATCTCAAAGAAGACAAGTCAAAGTGAGAAGTGGGAAGTAAGCTGCTGGAAACCTGCAGGGGGAGGAAATTCCTAGGGGTTTTCTGTAGTCTGGAGAGTTCCCTCTCCAAGCAAAGCAGAGAGGGGAGGAACATGAACACCCTGTAGATCCTAGGTTTGGAAAGTGTAGCCAAAGACTGCCCCCGGTCAAGAGGTGGGGCTAAGCAGGACATAATCCTGGTGATGCTCTTTCCAACACAATTCTCCTTAGTACCTTCAAAGCTATAGCAAGAGCACCACGTGGGAAATACTGCAATTTTCTTAGCCCGCTCACAGCATAGAGCGCAGCGAGGGAATGGCTGCGGGAAAATCCCAGTGTCCATGGCAACCTCGGGTGAGGAGGGGAAATTGGTAGTAGTGTTTCTTCCTCCAGAGCTTGAAAGCCATGGCTGAGGTAACTGCCCTTAACTATATTTTTGCCAACACATAACAAGCTCTGCTTTGCATTTTTGGTCGCATGGCATCATTTTTGAAATACAAATCATAAAAGCAGTAAATTTCTGCTGTGCCTGCTGAGACTTGCTTTATCACTCTCTTATTTTAGCATCAAGAAAATGACGCTGTCATTCCAGCTGGGAGGTATTTTGATTGTTCCAGACAGAAAGCTGGCTGATCACATTAAGAGTGAGAGAGAGAGACAGAGGGAGAGAGAGAAAGGGAGGGAGAGAGAGGGAGTGTACTTTTACGGTGTGTATGTGTCTCCTTTCTGGGGCTGAGAAGGAAATGATCTCATCTCAGCAACGGATAAACACATTTTGATGGTAACTGATTCCCAAGTTGAGACCTTCTATGAAGTCTTCTAACACTGTGGCAGTTTGCTAACAGACAAGGAGAATTCCTCACTAAGGTTATCATTAGCAGAGTTCTCTGCCACTGGCTTCTAAATGGAGGCATAAATGTAGGCTAGCAAAATAGAGACTAGAAATAAAATAAGAGAGTTGGAATGAGTGATCTCTAAAGGCCCCTTTGATTTAAAGAAAATTCCAAGGTGGACATTGGCAGACTTAGAAATGATGATAATTGCCTGAAAAGGGAGAGTATAATTTTAGGAAGGTAACAGAAATCTTCTCGACCGATAAATGAATTTGTGTGTGTGTGTGTGTGTGTGTGTGTGTGTGTGCATGCTTGTCTCCAACTTAGAGGTGATGTTTTTTTTTTTAATTTCAGAATGATGGCTTAGTTGATGGCAGAGTGGAAAGGACACACAGGTCAGCCAGAAGCCCTGGAGCACGGCAGACATTCCCAGAAGGTCTTGGCAGAAAGAGTCAGACTGAGGAGCTGGCTGGCTGGCAGTGCCAGGAAGGGGAAGAGATGAACTATATGTGACTGGAGCATAACCCACATGGTAGAGAGGTCTGGGCAGCCTGAAGTCCAAACTAGTTGCTGCGGATAATGGGTTGCGGAACTGATTCTTGCAGAGTGTGGTTCAGAGGCAGGATTTGGGAGGACTGACAAGAACAAGAGCCCAGCACCCAATCCAGAACAAATGGGATAGAACAAGGATCCCAGAAAAGGGACCCAGATTCAGGTTGCTAGGGACCTGATCCCCAGGCATGAGACTAGGATGTGGGAAAAGGTTTGTGTAGACCCCACAGCAAGGCTGATTTGATGCTCTTCTCTAGAGAAACCAGCTTAGGTCTCCTTAAATTCTCCCAGACCGTAGAGATCTCGAGGGCCTCATCTGGACTAACTGGCAAATCACAGAATTAGGCATGCAATTTCAAGAAGTTTAAAATGTGGTTCCTGTCGTCAGGGGTTTATAATTTATTTGGGAAGAAAAGGTCAGCACACATGAAACAGAGAAAAATATGTCTGGATGTCCCTTAACTGCGTTATGTACAAGTTGCAGGTGTTACAAAAAAAGAAACAATTAGTATGTGCCAGGGAGTGACGTCAAGGAAAGTTTCATAGAATTGGTGGGCCATTGGGGATGGTTTGAAGTTTTAAGCAAAGAGGAGCAGATTCTGGGCATTGGGAGTAGGAGATGTTCACGGGGGTGGAGAGAGGAGGGTAAAAAATATCCTGAGATATCGTCCTCATCCTGTTCTTACCCAGGTAAGAATAGTTAAGACTCTTTCCTGCAAGGGCAGCCACTGGTGGAACAGCTGATGGATGAGTACTTGGAAAGCAGAAGGTAAAGAAAGGAAGTGGAGTTTGCTTGATAAGAGAGGAACATGTTGAGGATGACAGTGCAGGTAGCTCCCAGGTTCTGTAGTTGTGGCCAAGAATCTGTTTCAGTCTCTTAGCCAATCCAGCCTTGACTTGCAACAGTGCCCATCACAAGCCTGCAGGGCATTTTCCTACATGCTTCCTGCCTGGGCTCCCCAACCTTACTTATCACTCTGATTCCTGGTTCCTTTCCATTTGTTTAATGACTATGATTGAATCAAATTTTCCTGTTGATTAAAACTCTTGGGATCTTAGAGCCTGAGTCAACGTTTTCTCCCCGCTAGATGACATAATGAGACACACTGTGTTCCAAAAACTCTGGATCCCATTGCTGACAGAATAGGTCACCTGTTTAGCATGAGCGGAATGAGTCACCTGCAAGATGAAAGCTCTGTATTGAGAAGAATGAATCAACTCAGCATATTTGTCTATCTCTGTGACTTTTACTGTAAAAAAAAATGAGTTTCAAGGGCTTCCCTGGTGGTGCAGTGGTTGAGAGTCCATCTGCCGATGATGCAGGGGACAGGGGTTCGTGCCCCGGTCCGGGAGGATCCCACATGCCGCGGAGCGGCTGGGCCCGTAAGCCATGGCCGCTGAGCCTGCGCGTCCCGAGCCTGCGCTCCACAACGGGAGAGGCCACAACAGTGAGAGGCCCGCGTACCACAAAAAAAATGAGTTTCAACATATTTGTTTAGCACTGACAATTGCCTTTCCCAGTCTGCTGCTGCTTAAGAAATTCCTAGTTGTTAATGTCAGATCCCAGGACACTGACCTAGCCTATAACGCTGAGAAAGGAACTGGTGGTAGAGAATCTCAGCTCTCAGCTGCTGTTTGAATCCTCAGGAGCAATGAGAAATAGGAGCTGGGATAATTCCTTTCCATTAGCAGCTGCTTACGCAGACCTGACACTTGGGTTGGATTAGTATTTCAACTCACCCCAATGTAGCAACTTTTTCACCTTCAGAAGGTAACATATGTACCACGTCACTGAGGAGGCTTTTTCTGTGGGCTTGTGGCAGGAAAGAGCCAGGCACCCTACAGGGCTGGACTGGGCGACCTGTGCAAGGTGCCGGTGGTTCTGGGAGGTAATGACAGTGATTGACACGTGTTCAGCAATTTACAGCAGATTGTTTCAAACCTCCTTTAATCCTCTCAACAAGCCTGAGAAAAAGAGGTTCTTTTATTATGCATTCTACAGATGTGCAAAGGGACTCCCTTTCTTAAGCAAAAGTCAGTAAATTGCAATCCAGAAATGAACCCAGACTGTCTGAATCTCAATCCCACATCCTTCCCCGTGAACCAGAGGTTCTAGTCCACTGTGTGGCAATCAGCTGTGAGATGTCACACAATAATTTGTCATTAACAAGACAATTAGATTTGATGGTGATTGACTGATTGATTTAAATTGAGGTAAAATTGGTATGTGACATTATACTAGTTTCAGGTGTAATGGTGATATATTTTAGAATCATAAATCAGAGTAGGTGATGTCTCTCTCACTTTCTTGTATTCAAATGTGCTTTTGGAGCAAGGAGAATGGGTCAAATTGCAGCGCGCTCCCTGGGGAACCACACACGTCAGTTTTATCTGTGCAATAGCACTGAAGGACCATGGCTGGTAGAGACAATAATAGTTGTCATGATTATAAGTTATTGCCATGCTTCACTTCCCTGCAAAACACTGGTTTTCACCAAAGTTTGAATCCGGGTTCTCCCACAAGAGTGTGCTGCTTGTGTGAATGTCATCCATCTTGAACATCTCCAGAAGACACAGGTGGGGAATCCTTGGAGCTCATCATGCAGCCTTCCCAACAGACCTGACTCTGGCAGTACATAGTTCGGGCATTGGGAAGTAGGAGAACCGATTCCTGGGAGCTACTACTCTGTATCAATGCTGGGTACCCAGCCCAGACACATATTAAGGTAAAGGGACTTTTGCTTAGAGGGAAAACTTGTATAACCAACTCTTAATTTCTATTTGTACATAACGTTAAAACCACAGTGTTCTGTTAATGGCAATATTATCACTTTGTAATGGAGGCCATAGAAAACTGTAAATGCTATTATTACACAAATACAATATAAATATTCTTGAAGACCTGGGAACTTGCTGCAGCATCACCCTTGGCCACTCTGCAGATGTTCAGAAGCTGTACCACTTAGTGTGACTTAGTAGAAACACTCAAAATATGTTTGGGAGCCATTTTTGCACAAAATGCTGTGATTTCTGCCGCCCTCCCCCCGCCCGGAACACTTGGCAAGCCTGGAGACATTTTTTATTGTCACGACTGGAGGCTGGTTTGCTACTGCTACTGGCATCTAGAGATGCTGCTAAACATCTTATAAGACAGCCCCCTCTCAACAAAAAATTATTCATCCCCAAATATCAAGAGGGCCGAGGCTCCAACTCTGATCTACACTGACACGAAAAGGATAAACACGTTGATAAAAATTTTTATGTGATGCAGCTGAGCAAATGCAATCAGGTTCAATCATAGAAGGGGAGAAAATTTGTTATTAGAACTCAGCCATCTCTATGTCCTTCAGCTTTTGGGCGTCAGTTTTGCTCAAGCCTCCAGATTACGGGTGGAAAGTCACCCTCAGTATTTCCTGTGGGTTTCTGGGTGGCTTTGGTTTTAGCAGTGGGCTGTTGATGCTATTTGCTTTTTTTCACTGCTACTACCTGTTCCAAACTGTTGCTTTCAACTCCTGCATCTGCTGCCTGCCTCCCCAGGCCCATTCCTCTTTCTCGCTTTCTGCAAATCCTGACAAAACACCTCTTACATGTGCTTATTGTAGGTTGCAAACTATTGCTGATGGTTCAGGGTTATTTGTACATTTCTCAAGTCTTCCTCACCACATGAAATTTCCTCCCGGCCATGATCTTACATAGGGTTTCACTATCCCATCCAGATGTCACTCTCTCATGCCCCGCTCATCTCTTTCAGGTGCCATATGCTGTCTCTTGAACGGTCAGCTAAAAACTCAGATTCCTATTTCTTTAGTATACAAAGTAATTTGGCCTTCTTTGTTTCACTTGGCCTGGGTCCGGTGGAAGTGGGATCAATCAAATAAGAACATCAAAGCATTTTCCTAGACAAATAACAGCAATCATAAAAAACCCATATCCCATGGGCTGAAGGCAAAATTGTAAGTACTGTTTTTTTTATTATTTAATTAATTTAGTTATTTTAGTATTGGCTGCACTGGGTCTTTGTTGCTGCACGCGGGCTTTCTCTACTTGCGGCGAGCGGGGGCTACTCTTCGTTGCGGTGCGTGGGCTTCTCATTGAGGTGCCTTCTCTTTGTTGCGGAGCACAGGCTCTAGGTGCACGGGCTTCAGTAGTTGCGGGTCACAGGCTCTAGAGCGCAGGCTCAGTAGTTGCAGTGCAAGGGCTTAGTTGCTACGCAGCACGTGGGATCTTCCAGGACCAGGGCTCGAACCCATGTCCCCCTGCATTGGCAGGTGGATTCTTAACCACTGCACCGCCAGGGAAGTCAGTAAGTACTGTTTTACTAGAATTCTTTTTTTTCTTCGCTTTCCAACAGACTGGGGAGAAACGATGTGATGTAGCTGTTAAGAACAGTGGGCACTGGAGTTAGACCATCAAGGATTTGAATCTTGGCACTACCATTTTTTGTCTGTGTGACCTTGGGCAAGTTACTAACCAATCTGTCCCTTAGTTTCCTCGCTATTACAATGGGGAAAATAACAGTACCAACCTCATAGAGCTGTTGTGAGAATTAAAAAGTTAGTGCATGCGAAGTACTTTAGTTCAGTGACTGACACAGGGAAGCTACTCAACAAATGGTGAGGATTGAAGAGTGGGGTATATAAGCAGACTTCTCACGTAAGAGAGAAAGCGTGCAATAAGTACATTCCTATAGAGGGCTGAGTGTACTAAGCTATAGGGGTTCAAAGAAGACAAAGGGCTTCTGCCCTTAGAGAACACCCAGTTTCCTGGGAAAGATGGAGCAGTAAACAAATAACTATAACTCAATGTGACAGTGCTACAGCAGAAGTCTGTTTATACTCGTTAAAGGATTTTTACTTAGCAGTGACCGTGACACTGTTGCTGCGGATAGATGTTAGTTTCTATCTAACTGGAGAATCACAATTCATATTACATTCTCCGTGTCGTGAGAGAGAGTTAAGTAGAGTGTCCCTCTGTCAAAATCCACAGCTTAAGGAACCAAGATGTGTCTCTGTTCTGTCTTTACTTCTGGGCTCCTCTCTCCATGGGTAGCGTTGGAGGGGGCTTCAGACCCCGAGGTGTTCTGCCTCTTGATTAAGAGTCTGGGGGCTCAGCAGCATCTTAAAATGCATACAGGAGCCAGCTATCTGTCCTGATCCTCTAGGAGATTACTCATGCCGTGTCTAAAAAGAGCCTAAATTATTAGGTAGAACATTAAATGTGCCAGTCTTAAGTGACTTAAATCACTTGTCAGACTTTATTGTTTTTAATTGTTTATATTGCGAGTACATGTCCTGAGAAAGCACATTTCCAAATAGCAATGATGATGGAAATGTAACAAGCATTATTCTTCATATGATTTTAAGACCTTTTCATCCCATGATCTCCCCAACCTCCAAAATATACCATGGCCTAGGGTGAGTTACAGAAACCCTCTGGGCCATTGTTTTGCTAATTAAAGTCAATGAAACCTTAGATTTTTAAATATTTATAGAGAATATTGGGAATACCTTGAACGTCACAAAGCAAGAAGGGATATCGTTATTAAATAGCATAAAATTAAAGTCAAATGGGAAAAAAATCAAAGTTAGATTGATTTCTCACACCTGCCCAGGATAAATTCTAAGTAGATATAATATTTAAATGTCTAAAATGAAACCATCTTCTCTTTTAGAAGAAGATAAAAGAGAGTTATTCACCATAGAGTGGGGAAGGCCTTTCTCTTTATGACACTAAATCCAGAACCATAAAAGAAAAGCTTCTATAGTCAATATCATAAAATAAAAATTTTCTGCATAGAAAAACCATAATCAAATTTGAAAGACAAATGAAAAACTAGGATGGAAATATTTGCAGCTCTGTTACAGACCAAAGACTAATTTTCCTTAGCCGGTGAACTCGTACAAATCAGAAAGGAAGACCAACAGTGCAACAGGAAAATGGGCAAAGAATATGAACAGGCAGGACCTGGAAGAGAAAGCACAAATGAAAGTGATTCAGCCTCACTCACAATAGAATAAATTTTAAATTACACTGAGATATCTATTTTCAATGATCAAATTAGCGAAGACCCAAAAGCCTGATACCAATTTCTGTTGACGAGGGTGTTCTGAAACAGTCACTTTCATACCCTGCTAGTGGGAGTGTAAGCTGGTGCAACAGCTGGGTAGAGCAATTGGTATTAACTCCTCTTTTACGAGTCTATGCCTTAGATATTCCCCAAATGTGCAAAATGAAACATTGGGTTGGCCAAAAAGTTCGTTCGGGCTTTGGTATGCTGTGGAAAAAATCGAACGAACTTTTTGACCAGCCCAATATATGCAATATTAACAATTATAGCCATGTTTTAAAAACAAAACATTATTAGCTACCTAAATGCCCATCCCTAGGCATTAAATTAATTGTGGCACATTCATATAATATATAATTATATACAGTATAATACGATGCAGTGAAAAAACAATGATGAAGCTCTTTATGTGCTGATACAGTAATCTCCAATATATATTGTTAGGTGAAAAAAGCAAGGTGCAGAAGGGTGTGTACAACGTTATACTTTGTGTACAGAAAGCGAGTTTATATGACTATCTATGTATATATATTTTTTCCTTGTATATACATAAAATATCTCTGTATAGCAGTAGAAAGTATGTTTCACTGTATATCCTTTTGTTTGTTTGGTTGGTTATTTTTGGATATTCAACTATATGAAGGTATCATCTATTAAAACTTTAAAAAATGAAATAATAATAAGCCAAAACTTGTAAATAAGTCAGTTAGTTAATTAATGCATTAAATAAAATCAATTTTATTAATAAATAATTTAATGGCCAGGTTTCTAAACACACGTATGCTTGTCTGTCTGTTCAGTCTCTAAACCTCCTCTTTGATCCTTAACATAATCCAGTTTTATTTAGGCACCTGCTCCTCCAAACATACCCACTGTGTCTCAGTCCACATCTGGGACTGCCTGGTCTAAGTGTACTTCTATTCCCATGGCCAGTAATTGGTTCAGGAACCATGGCCAAAGTTAGTGTGTGGCATTGCCCTGAGAACAGGGATTGATTCAAGAATGCTAGAGGCTCCTGGGAAAGAAGTTTCCTTGGTCTTAGGACAACCTCGCCCAAGTTGATGGCATTTCTATATGAAACCAGTAACTGCTACAGCCATTTTGTGTCTGTGAAGGAAGTGGTCCAAGGTCAAAGCCAACACACAGAGGAGTCATCTCAGGATACTGCAGAAAAATAGATCCAGAGCCACTAATTAAACTCTCTGAAGACTGCCCTACCCCCTGGACTTGCAGTTCTATGAAGCAATACTTTTCCTTACTGTTTATGTGAGTTTGAATTGAATTTTCTGTTACTTGAAGCCATAGGCTAATAATACCCAGATTGCACAGAGGAATATGTTTCCAAGCATCGAAGGGAAACACATGGGTAAGTCAGAAGGAAAAAAATGCCTTCTGAATTTTCTCAGACTTAGCAAACTGCCAAGGTACATGGCATGTGTTGACATAAATCTTTCCAAATCAGGCTCTGAACTCCAATTAGAATATGGTACAGAAATAAGTTGGGGGGAAGGGGTGGAGACACTGAGCAGAAAGATACCAAACATCTACAGTGGTTATGACCCAGTGGGGGCTCACAAAGTTTTATCTCCCTTTTCTATATTTTCTCAGATTAAAAATGTGAATATATTATTTTTATGATGAAAAACTACATACCAGTCCAAAAAGCACCTTGGAAACAGAATGGTAGAGAGGCTGGGCCAAGCAAACCCCCAATAAGATAATGTCAGGTTTTCAAATACAAGCCTGAAGGCCAAAAAAGTAAATCAATAAATCTTTTAAAAAGCTCTTCATAGGGCTTCCCTGGTGGCGCAGTGGTTGAGAATCCGCCTGCCAATGCAGGGGACACGGGTTCGAGCCCTGGTCTGGAAAAATCCCACATGCCGCGGAGCAACTAAGCCTGCGCATCACAGCTACTGAGCCTGCGCGTCTGGAGCCTGTGCTCCGCAACAAGAGAAGGCCGCGACAGTGAGAGGCCCGCGCACCGTGATGAAGAGTGGCCCCCGCTCACCGCAACTAGAGAAAGCCCTCGCACAGAAACGAAGACCCAACACAGCCAAAAATAAATAAATAAATTCATTAAAAATATATACATATATCTTTTTTTAAAAAAAGGCTCTTCCTAAATTAGAAATTAGGAAGTTTAAGAATTCCTTGTAAACCTGAGGCTGTTAGGAGTGAGGGATTTAAAATAAACAAAATGGAGAAAGCAAATTTAGATTACAGCTGTACTATTTGAAGCAGAGTTCATTTTTCTCTTCTTGAGACAATGATTTTCACAAATACTTCTGAGATGTCATATTTCTGATCACCCCTCATATGGAGTTTGTTTTCATTTTCTGGTAATTGCCACAGGCTGAGGGTCATTACACAATTGAGACTGGGAGGCCTTAGCATCTTCTGGACCAGGGAGAATTCCGGAGGTAGATGATAAGAGGTTTTTTTCTGTATTAATCCACTGGCCACCTTTGAAGAGTAGAAGGAAGATGAGATCTCCATAAAGGACACTTGAGACTAGGGTGATCAGGGAGCTAAGAGGAGACCAGGAAGAGGAAGCAATGATCCAGAAGCAAAAAGATTACCTAAGATAGAGACTGAAAAGTGCCTGTTGGACTCTGCAACTAGGAAATCACTGGCAATTTGGGCAAGAGCAGTGATGAGAGTTAAGTTCGAGAAAGATGAGGAACATTGTTTCACCCTTAAGAGACTTGGCCTTGAAGGAGAGGAGAATGAGGGTGGAAGCTGGAGTAGTCAGAAGGCTTAGGGACGAGAGGACCTGCTTATAGGCTCAAGGAAAGTGCCAGTGGAAAGAGAATGCTTGCAGTGCCTAAGGGACCCAGGTTAACAGTATGGGTTAGAGAGTGCAGGAGATGGGGCGCAGAGCATGGGTGGAACCATTTCCTTACACCCAACGACACCTCTTCCACTAAGAGAAGAAAAAAAAGATGCACTCATGTGTAGATAAATTTAGAAGTAGAAGGGCAGGAAATTGAGAGATTATAGTCCTATATCCTCTGTTTTCTTTGTGCTTATGAGAATGATATAGATGTCTTGAGAATATTGGTGAGATTATTTTTAAGTCATTAAGAGGGATGCAACAGATACTGAATAAGAACCAAAGAACTGCCAGGAAGAATCCAGGTAGCAGCTGAGATTAGGACTTGGAATCTAGGGGCAGTAAAGGAAGATAGGTTCAGTGTTAGGTTTTGGTTGATGGCCAGGGTGGGAGGTAAAGGAGTGAAAAGGCACTAGCCATGGAATAATTGAATTGCAAAACCACAAGACCTAAACTAGATAAGGAAGTTAGGGGAGGAGAAGTGGTTATGGGTGTGGTGGTAGAGGGGTCATGAGAAAGAACAGAAGGAAGAAATTTTTTAAAAGGAAAGATCAGAAACAGTGGGTCTCAATACCAGTTTGCAGAAGAATAGGGAGCTTATCAAAAATGCAGATGTCTGGGCCCCATGTCAGAGATTTCAATTTAGTAAGTCTCGAGTAGAGCCTAGGTATCTGCATTATTTTTCCAAGTTATTAATTGCTTTTCAAAAATGGTTAATATGTGAATGACATAAAATTCAGAAAGTACAGAAGACATACAATGAAAAGTAAGTGTCTCACTCCTATGGTAACTTCTGCTGTCATTTTCTCAGATGTCCTATTAGGGACATTCAATACATAATCTTATTCTTTATATATATGTATATTATATATATGTACATTATATATATATAATATATATATGTATAACATATATGTGACAAACGGTAACATATTATACATGCTGTTCCACACTATTTTTTTTCCTTAAATTTATTTATTTATTTTTGGCTGTGTTGGGTCTTCGTTGCTCGCGCAGTCTTTCTTTAGCAGCGGCGAGTCTTCGTTGTGGTGCGCAGCTTATTTCAGTGGCTTCTCTTGTTGCAGAGCATGGGCTCTAGGCACGCAGGCTTCAGTAGTTGTGGCACGCGGGCTTCAGTGGTTGGGGTGCATGGGTTCTACAGCGCAGGCTCAGTAGTTGTGGCGCACGGGCTTAGTTGCTCTGCGGCATGTGAGATCTTCCCGGACCAGGGCCCGAGCCTGTGTCCCCTGCACTGGCAGACGGATTCTTAACCACTGCACCACGAGGGAAGCTCTGTTCCACACTTTTTAATTGCACTTAACTATGTATCTTAAAGATCAATCCATGTCGGTCCATTAAAAGCTATATAAATATTCTGGACTTCCCTGGTGGCGCGGTGGTTAAGAATCTGCCTGCCAATGCAGGGGACACGGGTTCGATCCCTGGTCCGGGAGGATCCCACATGCCGCGGAGCAACAAAGCCCATGTGCCGCAACTAACGAAGCCTGCTCTCTCTAGGCCCCATGCACCACAACTACTGAGCCTGAGCTCTAGAGCCCATGAGCCACAACTACTGAGCCCACGTGCCACAACTACTGAAGCACCTGCGCCTAGAGCCCATGCTCCGCAACAAAGAGAAGCCACCGCAAGGAGAAGCCCGCACACCGCAACGAAGAGTAGCCCCTGCTTACTGCAACTAGAGAAAACCCGTGCACCGCAATGAAGACCCAGTGCAGCCAAAAAAATAAATAAATAAAATTTAAAAAAAAAGCTACTTTAATATTCTATTGGCTGCTTGGAATTCTATTTTTTAATATCAAAAGATGGAAAACAATGGGTGTATATATTAATTCTCTAATTCAGGGATTCCCAACACTGGAGGAGTTTTTCAACACCCTACGTATAGATGTGCCATAACTTGGAAGTCTACGTTTTTAATAGAACATTGTGATTTAGGTGGTTCATGGACTACACATTGAAAAACACTTGTCACAGGACTTGAGAGCATAATGAGTTCAAAAGATGGAAATACTTAGAGAAAGACAGTGAGAAAACTAGAAAAACAAGGAGGTTTCACTTTGCATAGTGATCTCTACTGATCTTTTTTTGAGAGATTTTATCCCGACTATATCACTCCCCTGGGACATAGATGCAAAATATACTCTTTGTGCATAATTAGAAAAGGCTTATGTATATCAACAGTTGCTGAATCCCAGTGACGATAAGCAAAGCAAAAGCAAAAATCAAAACCAAAACCAAAACCAAACCAAAGCAAGTCAAACCACATGAACAAACAAAACTAACAAAACTAAAATACATTCCCATGTGCTGTCAAGGTTTCCATAAAGAAAGCTGTGAAGAATCTCCAAAGGAAAGATCTTTTTATTACATCATTGGGATATTCATTTTTGCCATTAGAAAAAAGCCACAGCACTCAAAACTAAATGCAATGAGTCTACAACATTGAATTCCTCAGGATTCTTGAATTCTGCTTGGATGTTTTGAGTTGGGTCTAGGACTAATTTAGGAAGTAGCAGACTCTGGACTGAAACACAAGTTTATCTGATTCCACACCTCATTATCTTTCCACTACCAAACACTACTTCCCACCAAGGCATGTTCTTGGTGCTCCCTGCCAGGGAAACCAGATATCCAGCCTCCAGAGGTGACACCTCTCTCATTTCTGCATAACTTCAGGCAGATGCTCTAGATGACACTGGTAACTACTAATCAAGTGAGCTTTTCAGGGAATCACCCAGCTTCATCAGTTGGCCAATAGGTCCTGCTGGAATTATGTTACCTTGGCTGAATCAGAATGGTAAACACGCTTCTTAATATGGTGTAGCTAAACACATCAGACATCTGACGTAGAAGAATCCTTTAATGTCAAAAGATGGGGAATAATGCATGGGTATTTTGTTTATAATTCAGGGATTCCCAGTATTGGGGGAGTTTTTATACACTTCCCCTTTCCTTTCATTGCCCTGCCCCAGAAGTGTTGTGTGTGAGTTTAAGAAAAGTGAATTGCATTTTTAAATATACATCAGAAGATACCCTTAGGATGACGCAAAACTACAGTGAGTTACTGAACTAGTTAGTGTCAATTAAAACATGTTCTAAAGTACTCATCTTATGGAATTGACATTTTTAAAAAACAACAGAGTAGATTGAGATGAGATTTCCAAGAAGGACGAGCTGCTCTTATTTTTTTTATTAAAAAATTTTTTAATACCTTACTGTTCCCTTTTTATTTTATTTATTTATTTTTGGCTGTGTTGGGTCTTCGCTGCTGTGCAAGGGCTTTCTCCAGTTGCGGCGAGCAGAGCCTACTCTTCGTTGCGGTGCGCGGGCTTCTCATTGCGGTGGCTCCTCTTGTTGTGGAGCATGGGCTCTAGGCGTGGGCTTCAGTAGTTGTAGCATGCAGGCTCAGTAGTTGTGGCTCACGGGCTTAGTTGCTCCGTGGCATGTGGGATCTTCCTAGACCAGGGCTCGAACCCGTGTCCCCTGCATTGCCAGGCGGATTCTTAACCACTGCGCCACCAGGGAAGCCTGGCTGCTCTTATTTTACTTATTGATATTTAGCTCCATATCCAGATAGTGGTATTTTACAATTGTATTATGTAAGACTTGGGAAGTTCCACACTCCTCCAACCCCCGCCCCAGCCACCCTTTGACTTTCATTTTCCTGATGTGTTATAAAGTGGTATATAGCTAACGACTAAAAAGAGAATCAGGGAAGAATTCTAGGGCACCTCCCGTCTCTTCCAAATTTCTTCACCTTTATTCCCTATTTCTTCTATGCTGGTGAAATGCTTTTGACTGTTGAAGAGTTACCAACTAAAAGCTAAAACAGATTAAAATCTTTAATTGAAAAGTCCTTGCTTTCTGTGTTGCTTTATTTATTCAACTTACATTGACTGTCAATTGATCTTAACAGCTTGCTACTGGGCATTGTGTGACAGGCTGAGAAGTGCCCTGCCCTCAAGGAATGTACAGTTTAGTTGGAGGGATATAAAGAAGTACACACTTAGGTGCCAAAAGAATGGAACATATGAGTACTCTAGGCTATTCAAACAATAGATGAATGGGTTTGAAATAGTCATAATGAATCTTAGTAGACAGATGGAGGAGTAAGGTTTTCTAGGTAAGGCACATGGCATCAGTGACAGTATAGAGGCAGAAACTGGTAAATCAATGGGCTGATAAATAAAAATAAATAAATGTGTATGCTGATATTCATGTTAAAAGGTTTTATGTTAGGAAATAATGGGAGCTAAGTTAGAGAAAACAGGGATTCAGGTTGTAGGGGACGTCGAATGCTTGGCTATCGAGTATGTCTTTAGTACTCTAGGCACCAGAAGGGAATTGAAAGCTTCTGAGAAAAGGAGGGGCACGGGCAAAGTGGATTGGGGAGATTCATTTGTTGGTGGAATGCAAAATGGTTTTGAAGAGAGATTGGAGGCAACAGGAGGCTATGTGGTCTGAGCTTATGAGAGTTTTCACCAGATTGATCGATCTGGCCGTGTAAAGGAAGGCTTGAGCCAGAGAAAGCCTAGGAAGCTAGACATGGAGGAGGGCGTATGAGGTTCTAAGCCTGAGCGAGTGGGAAAATGTTGGTTTCACCAAGAGAAATAAATAAGAAGGGCTGGTCTGGGGGGGCATGTGTGTAGAGAAAGACATGGTACCTGCTACATTTAGGTTGCCGGCAGGACATGAGGCTATGATGTCTAAGTGGATCATTGCTACCGCATAAACTGACCAGAGCTGCAGTCCGTATGCCTCTGCTCTGAGGTGGGCTTGGGTGGGGGTTACTAGAAGGTTTTGCACACTCAGCTTTGTCCCTTTCAGGCAGGAGAGAGCATCCACTGTCAGAGCCTTCTGAGTCCTCAAGGGGCCTGGTCAGGAAGTACAATTTTAATAGAATTAGCTGAAAGATGAACACATGTCAGGTGGTGGTTTGGCAGTAAGTCATTGCTGCTAACTTTGACAGCCTAAGTGTCACATTATTGATGGCTTTATGCATGGCTAAGAGGGTTAACATTCAGCAAATTAGATTCCTCAGTTTTTGTCCTGCTCTTGTATTTTATGGGTATGATAGGGTATGTTACCTTTCTGCGCCTCGGCTTCCTGTTTTTAAAATAGGAAGCTTGTTGTGGCAACATTCATAAAATTTTGAAAGCTACAGATAAAAAGCACTGCAGCATTCTCTTGCCTCCCACCCTCACCCCAAAGACTGAGTCCGTCTCTGCGAAAGGTCATCCGTTTCACTGAATTCTTTCAATGGCTAATTCCCTACGTCAGTTAATTAGCATTTTTCTAAAATGCTTTTACCAGTCCAGAGCTCAAAGATGAAGTCTATAACTGTCTTTTCTATCTCTTGGATTTGCTCATCCTACTGACCCTTTTTTACTCAGTGGCTGGTGCCATGTGACTCCCACTTCTAGGCTCTTGGATCAAACCCAGCCATACTGGAGGGGAATTAGAGTTCTATATTAATACTCTGGGACCTCAGCATGAAGTAACCATGGTCAGTGTGAAATGCAGTCTCAGTTCTAGGTATTAAGTGCCTCCTTTGTTTCTAAGTCTCCCTCTGTCTGCCAGATCTGGGCTTTGGATACTTGTCTTGTTGCCTTGAGCCCAAGTCCTTGTCCTCCATACTTGCCCAGTACCTCCTCTCAAGGACCTGAATTCTACTTGTTTTCATCAGTTCCCCAAAGGGAGAGAAATCCAGACCTGGAAGACAATACTGAGGCTGGGGCCTTGCTATAAGCAACACATTTCCTTAAAGCTTGCCATGATTTCCCAATTTCTGTCTGCTCCTGGATTTCCCAAGGCCGCGTAGCCGCTGCCCATTGGCTTACCACACTCGCATCCTCTGTGTTGAACAAGCCTATCCTGGCTGCCTTCCTGGTTGCTGCCGGTTACACACCCTCCAAATACTGTCTTCTGGCTGCACACTCGTCACAACAGATGGGTCTGCCTCCAATTCCATGGATGTATCTAGTTCTGGTCTCCACTTCTTCCAGTCTACCTCACCCCAATTACAGTTAATCCTTTTACATTAAACTACAGCAGATATTTGCTGGAGTGGAAACTGATGTGGTATTGGAATTTTATCCTTGTTTACATCTTCCTTTGTGTTGGAAAAGCTTGGGATCACTTCCAAAAGCTGCTTAGAGAGCTTTCCTGTCTTCTTCAGGAGAAACAAATGAACACTTGACAATACCTTGTGTCTGTGACAAAGGCTCAAGGCCACTCTCTTAATTGTAAAATTGCATATTTAACCTTAATTTTGCTTTTAGACATACTAATATATTTTAAAGTATATTTTAGCCAGTGTTCATTCACGTTCATTCACGTCTCTCAATTTCATGTTATTGGAACTTCATGGCTTTGTGCTTATAAGGAAACGAACAAATCAAGGCTGGGGATGGTATTCTACATTGGTAGTTTCAAATTTTAAGGTATATTAAAATCTTCCAGAGGGTTTGTTAAAATAGATAGCTAGGTTTCACACCCAGAGTTTCTCTGGATGCCTGAGAATGTGCATTTCTTTTTTTAAAATAAACTATTCTTTTAAAAAAAATATTTATTTATTTGGCTGCACTGGGACTCTTACTTGCAGTATGCAGGATCTAATTCCCTGACTAGGGATTCGAACACCTGGCTGCTTGTATTGGGATCACAGAGCCTTAACCACTGGACCACCAGGGAAATCCTAAAAATTTGTGTTTCTAACAAGTTCTCAGGCAATGTTGACACAGCTGGTCCTGGGATTACAGTTTGAGAACAACTGGCCATACGTTTAAACTGGCCACAGGTGACCAGAAGCTGAGCAGTTATTGACCAGTTCAAACTCTTATCTGAATGGATAAGGTGGAGAGTGCTGAGAAATAAACTTCCAAAGTTCAGTCCATGCAGTTAGGATGACTGGTGGTTCCAGAGGTCTTTCAACCACTTCTGAGAACTACTTGGGCAATCACTTAGTTTCTTTGTGCTTGGGTTTCCTAATTCATAAAGTAAGGCTAGCCTGTATGCTGCCCTTACAGGAGTATTGTGAAGGTCAAATGAAATGGGTGTGGAAATGTTTGAACTGTAAAGTGGTGTGACTCTGGGAGGTATTGCAATTGTTTTTCAATATTCTTCTTAAAACGTCACCACGGATTTCTTTTGGCTCTCTTGCTTTTCTCATTAATTATAGCAACTTTAATCCAGGAATAGAGAGTACATTTATTGCTATCATAAACTCAAACTTCAAACTTTTTTTAAAAAAATTTTATTCAATGAGATCAGACATGCCATATAAACATTACACAGAGCCAAGAATGATTCCCAGACTTTACAGCTATAAAAAGAAAAGTACGAGACCCTGTTGTGACTTGGGGTGGAGACGCCGTTAATCTTTCAACCCTGTTTAAATTGGCCCATTAATAAAAATGGCTACAAGTTACAGCACGTTAAAAAATAAAATCACCGTGTACAATGATCAACCTGTCCACCCCATACCTTTACACCTCTTGCAACTTCTGTTAATTTATCTGTCTTTGGAAGTAGTAAATCTGTCCAATCCTGGCCGTGGTTATTTTTCTCAGTCAAGGGCCTCCAGCTCACTTTATGGACCAACACAGTTCTTGCTCAAAGTGGGTGCGTTTGTGAGTTTTCAACCGTCATCAGCTGTACCTAATCCTTTCCGGCCTTCAAGGAGTATCTCAGATATGAGCCTCATTGTTCCTAGGCCTTTAATAAATATCGTAATTCGTCAGCCAGGATACTGACAAGGTCTCGGGGGGTGGAAGACCCGGTTTCTGGACTGGTGAAGGAACTTGCCAGCTTCGGGTACCGGGAGCGCAGTGGGGTGTACCACAGCCTCGACTCGCTATCCCCGGAACCTCAGCAGCCCCGCCCCCGGGCCCGGGCCCGGTCCAGCGTTCGCGTCCGCTCGCGCTTCCCCCGGGCGCCACCAGGAGGCGCCCGCGGCTGCGGAGGCGCTGCGCGCACCCGCGGGGAGCCGGATCAAGGGGCGGAGGGAGAGGAGAGGAGAGGAGAGGAGGAGCTGGAGGGGGCGCGGCTTGCTCCCGGTGCCTCCCGGGCGCCGGGCCTCCTTCTCCGCCAGGCTCTGGGCTGGCGGCCGGCGGGGGTCGCGGCGGTGGCAGCGGCGCTGGCGGGCCGCGGGCGGCGGGGGCCTGGCTCCAGCTCCGGGTGTTAGGAAACAAGATGGCGGCGGCGCTCCGCAGGCCGGTCCCCACCTCTTCTCCGCTCTCCTCCGCCCCGCCGCTCGCCTCCTCCTCCTCCTCGATCTCCTCCTCCTCCTGCAGCAACCCCAGCGACCGCAGAAGCGCCGGCCGGCTCTCCCGGAGCTCCGGAGGGGGATAGATTGGGCAGCTGCGGGCTCCGGCGACCAAGGCAGAGCTGGGGCCGGGGCGGGGACGGCGACGGCGGCGGCGGCGGCGGCGGCGGCGCCGGGTGGGGATGGGGTCGCAGACGCTGCAGATCCTCCGGCAGGGGGTGTGGGCCGCGCTCAGCGGGGGCTGGTACTACGACCCGCACCAGGCCACCTTCGTGAACGCGCTGCACCTCTACCTGTGGCTCTTTCTGCTCGGCCTGCCCTTCACCCTCTACATGGTGAGTGTGGGGGCGGGGAGGAGGGCGGCTCCATACCCTTCTGGCGGGCCGGGTTTCCCGAGTCCGGCGGGCGGTCGCGCCTCCCTGGCTCCGGGCTGGGGGTGCGCCCTCTTCCCCTTCCCGGTGCGCGCCCCCCACCATCCCGCGCCCCGGTCCCCTAGGGGCCCGCCGCCCCCCTCGCTCTGGTGCTCCCCTCCCCCACCCGTGCTCCCCACTGTCCTCTCCCTGGAGGGCTTCCCCTATTTCAGTGATGACAGGAGAAGCGAATCAGCAGCAGCCTCCGCCTCCCGCCCCCGGGCGCCCAGCCCGTTTTCTGGGAAGTGGTAGCTTCCTAGGCCCCTTCTTCGGGGTTCCTGATCCTGCCCTCTCCAGCCTTTCTAGCCGGGTGGGTGAAGCCCGAGTGGGGCTCCCTGCCTCCGCGTCTGGTGGTGGGCGCCGAGCGTTCTGCTCCCAAGGGCCGCCGCATCCGTCCCTGGCGCGCGTGCTTATCTGCGCTCCGTTCCTCGGGCGCCGGACACCCCTGGGGCACTCCCTGCCCCTGGGGCAGTTCTCGCTCCTCCTCTCCGGGGAGTACTCTCCCTCCACCTCGCTTCTAATCCGGGTGCGGAGCTGCAGGGAAGAATGTGTGCCGCTCGGTGCGGAATATATTTTGTGGGGAGTCCGGGCTCTTACTCGCTTAGACGTAGTGGTTGAAAATCTGACTCTCGCCCTTCCTGCCTCTCAAAATCCTGTTTTTGCTTACCAGTGGTTCTTTTCTGTTCGGCTCCGTGGCCAGTGGCTTTTATTTCCAGGCCAGCTTTGGGGGTAGGGAGCGGGGGAGATACGGGGAATCTGGCTGGCATTTCAGCAGATTTGTTTGGGTTGGTTCAAGGCCTTGTACTGACTGATAGGAAGAAAGGAAAGTACTGCCTGTTGATGAATTCAGTACGATCAGTTTCTCCGAACGATCTAGGGTTTTAAGATATATTTTCACCGAAAGTTGTGAGCGCATTTTCTTTTTTAAAACACATTGGGTTAGGGTGGGGCATTAGGGAGACTAATGTGGAAGAGAGGTGATACTTAACGCTTCAGTTAAAATTTTAAAATAACCAGAAGGGAGGAAAGATTGGTAACTGTTTATTTTAGGAGAATGCCTTTGAATGTATTTCTGCTAACGTTGTGGTTCTTCGTGGAGCTGTAGTAAGGGTGCTGGATTAGAAAATCTGGTGAGGATACCCATTTCTTTCCTAAGTGAAGCTCATTTACACCACTTGGCAGAAAAAGTGGAGGAAGATGTACTAAATTTCACATTCTCAACAACTTTTAATTTTTCATTGAAATCGTTTGGGAGGGACCTGCTGCTAGAGGTAAAAAAGCCATTTTAAAAAAAATACTGAGTAACTGATGGCTTATTTCTTTAGGGGACTTGTTCAGTCTTGTCACTTTCTGAAAATTTATCACAAAGTGTTATAATTTTCCATTAATTCTGGCCCAGGGAGTTAATTCTATTTGCACTTCTCTATCTTCCAGGAATATGACATAATTAATGAACAGGTTAATTACTTTGGGTGTAAGAATCCTCAGGCTGTCACAGAGCTCTTTATAGCAGTTTTCTTTTATATCCAAGAGAATTGTAAATTTAAAACTGAAGCTGGTTCTCAGCTAAGACTCTTGGTGTTATTAAGGCATTATTAGAGCAAATGGAAAGCACTGAGTTCACTGCTTCTTTTTGGGAGTTTATTCAGTTAAATTTAATTCACAAATAAATATTTGAATGTCTACTGTGTGCTGGGCAATTTGCTGGGTTCTGGGAAAATAAAATTGCTTCTCTGACTTTCTTGTTTATGTTAATGGCAACTCTGTTTTTCCTAAACCTTTAAAAAGCTCTCGTTGATTCTTCTCTTCCTCTCTCTTCACATCCGGTTCAGCAACAAATCTTGTGGGTTCTATCTTCGAAACCTAACTAGAATCCAGCTAATCATCATCACCACTCCTTTGGTTCAAGCCATCATTATGTTTCTCTTGAGTTGTTGCAGTGTTCTAATGAGGGTCAGTGCTTCCATTCTTTATTCTCTATTCATAAAGATGTCTGAGTGATTCCTTAAAACGTAAGTCAGATCGTGGCACTCAGCTCAGAGCCTCCCTTCCCATGTGTTTACCCCCCCCCCCCACTCCATTTGCCTTCTTACAATTTTCCCCACACAATAACTGTGTTCCTGCCTCAGGGCCTTTGCACTTGCTATTCTCCCTCTGGATGACTCCTCCCCTCCAGATATATGTGTGACTTAACATGCTGCACTTATTTCAGGTTTCAGTTATATGTGAGGCCTTCCTTGATAACCACTGTAAAATAGCAACTTCCCAGCTCCTACAATACTTCCTAGCCCTCCTACCCTCCTTTATTTAATAGCACTTGTTACAAATTGGTATATATTTATTACTTAATGTCTCTCTTATCCCATTAGAATATAAACTCTAACAGGGCAGAGACTTTTTGTTTACTGCTGTGTTGTCAAGACCTAGTTCAGTGCCAAGCACATAGTGAGAACTCAAATATGAAATGAATGATCAGAAATGAACAAAACACAGCTTTTGCCTTCAAGGAAGTTCAAGTCTAGCTTGGGGATAATGAACAATTACAAGCATTAGAATTGTTGTGAAAAGGTAAGTACAGAATGACCCTGAGCTTTTAGTCAGGGGATTGATCCTAGTCTGGGGGCAGTTAGCAAAGAAGATTGGTAAATGTTTACTTGGAAGTTATCAGCATTATAGAGGACAGTCCAAGCCACAGACTAGAATATCTGGGGAGAAAGTATAATTCATTAATAAGAAAATGGCTTGGCCAGAACTCCAAAGCCTAACAGCAGTTAAAAATCAGCAAAGGAGACAAGAAAGGTAAAAGGAAAATGAAGAGAGGAACCCATAACAGAAGCCAAGGAAAAAGTTTTTGAAAAGGAGAAAATGGTAACAAGTGCCAAATTGCCCTCCTGAGAGGCAGTACTAATTTAAATTTTCATCAACAGGATTGAGGGTACTTGACTTCCCAGCTCTTCTCAACACTTTGCAAAAAAGAGTGTCAATGGTTGTAAATTTCTTTTTCAACGGAATGTTGAATAAATGATTTCAGTAATATTCTGTTTTTGATAATAGGCAGAATTTGTCTTAAAGTACTTTTTAATCCAAACTTTTCTTAGTCCAAGCTAAGGATGTTTAACTGCACTAACATATATCACAAAACAACTTCTATTTGAGTTTTCCTATTCTCTGCACTCAGATAATTTTCACAGTTAGGTAATTGGTAAACAAGCAGAAATGTTTCTTTGAGAGAAGATTGATTGAGTCTTTCTGTTATTTTATCTGAGTTAAATCAAACGGTTTTCCTGTGTCTCTGTGCATAGCTGGGGAGGACAGAGAATTATTTTGTAGGTGGGCTAGGACATCTGGGACACCGGGGTAGTAACACTAGGATAGCATAGAGTAATGGTATGGAAAAGCACAGATTACAACAAGTATTCTGTAGATTCTACTATACTGTTGACTTCTTTAGCATTTCAGATGAATTTTACCAAACCACAGTGGAATAGTTACTGATTCTGATTCCTCTGGTTCCTCTCCGTGTCCCCTTAAAAGTTGATTAAATGCTTTCTTTGCTGGAATTGTAAAATAGTTCACACTTCCTTTCCTTCCTTTATCATGAGAACCTGAAGGGTTGCATGTTTTATAACTTGTACCGTTGGTGCTAGTCTCTGTTGCTTTGTGTTATAATAAGAAAGAAAAGAAAACCTAGGGGAAAGCAAGCCATTTCCTTTTGAGATTTTAAGGGAAAAAAAAAAAAGTCCTATTTGTAGAGCTTTGTACAAACCAAATAGAAACCTGAGTGCCAGCTGCCCTGAGAATAGGCAGGAATATTAGTCACAAATTTGAGAAACTTGAATCATGTATGTGGCTGTTTTCCTAATCCTCCTCACTCCCTGAAAGTTGTCTAGACATAAACTAAACAGATCCAAGCACCATAGTTGTCAACCTAAAAACTTTGTATTTTGAAATAATTTTAGGTTTACAAGAAAGTTACAAAAATAGTATAGAGATTCTTATATACCCTTTGCCCAGCTTCCTCTAATATTAAAATCTTACGTAACCATGGTGCATTTGTCAAAATGAAGAAATTAACATCAGTACAGTACTAGTAGAATTGTAGACATTATTTGGATTTCACCAGTTTTTCCATTAGTGTCCCTCTTCTGTTTCAGGATCCAGCCTAGGATACTATATTGCATTTAGTATCATCATCTTTAACATGGCTTGCTTGCTTTCTGTTTTCCCTTACCATGCTGGGATTCTATTCTTTAAGGAATTTTACAATTTATAACAATTAATCAAATTGTGTCTTATAAGAAAAATTAGTGAAAGGTTATATGTCTGTGATAGGTACATTTTAGATGGAGAAAAGAGGAGAGTATTCTGAATGATTTTTAAACCAAGCATTGACCGTTAACCTATGTGAGGCTGTTTTTGAATTGAGATATTTTACGTATGAAGAATTGTATGACATGAAATAATTCTAAAGAAGAAAAAGACTTTAGACCTCATTCACACAAAATGGACACCAGTGTCTTAGCTTCCTCCTATAATGCTGTTTTCCTAATTTATAAATTAGAAGCAATGAGACAAATGCACAACCATATTACAAGGTAGACTGTGACTAATCCCTTATGTGTCGTAAAGTGTTCAGGAATTGGAAGGAGGATGCAGTTATTTCCTAGAAGGCTTTATGCAGAGGATAATTCATACATTCACAACCTTGACTGTATGCTGGGCACTGTGGTAGGCCTTATGGTGGGGGACCTTTATAAGGTTTGTTATTTGTGCTGGAACATCATTTCCCATAATCATCCCACCAGGCAAGTGAATCTTTGTTCTATGGAAAAGATCATTTAGTGAAAGAATAGGTGTTCTTGGGTGTAATGGTTTGCTCTGCTATCAAGTATTTTATTGTAATATATCCAACATGTTAAAGCTTTCTTAAACCTTGTTTAATTGTTCAAAGTTATAGTTCCTAGAATTTATAAAATTTAACATGATATCTAACATGGTTAGTGTTTTGTTCCAAATTTCCCTTTCATTGTTGGCTTTGCCTTTGATTTGGTAATCTTACACAACTGCTGACAAGTGTTTATAGCATCGTTTTTGTTCACATCATTATGCAATGTCAGTGGTACTCAAACTTTCACTGTGTATCTATCTTGGCTTTCTTCCTTATTAAAGAATATCTGTAGGTAAAACACGGAAAGTCAAAGTAACTAAAATCACACAGTGCACCACATAGCTCTTCACGCTGTTCTAGGCATTGGCAGGTGGCTTTCAGCTAATTATAACTATATATTTTTGCTCACTAGTGGGGTGAGCAGAATTAGAATTCTCCATTGGATGGTTTCAAACTACCTGCCCTCCACTCCTCTGCTCATTCTGAGTAACCGCTTATCCCTTTTCCTTCTGTAGCAAGGTACACA
Organism: Tursiops truncatus; assembly: GCF_011762595.2. NCBI lineage: Eukaryota > Metazoa > Chordata > Mammalia > Artiodactyla > Delphinidae > Tursiops > Tursiops truncatus. The sequence continues at coordinate 31,375,405 of NC_047035.1, read as the reverse complement.
TCACAACACAGGCTGGCGTGAGGCTGATGTTGAGATAATCCTGAGTCTGCTTTTTCTTTTCTTTTAAAAGGAAGTTACTCAGCAGCTTTGGAAGATTATTAGGAATTCTTTTTATATTCCTTACTAGTGTCTCTCATGATACTTCCCTTGAGAATTGCTGGCCTGCCATATGACACAGGCTTCTACACAAGAGATAACATAGGACAGAGCTGCCATTACCTTTCTTCTTAAAAAAAAAAAAAAGCCCACCATCTAATAACTGGGAATTAGTTTGCCTGCATTCCTATTTTGCTTTACTCCAATAAATCAGTATCTGGGGGAGATTCCAGGCAAGTGTATTTTGAAAAGCCACTCCCCCTAGATGTACCAACAGAAAAAGCCTGTAGGTGATTGCTGGTGAACACCTCATGCTAACAGTCACTACCTGGGAGTTTTAGTCTATTATTTGTGACTGTCTGAAAATACCTTATTGTTTCCTGCTTAGGTTGCTGGTTTAACTCATCTCCTTTTTTTCAGCAGTGAATAAATTACTGAATAACTTTGACTCTGGCTGTAATGGGGGCTTTTATGGTACTGATAATAGTAATGCTTATATAGTGCTTTTTACCCAGTATAGTATAATTCTTGAGCATTTCACCCTCCAGTTAAAAAGCCATTGTTAGGTTTTTTATCATGAAAATATTACTAGTTGTAGAAATTGTTCCATGTGGTAATCATAATCCAAAATAAAAGTACATATAATCCAAAGTAAGGGTCCAGAATAAAAGCAAACAACGCTGTGGCAATAGTGTGGTGCACATTTGTATATCTAAGATTTTACACCTGGAAGTTCGCAGCATAAGTTTCTAGAAAAATTGCTGGGTCAAATTATGTACATTTAAAATCGAATGTCAAATTATACCTCAGAAAATGTTGTACCAGTTTTTATTCTCACTAGTGTATGAAAGGACCTGTTGCCCTTTGTTTTCACCAGCATTGGTTATTATGTCTTTTTGATGTGATAGTGTAAACTGGCATCTTGTTTTAATTTTTGTTTTTTTATTAATAGGTTCTTTGAGTATCTTTTCATAGGCTTAGTAGACATTTATATCTTTTTTCTTTTAGCTGCCTGTTGCATCCTTTATCCTTTTTTGAAAGTCATGTTCTTTCTAAGTGATTTTTGAGAGCCCCTTGAATGTTTAAAAATTAGCTCTTTGTTATGTATTAAAAATTTCCCATAATTTGTCTTTTAAGTGTATGATTGAGGTTTTTCTTTGTTGTTGTTGCGGTGCGCGGGCCTCTCACTGTTGTGGCTTCTCCCGTTGCGGAGCACAGGCTCCGGACGCGCAGGCTCAGCGGCCATGGCTCACGGGCCCAGCCGCTCCGCGGCATGTGGGATCTTCCGGGACCGGGGTACGAACCCCGTGTCCCCTGCATCGGCGGGCGGACTCTCAGCCACTGCGCCACCAGGAAAGCCCTGATTGAGTTTTTTGAGCATATAAATTTAACATTTTTAGTAGTTACATTTGCTATTTTTCTTCCTGTGGTAAAGACCTTCCCTGTTAAAAACTTGTAAAAATCATGTTTTCATCTAATAATTTTTAAATTTGGGGATAAATTTGCGTGGTTAAATAAAAAAGAAACTAAAAGGTGGTGAAATCCCTCTTTCGTATCTGCCACCATCTTCCCAGTTGCCACCTGCACTACCTCCCATAAAAAACCACTGTGGGGGCTTCCCTGGTGGCGCAGTGGTTGAGACACGGGTTCGAGCCCTGGTCTGGGAAGATCCCACATGCCGCCGAGCAACTAAGCCTGTGAGCCACAGCTACTGAGCCTGCACGTCTGGAGCCTGTGCTCCGCAACAAGAGAGGCCGCGACAGTGAGAGGCTCTCGCACCGCGATGAGGAGTGGCCCCCGCTCGCCGCGACTGGAGAAAGCCCACGCACAGAAACGAAGACCCAACACAGACAAAAATAAATAAATAGATAAATAAAATTAAAAAAAAAAAAAACCACTGTGGATAGTTGCTTGTGAATCCCACCGCAGCTTACAGGCGCAAATTCAAATGTCTGTCTCCGTCTCCCACCGCTGCATTCTTTTTTTAATAAATTTATTTATTTATTTATTTTTGTCTGCGTTGGGTCTTTGTTGCTCCGCGCGGGCTTTTATGTAGTTGCGGCGAGCGGGGACTACTCTTTGTTGCGGTGCGCGGGCTTCTCATTGCGGTGGCTTCTCTTGTTGCGGAGCACGAGCTCTAGGCGCATAGGCTTCAGTAGTTATGGCACGTGGGCTCAGTAGTTGTGGCTCGCAGGCTCTAGAGCACAGGGTCAGTAGTTGTGGCGCACGGGCTTAGTTGCTCCGTGGCATGTGGGATCTTCGCAGCCCAGAGCTCAAACCCGTGTCCCTGCATTGGCAGGCGGATTCTTAACCACTGCGCCACCAGGGAAGTCCCCCACCACTGCATTCTATGTATTGTTTTCCCTCCACTTAATACATCTTTTTTTTTTTTTTAACATCTTTACTGGAGTATAATTGCTTTACAATGGTGTGTTAGTTTCTGTTTTATAACATGGTGAATCAGCTATACATATACATATATCCCCATATCTCCTCCCTCTTGCGTCTCCCTCCCACCCTCCCTATCCCACACCTCTAGGTGGTCACAAAGAACGCAGAGCTGATCTCCCTGTGCTATGCGCCTGATTCCCACCATTTAATATATCTTAAAACACCTGTGCATCAGTACCAACTGGGCTTCCTCAGTGTTTTATTTAAATTGAGATATACTTGATATATAGCATTATATTAGTTTCAGATATACAACATAATGTTTGAATATTTGTATATGTTGTGAAATGATCACCACAATAAATCTGGTTAACATCTTTTACCATACATAGTTAGGAAGTTTTTTTCTAGTGATGAGAACGTTTAAGATTTATTCTCTTGGGAACTTTCAAATATATGATACAGTAGTATTAATTGTAATCACCTGTACATTACATCCTCATGATATATTATTTTATAACGGCAAGTTTGTACCTTTTGTCCCCATTCACCCATTTCACCCACCCCCTACCCCTAACTCTGTCAACCACCAATCTGTGCTTTATACAGTATCTATGGTCTGCGTTTTGTTTTGCTTTGTTTTTAGACCCCACATATGAGATCATACAGTATTTGTCTTTCTCTTTCTGGTTTTTTGTACTTAGCATAATGCCAGACAAGGTCTATCCATGTTGTTGCGAATGGCAAGATTTCCTTTTTTATGGCTGAGTAGTATTCTATTATATATATAATCACATTTTCTTTATCCATTCATCCATTGATGCACATTTAGTTTGCTTCCATGTCTTGGCTATTGTAAATAATGCTGCAGTGAACATGGGAATGCATATCTCTTTTTGAGTTAATATTTTCGTTTCCTTCAGATAAATATGCAGAAGTGGAATTGCTGGATCATATGGTGATTCAGTTTTTAATTTTTAATTTTATTTTTCTTCTGCAGTACGCGGGCCTCTCACTGTTGTGGCCTCTCCCGTTGCGGAGCACAGGCTCTGGACGCGCAGGCTCAGCAGCCATGGCTCACGGGCCCAGCCGCTCCGCGGCATGTGGGACCTTCCCAGACCGGGGCACGAACCCGTGTCCCCTGCATCGGCAGGTGGACCCTCAACCACTGTGCCACCAGGGAAGCCTTATTTTTAATTTTTTGAGGCACCTCTGTACTGTTTTCCATAGTGGCTGTACCAGTTTATGTTCTCATCAACAGTGCACAAGGGTTCTCTTTTCTCCACATCCTTGTTAACACTTGCTCTTTATTGTCTTTTTGATATTAGCCATTTTTACAGGTGTGAGGTGATATCTCATTGTGGTTTTGATTTGTTGAGGATTTTTGCATCTATTCATCAGTGTTATTGGCCTGTAATTTTCTTTTCTTGTGGTATCTGGTTTTGGTATCAGGGTAATGCTGGCCTCATCAAGTGAGTTTGTAAGTGTTCCTTTGTTTTTTGTTTTTGGGAAGACTTTGAGAAGGATTGGTATTAGGTTTTTAAATGTTTGGTAGAATTCACCAGTGAAGCTGTCTGGTCCTGGACTTTTGTTGGGTTTATTTTTTTTATTTTTAATAGTTCCATAGTAATGCATTGCATGGATATATTATTTATCATGTTACCTGCTGATAGATATTTAATTTGTTTACAGACTTTTGCTAACACAAACCATGCTGCAGGAAATAATCATACAGATGTCATCTCACATGGGTCTAGATATAATATTAAGATAAATTCCTAGAAATGAGATTGGTTGGTCAACAGGGTAAGTGCTTTTGTAGTTTTGAAAGAGAGTGCCAAATTGCCCTCCAGAGGGATTGTACCACTTAACTGGCATGCCTGCAGGCAGTGTATCAGAGCCTCTTAGTGCTCTTGTGTGCCACAGCCTCACATAGTTTTGCGATTTTCATAGGTAAGAAATAGTATCTTAGAGTGGTTTTAATTGGCATTTGTCCTACTTTGAGTGGGATTGAGCTGCTTTTCATAAGCTTCAGGGTCATTTTTTCCCTATTTTTCTGTAGTAGTTCATATGCTTTATCCATTTTCTACTAGGTTATATGTTAAGAATTAATTATATGTTAGTCCTCTGTAATCTAATTGCAAACATCTAATAGTTTTTATAGTTCATCCAATTTGGAATTTATTTTGCTGTAAGCAATATATGAGTGTCTAGTTAAAAAAAAATTTTTTTTTTGATAGGCAGTTGTCCCAATCAACCTAATGTATTAAACAATCCTGTCTTTTTCTCAGTGATTTAAATGCCACCTTTCTAATCTAAGTTTCCCTGGGGGTATTTGCATTTGGTTTTATCAATATGTCTTTTCTTACATGAATACCATACTTTTTTTAAAAATAAATTTATTTTCTTTTATTTATTTTTGGCTAAGTTGGGTCTTTGTTACTGTGTGCAGGCTTTCTCTAGTTGCGGTGGGGGGGGGGGGGCTACTCTTCGCTGTGATGCGCCGGCTTCTCATTGCGGTGGCTTCTCTTGTTGTAGAGCACGGGCTCTATGCGTGCGGGCTTCATTAGTTGTGGCTCACGGGCTCTAGAGCGCAGGCTCAGTAGTTGTGGTGCACGGGCTTAGCTGCTCCGTGGCATGTGGGATCGTCCCGGACCAGGGACGATCCTATGTCCCCTTGAACCCGTGTACCCTGCGTTGGCAGGTGGATTCTTAACCACTGCGCCACCAGGGAAGCCCAATACCATACTTTTTTTAGTGATCTTAGTTTTATGTATTTTTCCTTCTTAGTAATAGTCTTACCTTGTTATTTCTTCTTCTTGTTATTTCTTTGGCTATTCTTGCATGTTTATTCCTCCATTTTGTTACATTTCCCAGGGATGTTGCTGAATTTTTTACTGAAAAGTATTGAATTTTGGATTACTTTAGGGAGGGAAGTTTGATGTCTTTATAATATTGAGTGAAGGTGAACTCTTCATTTCTTTTATGTCCCTCAGTAGATTTTTTTTTAAAGAAGTTTTCTTTATGTTAACCTTGCACATTTTCCCTTAGGATTATTATTCTTACATTTTAGTTTCTAACACTACTGTAAGTGCAACCAATTCTTTCTAACTGGCTGTTGCTTATTATGTAAGAAAAATCATGATTTTTTAAAAAACCTTATTTTAGAATAGTTCTAGATGTATAGAAAAATTGTAAACATAGTTCAGAGAGATCCTATATATCCTACACCCAGTTTCTCCTGTTGTTAACATCTTAGTTTACTGTGGCACATTTGTCACAAGAAATGAACCAATATTAATACACCATTATTAACTTATAATCTGTACTTTGTACAGATTTCTTTCTTTTTTTAACTAATGTCCTTTTTTTCTGTTCCAGGATCCCATCCAAATCTATTGATTTCAATTTATTAAATTTGCAACCAGACACTGTAGAATTAGGTTATTCTTTCTAATAAGTTTTCTGTTTAAAAGGATTTTCAGATATGCAATTATATTTGTAAATAATAATTTTAACTTCTTCCCAATATTTATACTTTTTTCTCTTGTGTAATTGCTTGGTATGGTACTTTACGTATCTATTGATGTAATAAATAATGTTGAAAATATGAACAACCTTGCCTTGTACCCTTCTTTAATGGGAATTTTAGTGTTTTACCATTGAGCATACTAAGTTTTTTTTGGAATATAGATTCTTTTTTCTTTACTATGTTATGGAAGTATTTGTCCATTTTCCAGTGACTTCTGGTGGTTCACTATCAGACTAATGTTTACCTCTGTGTATCCTGAGGTCTCACAAGTCTTACCTGCGTCATCTTCTTTTTTGTAGTTAATCTTTGTTTTCTCTGAACCATTTCTACTCAGAGGTCGTTTTGTTTGCTTTTCTCAGATTTGTCACTACATTGCTCAAGCATTATTAGCAACGTCAGATAGTTCTTGTGCTGTTATATGCCCATGCACTATCTCCTTTCAAGTTGTCTCACTAAACACTCATCGTAGCCCTGTGAAATGAAGACACTGTTTTTATCCCTATTTTTCTGATGAGGAAACAGAGGCTCCTAGAAGTTAAACCACTGGTTCAGGGTTATGTAGATTGCCTCTGCCGTTTTTCCCTCTGGCCTCCGGAGGACCATCACGGTCACCCTCCACCGTGTTCCTCCACAGTCTTGCACGGTGCTTTTCTGATTAATCTGTTTCTGAAAGCCTACTTGTGATTGATTGGGATGAACTAAGTGTCCCTGGATCTTTTTCAATATGTATTCTGAATCTAGAACTCTCAGAGCTGGCCTTGAAATCACCATCTAATTATATCTTTAATCTTGGCTCCCCTTCCCAACTAGCACATTATATGAATACAGCGGAAGCCCATTATAAACCTCCCAGGGATTTAGTTACGGTTCTCACATACAGTTAAAGTGAGGTAATTTGTCTCACTCATCATTTTGGTGGGAGAGGTTAGTTAGCCTTGTTCTATAGAATGTACAGGCATACCCCGTTTTACTGTGCTTCGCTTTATTACGCTTCACAGGTACTGCATTTTTTAACATGTTGAAGGTTTGTGGCAACCCTGCATTGAGCAAGTCTTTTGGTGCCATTTTTCCAACAGCACTGTTCTCTTTGTGTCTCTGTGTCACATTTTGGTAATTCTCACAATATTTCAAAATTTTCATTATTATCAAATTTGTTATGGTGATCAGTGATCGTTGTTTACTATTGCAAGAAAATTCTGACTTGCTGAAGGCTTAGATGATGGTTAGCATTTTTTAGCAATAAAGTATTTTTACATTAAGGTAAAAATACATAAGGTAAAAAGTACAAAAAAATAAGGTAAAAAGTACATTTTTTCTAGCCATAATGCTATTGCACAGTTAATAGACTACAGTATAGTGTAAATATATATATACACACATATATATATACACATATGTTCTTGCACTGGGAAACCAGAAAATTTGTGTGACTTGCTTTACTGTGCTCTTCACTTTAGTGCAGTGGTCTGGAAGCAAACCTGCAATATCTCCAAGGTATGCCTGTATTATAAATGGATTTTACGAAAATGTAATATCCTTTTACTAGTTGGTCTTATACAGGCCTCTTTCCTTGCTGTGTTTATATAAAATACTATTTCTTCTTGCCGCTGCTACTACTATTACATGTGCTCCTTCACTCCAGCTACAGAGATGCAACATTTGCAGTCTGTTTATATCCTGTCCATTACAGTCTTTTATGAACAAAATCTGGAACTGTAGTCCTTATGAATAGGTAAATAGCAGCAAGAGAAGCAGTTGTTTCAAGGACTGGCACTTTTCGGGAAATTCTAACCTAACTTTGGCACAGCGGTGCTCTTGGTTTCTAGTGGGTAGAGGCCAGGGAAGGTGCTAAACATCCTATATTGCATAGGACAGCCCCCAGCAACATATAAGATTATCTGGCTCAAAATGTCAACAGTGCTGGGGCTGCGAAACTTTGCTCTAGAGCATTCCTTCTTAGTGGGTATGTTGTTGTCCTCAAGGGGGCAAAAATTAGTTCTTGGGTTGGGGGGTGGTTGTCAAATATTTTTGTGTACAAAGTACAGATGTGCACACAGTACATATAGATATACAGTGTTCCTGTGGTGGTAAACTTTCTTGAGGGGCAGTGTTTAGAAAACCTGCACTTCTGTGTGTTTCTCCTTTACTCTCACACTGCTATACTCACAGCACTTCTTACACCAGATGTGTGGGGTTTTCCCCCACACAAGCAATTCTCTGAGACACTGGCTGGGAGTCCTACAGTTTAATTCAACTCTGATGCTGTCCACCTGGAGACAGCGTCAAATCCCACAGGTTAAGTTCTCAGTCCCACGAGACTGCTCCTCTTTCCCACAATTAAGATGCCAGTCCAAAGTCCAGGTTGTTACTTGTGCTTCTGACTGACTGACTGTAAATCGCTGGCTCCCGTGACCCCATCCTGAGGTTTGATTGATTTCCTAGAGAGGTTTACAGAACTCAGGAAAACAGTTTACGTACTGTTTACCAGTTTATTATAAAAGGCTATGATAAAAGATACAGGTGCACCTCCAGCTGGAAGGGATGCATAGAGCAGTATATGCGGGAAAGAGCACGAAGCTTTCATGCCCTCTGTGAGTGTGCCACCCTCCAGCACCTCCTTGTGTTCACCAACCTGGAAACTCTCAGAACGTCATACTATTGGGATTTTATGGAGGTTCCATCACATAGGCATGATCAATTATTAACTCCATTTCCAGCCCCTCTCCCCTATGGAGAATGAGAGATGAGGCTGAAAATCCCAAGCTTCCAATCATGGCTTGGTCTTTCTGGTGACCAGCCCCCATCCAGGAGTCCACCCAGAGTCACCTCATTAGAACAAAAGGCATTCCCATCACCCAGGAACTTCCAAGGGATTTAGGTGACAGGAACCAGAGCCGAAGACCAAATATTAGAACAGAAGATGCTCCTGCGCTCTTATCATTTAGGAAACCGCAAGGGTTTTAGGAGCTCTGTATCAAGAACCGGGGACAGAAGCCAATCTATGTATTTTTTATTATTTCACAGGGAGTAATTAGGGAAAAAATGCCTAAAGAGACTCCTTAGGAGAGCAATAATTAAAAAAAAAAAGTTGAGAAACACTGCCTTGGGGGGAGACTGTCTAGTGTAGTGGTTAAAAACTCAGATTCTTAACCACTAGAGTCAGACTGGGTGTAAATCCTGTTTCTGCCACTTACCGGCTTCAGGCAATGACTTCATTGTCTAAGTTTTCTTATCTGTAAGATAGAAATAATAATAGCACTTTCTTCAAAGGATTGTTGTGAGGCAATCCATTTAAAGTACCCGGCACTTGGTAAAACAATAGTCATCCTCCTTAAGATGCTCAAGGAGAGTAAGGATCCTATTTATTGCGGTGTTTACAGTCCTTAGAAGAATATCTGGGGCTTAATAGGTGTTCAGTAAATATATGTTGAATGAATGAATAAAACTCTTATTTATTGATTTAAGTGTGTCAGAGTTGCCATTATGGAAACTGAGGAAATGGTGGTAGTAAGATAAGCTATGCTCTCCATTCTTTTTTTCTGGTAGGCAGCTTTCATATTTATCTCACCTAACGTCTAGTGTGTGATGCATTCCCTATTTTAGCATTTACTTTTAAAGGAAGAAGTGGATTATATAGCATGCAATACCATCATTCTGTTTCAAGCCAATTGAATGAGCTCAGGGCAAAAACGAAATATGGGTTTTGTTAGTACTCTCATGAGAGCTAGTATACTTTTTTTTTTTGTGGTATGCAGGCCTCTCACTGTTGTGGCCTCTCCCGTTGCAGAGCACAGGCTCCAGATGCGCAGGCTCAGCGGGCATGGCTCACGGGCCCAGCCGCTCCGCGGCATGTGGGATCTTCCCAGACTGGGGCACGAACCCGTGTCCCCTGCATCGGCAGGCGGACTCTCAACCACTGCGCCGCCGGGGAAGCCCGAGAGCTAGTATACTTTTAATTATAAATTTTACCGACTTACATTCTTGTGTTAGGACCTCAGCTTGCAATTTATTCCGTTCTATTTGAGTGAAACATAAAAGAATACACAAGTAATAATGTTTGATAACCTAATTTTTTGTGTATATTCATATTTTATTTAAAAATATTTATTTTTGCTTGATCCTTGTAGTTTTACTTTGGCTTAATGCTTTTGTTATTGAATTAAATTCTTTTGAGTTTTAAGCCTTAAATTTGAACTGTTGTTACTTATTTTGTGCTTGTATAGTACACTGCTTTTATAGGAGTATAGCTAACAAGTGCAAGAAGAGTCGCATTATTTTACATAGGTTTGCCTATAAAATAATCTCACGGAATATATCTTGAACTATTGTTTTGTGAGGTATAGTAAAAAGGTAACCTAGCTTCCGTTCTTTAGAATTGCAAAGTCATGTTGACAGATTTCTTATTTTCACTTACTATGAATCCTGAAAAATTGTTTCAATAGAATATATCAGAAACAAATAGAATAAAGAAATAGGTCAAAAAAAAAAAGAAATAGGTCAAGCAATTTACGTTGGACTTTATGAGATAGCTTCTGGTCTTCATATTTACCGTTTAGATGAATTGTTTTTATCAGTTCACTCAGGGATTTATTTAGACTGATTAAACGATTAAAAGAGTGATTCATACAGCAAAATGTCAAGTTACTAATTTATGGTATGAATCAAGGTAGTTCTTAGTATAGGATATCCCATTCTCTTTCCAGGATGGTTAGGTTTATTCAGAAAAACACGTAAATCAAAACATTGGTGCCTCTCCAGAAACAGACACACAGATCAATGGAACAGGATAGAGAGCCCAGAAGTAAGTCCATGCACTTATGGTCAATTAATCTACGACAAAGGGGGCAACAATATACTAGGGAGAAAAGACAGTCTCTTCCAAGTGGTGCTGGGAAAACTGGACAGCTACATGTAAAAGAATGAAATTAGAACATTCTCTAACACCATATACAAAAATAAGCTCAAAATGGATTAAAGACCTAAATGTAAGACTGGATACTATAAAACTCCTAGAGGAAAACATTGGCAGAATAGTCTTTGACATAAATCGCCGCAATATTTTTTTGGATCTGTCTCCTCAAGTAAAGGAAATAAAACCAAAAATAAACGAATGGGACCTAATTAAACGTAATAGCTTTTGCACAGCAAAGGAAACCACCAACAAAACAAAAAGACAACCTTCTGAATGGGAGAAAGTATTTGTAAATGATATGACTGGTAAGGGATTAATATCCAACATGTATAATCAGCTTATACAACTCAACGTCAAAAAAACAAACAAGCTAATTAAAAAATGGGCAGAAGAACGGAGTAGACGTTTTTCCAAAGAGGAAATGCAGTTGACCAACAGGCACATGAAAAGATGCTCAACATTGCTAATTATAGGGAAGTATATATCAAAACCACAATGAGATAGCACCTCATACCTGTCGGGATGGCTGTCATCAAAAAGAACACAAATAAAAAGTGCTGGAGACGGTGTGGAGAAAAGGGAACCCTCCTGCACTGTTGGTGGGAATGTAAATTGGTGCAACCACTGTGGAAAACAGTATTTTCCACAGTTTGAGGTTTCTCAGAAAACTAAAAATAGAACTAGTGTGTGACTAAGCAATTCCTCTCCTGGGTATATATCCGAAAAAAAACAAGAACACTAATTGGAAAAGATAGAGTCACTCCAATGTTCATAGCAGCATTATTTACAATTGCCAAGATATGGAAGCAACCTAAGTGTCCAACAGATGAATGGATAAAGCAGCCATGGTATATATATATATATAATTGAATACTACCTAGCAATGAGAAAGGATGACATTTTGCCATTTGCAGCAACATGGATGGACTTAGAGGGCATTATGCTAAGTGAAATAAGCTAGACAGAGAAAGACAAGCACTGTATGATATCACTTATATGTAGGATCTAAAAAATACAACAGACTAGTGAATATAACAAAGAAGGAGACTCACAGATGCAGTGGTTACCAGTGGGGCGGGGGGGGGGGCAATATAAGGGCAGGGGAGTGGGAGGTACAAACTCTTAGTGTAAGATAGGCTCAAGGATGTATTCTACAACATGGGGAATATAGCCAATATTTTGTAATAACTGTAAATGAAAAGTAACCTTTAAAAATTGTAAAAAAAATTTTTTAATTAAAAACAAAACATTGGTGCCTCTCAATGTTCTTATAATTTCATTTGGGGGGCTTTTTGATAAAGAACAGAATCAGTCTCTACATAATACCATCTGGATAATATTGAAAGATAAATATGTACTGGTCTCTTTATTTTAGATGCATGAATATCTCTACATTCCAGTTTTTATTTGCTGTTCTGACATATTTTAATAACCAATTATAATTTCCAGATGTATATCAGTTATTTTTTTTACGATACTTCAGGTTGGCTATTGCTTGATGGCTTGGGAATTTAATCTGATCAGAAAACCATTTCAACATAGAGGAAAGCGTGAATTTGTTTTAGAAAGGATTTTTGTGTCATTAATTCCATCTATAGATTGTTGGATATTCTATTTGAGGACCAATACCTGTTTGTTACCTTCATTTTTGAAAAATTTCTAGAATTTCAGTGTGCTATCTTTGAGAAATTGTAGACAGGAATTGTTTGAAGAATCTTTTGGAATTATGTGATGATTGTTTTTTACCCTCCTTTTGTTCTGAATAGTGATCTAAAGATGATTATGGAAACTGAGGGAAAACTCTGCTGTTAATGTACATTCCAGTTTTTTTCTTTCTCACCATCTTTTGTTTTGTAGCATTCTGTCTCTAGTCTGCCACATTACTATATATATTTTAATACAAGCAAACCTCATTTTGTTGAACTTTGCTTTATTGTGCTTCACAGATACTGTGTTTTTTTTTTTTTTTTTTACAAATTGAAGGTTTTGGCAGCTCTGTATCAAGCAGGTCTAATGGCACCATCTTTCCAACAGCATTAGCTCACTTTGTGTCTCTGTGTCCCATTTTGGTGATTCTTGCAGTATTTCAGATTTTTTCATTATTTGTTGTGATGATCAGTGATCCTCGATGTTACTGTTGTAGTTGTTTGGGGGCACCACAAACCGTGTCCACATAAGCCAGCAAACAATTGGTAAACATGTCTTCTGACTGCTTCAGCTGTTCTCCACCTCTCTCGGTTTCCTCAGGCTTCCTTATTCTCTGAGACACAACAGTATTGAAATTAGGCCAATTAATAACCCTTCAGTGGCCTTTAAGTGTTCAACTGAAACTCTCTCACTTTTAATTTCTCATTTTAAATAAAAAGCTATAATTGATTAAGCTTAGTGAGGAAGGCATGTCAAAAGCCGAGACAGGCTGAAGGCTAGGTCTCTTGCACCAAACAGCCAAGTTGTGAATGCAAAGGAAAAGTTCTTGAAGGAAATTAAAAGTGCTACTCCAGTGAACACGCGGATGACAAGAAAGTGAAATAGTCTTATCGCTGATATGGAGAAAGCTCGAGTGGCCTGATGATCAAACCACCCACAGCAGTCCCTTTAGCCAAAGCCTCATCCAGAGCAAGGTCCTGACTCTCCAATTCTGTGAAGGCTGAGAGCGGTGAGGAAGCTGCAGAAGAAAAGTTTGGAGCTGGCAGAGGTTGGTTCATGAAGCTTGATGAAAGAAGCCATCTCCGTAACGTCAGAGTGCAAGGTAAAGCAACAGGTGCTAATGTGGAAGCTGCAAGTTATCCAGAAGATCCAGCTAAGATCATTAATTAAGGTGGATACACTAAACAACAGATTTTCAGTGTAGATGAGACAGCATTCTATTCGAAGAAGATGCCTCCTAGGACTTTCATAGCTAGAGAGAAGTCAGTGCCTGCCTTCAGAGCTTCAAAGGACAGGCTGATTCTTTCATTAGGGGCTGGTGCAGCTGGTGACTTTTTTTTTTTTTTTTTTTTTTTTTTGCAGTATGCGGGCCTCTCACTGTTGTTGGCCAACAGGCACATGAAAAGATGCTCAAGGGCCTCTCCCGTTGCGGAGCACAGGCTCCGGATGCGCAGGCTCAGCGGCCATGGCTCACGGGCCCAGCCGCTCCGTGGCATGTGGGATCCTCCCGGACCAGGGCATGAACCCGTGTCCCCTGCATCGGCAGGCGGACTCTCAACCACTGCGCCACCAGGGAAGCCCCTGGTGACTTTTTAAGTTGAAGCCAATGCTCATTTACCATTCCAAAAATTCTAGGGCCCTTAAGAATTATGCTAAATCTATTCTGCCTGTGCTCTATTGGAAAAGCAAAGCCTGGGTGACAGCACATCCATTTACAACACGGTTTACTGTATATTTTATGTCTCAACAGTAGATCTCACTCTTGAGACCTACTGCTGAGAAAAGAAGACTCTTTTCAAAATATTACTGCTTATTGACAATGCACCTGGCCCCTCAAGAGCTCGGATGGAGATGTACAATGAAATTCTTTTTTTTTTTCATGTTTGCTAACACTATCCATTCTGCAGCCCATGGATCAAGAAGTAATCTTGGGCACTTCCTTGGTGACCCAGTGGCTAAGACTCCGCGCTCCCAATGCAGGGGGCCCAGGTTCAATCCCTGGTCATGGAACTGGATCCCACATGCTGCAATTAAGAGTTCACTTGTTGCAACTAAAGATCCTGCATGCTGCAACTAAAGATCCCACATGCCGCAACTAAAGATCCCCCACACTGCAGTGAAGATCCCATGTGCCCCAACTAAGACCCGGCACAGCCAAATAAATAAATAAGTAAATAAATATTTTTTTAAAAAAGGAGTAATTTCGACTTTCAAGTCTCCTTATTTAAGAAATACATTTCTTGGGCTTCCCTGGTGGCGCGGTGGTTGAGAGTCCGCCTGCCGATGCAGGGGACACGGGTTCGTGCCCCGGTCCAGGAGGATCCCACATGCCGCGGAGCTGCTGGGCCCGTGAGCCATGGCCGCTGGGCCTGCGCGTCCGGAGCCTGTGCTCTGCAACAGGAGGGGCCACAACAGTGAGAGGCCTGCGTACTGCAAAAAAAAAAAAAAGAGAAAGAAAAATACATTTCTTAAGGCCATAGTTGCCATAGATAGTGATTTCTCTGGATCTGGGCAAAGTAAATTGAAAACCTGGAAAGTATTCACCATTCTTGATGCCATTAAGAACACTTGTGATTCATGGAAGGGGGTCAAAATATTGAACATTAACAGGAATTTGGAAGAAGTTGATTCCAACCCTCATGGATGACTTTGAGGGGTTCTGGACTTCAGTGGAGGAAGTAACTGCAGTTGTTGTGGAAATACTAGAGAACTAGGATTAGAAGTAGAGCCTGAAGATGTGACTGAATTGCTGCCATCTCATGATAAGAAGAAAATTTTTTTTTTTTTGGCCACACCACGCAGCATGTGGAATCTTAGTTCCCCGACCAGGGATTGAACCCACGCCCCCTGCAGTGGAAGCATGGAGTTTTAACCACTGGACTGCCAGGGAAGTCCCTCGTGATAAAATTTTAACAGATGAGGAGTTGCTTCTTAATGGGTGAGGAAAGAAAGTGGTTTGTTGAGATGGAAACTACTCCTGGTAAAGATGCTGTGAACGTTGTTGAAATGACAAAGGATTTAGAATATTACAAAAACTTAATTGATAAAGCAGTGGTAGGGTTTGAGAGGATTGACTTTAATTTTGAAAGATGTTCGAGTGTGGGTAAAATGCTATCAAACAGTGTTGCATGCTACAGAGAAATCATTCATGAAAGGAAGATTCAGTCGATGTGGCAACCTTCATTGCTGTCTTATTTTAAGAAATGGCCACGCCCACCCCAGCCTTCAGCATCCACGACCCTGATCAGTCAGCAGCCATCAGCATGGAGGCAAAACCTCTACCAGCAAAAAGAGTATGATTCACTGAAGGCTCAGATGATGTAGCATTTTTTAGCAAAGTATCTTTTAATTAAGATATGTTCCTTTCTTTAGGCATAATGCTTGCACACTTAATAGACCACAGTATAGTGTAAATATAACTTATATGCACTTGGAAACCAAAAAATTCATGTGACTCGCTTTATTGCGGTGGTCTGGATCCACACCCACGATATCTCAGAGGTATGCCTGTGTAAGGCTAGATTCCCCGACTCCCCAACAATTATCCCTCAGCAAAGAAAGAATTACCATATTATCAGAGTCGTTACAAAGTCTTTTATATTACCTGCTGCTTGCTCAGTTACTTTTTTCACCCAGTTGCTTTTTTGTGTTTTCAACAACATGTTTTTTTTGTTAAAGTCCTAAAAAACTTAACATATCAATAGGTATAGTAACTATTACTAGGGTTATAACTTAATAATTTGCAAGTATTGAATGTCATAATAAATTATTAAAGGTAAAACAATGTTACTCAGTTATGGAGATAGGAATATGCATTTATGATGCGAATGGAAAAAGAACAGTTGTCCTAATGAAATGCAAATGGATATTTGTTATAAGCAGAATTTCCAGTAACAGCATCATGTACTTAAAAAGTCTTGGAACTTAAATGACATATACCAAAATGATGATGATGTGCTACGTAAGCCTATGTTAAATAACTCATGATGGCTTTTGTGACGAAGAAAGCTCTGTTGCTAAAGGTATATGTAAATGAATTGAACAAAATTGTTTTATGAAATAAGGTAGAAATATAGTATATCTAAATATATTTTATAGAACATTTTAACTGTAAAGACATTGACTTTCACCAAAATTTACAGGTTCAGATTGTCTAAAAGCCTTTTCTTTCCTTGTTGGGAAAATTAAAAGTATAGGAAAATTCCTGTGAAGTATAGGAGATAACTTTAGTCCATCAGTAGACATCCTTGCTTTTATTTCTTAGGACTCTTATTCCCTCCCTTATTTTTCACATTTGTGCCCTGACTTCTCATTTATGTTTTATATATGCCTATCCTGCCTATCTTTAGCGCCTAACACATATTATTGGTGATGAGTTGTATGTACTATATTACTTTGGTCTCTTTGCAGCTTGTTAATACGTATTTTTGAATGTTGCTTTCCTACAAAGAACATTCTACTGTAGATAAAAATGTAAATACAAATATATGTTTTAGAGTGACATAAATATAAAATGCAAATATAAACAGAAAAATATCTAGTATTTTTAATGATTGTATTTGTATTAAAATAGTATGTAGATAAAATTCAAACTTCCGCAGAAATATGGATAGGCTCAAGTTCCAGTAGTCACTTGTAAACCAGTGCCTTTGGGGAAAATGTATTCTGACTTTGTTCGAGGTTCTTAGCTGGCCTGCTGAAATCAGTTTGACTTCCTATGTAGTTGGAATTCTAGGAAGTTATATTTTGGGTTTTTTTTCCTGTGGGCAAGTATGCCTGAATCCTGACATTGGGAGTAGTTTCTTTTTCTTCTGCAGCCTGTCCTATGAAAGGAGGTATTTACCTGCAGTGGTTAATCGTCAACCCCCGAAGGGGGCTGTGACAAGGGCCGAATCCCTAGAGTTAGGGTTGTGACACAAGGGCTTTCCTAAGTCCTTTGGGGGCAGCCTACATACAAAAACCCTAAGGTTTAAAAACAGTCCTTTTCTTTCTGATCCAACCTCTTTCTTTACCCCTAATTAATAGTCATTGTCTACAATTTATGGGCAATATTTGGTTACTAAGACCTTCTCCCTCCCTTTTCCCCCAACATTCTCTCTGTTGGCCAGAAATGAAAGGGGATACAGATATGGAACTGAATTCTGCACTTTGCAGGAATTAGCTTATGCATTTATCTTTTTTTGTGAGTAAGCCAGAAGGGATTTTCCATCAGGATGAGGAAGTACAGGTATTTCCACAGCTTCAGGTATACCAGTAGAAAAGCTAGAACCCAGGGCCAATTGGCTATCTTGGTATAGCTTTATGAAGACTGGTTCTTAATTCTTTGCCCGGTTGGCCATTTGTGCCCAGCAGAATAGCCATAGGCCTGATGCATTTGGGGGTAGACTATGGAAGGAAGGGAGTACCCTTGTTATCGCTGTCTAGTTTTTCTTCTGAAAAAGTTTTAAGAAAAGTTAGTCCGGATATTATTGATGGATGGAATTTATAATTTAGGGCAGGATTAGTATCTGTGGTTCCTTGTCCCATCCCCAGGGCATAAGGCATACTGCTTCAAATTCTGCTAATTTTTGTTTTCATTTACCAGATTTTTTTGGCTGTAATTTTATTTTTACTTCCTTTTCTATTACATGTTGACAGAGCAGACAGGACTTTAAAGCTAAGAAAAATTTAAGTTCAGTTTTTCTGTCTAAATATCTCAGTGATTGTTTATGTTGTAGCTTGGTAAAAGCACCAGCTACCTTGGTAGTTGGCAGCGTTCAGTGATCCCAAACCACACAAGGAGAGACGCTTGGACTTAAAAGGAATAATCTGAATGAATTTAGTGTTTTGAACTTGGAAGCAAAAGTGTTACTCAGTTTTTTCTTATAGCTGGATATCGAACTATGATTTATCATAAGGCAGCAAAGAAAGGCCTCAGGGGAATGACAGTTGTATTTATTAATTACAAATTTATGGCTAAACATTTTGAGGAAAAATATCTAATTAAAGGAGATGTGTAGAAACGTGACCTTCTTGCTATCTATTTGTTTTGAAAGGCTGACCTAAATTTGTTTTTTCACTTCTACGATTCTGTTTTGTTTTTCTTTTCTTTTGGCTGTGCCACATGGCTTGTGGGATCTCAGCTCCCCAACCAGGCATGAACGCAGGCCCCCAGCAGTGAGAGCATGGAGTCCTAACCAGGGAAGTCCCTTCTACGATTCTCTTAACAGTTAATCTACTGTTTTAGAGACAGTGAGGTTCAGTCTTCAGTGTTTGCGTCGGAAGTTTTCCTTCATAGTACAGAGAGACCCTCTGCCCCTTGTCCCTAGTTAGTTTCTTTTCATGAAACTTTGTCAAATAGTTTCTGAAAGCCATTGTTTTTCTCATTTTTCCAGTGATTTCTGTGGAACCAGTGGAATTTTCCATGATAATCCCAAACCAATGCTTTCTGTGTAAATTGATAGACTTTCTCACTGAAAGAGAAGAGCAATTACTGTCCTATGTTTGCTAGCAGTTACTTTGCTTCATAGTTGGATGAAACTGGGGATGTTGGAGATTATAGATTTGTACTTGGCATATATGAGGGGGAAGTGCTTGATGATCTTTTGTTTGGTGACGATATCTTACTGGTGAGAGAAGAAAATAAACTTTGATTTAGAGCAGGTATCAATAAACTACGGCCCATGTAGTTTTTGTATGGCCCATGAGCTAAGTAAGGATGGTTTTTACAGTTTTTAGTGGTTGGAAAAAAATCAAAAGAAGAGTAATACTTTATGCTATGTAAACATTAAATGAATTTCAAATTTCAGTGTCTACAAAGTGTCCGTAGAGTTTTATTGGAAAACACCATGTTCATGTTCACGTTCATGTATGCTGCCTATAGCTGCTTTCAGACTACAACAGCAGTGTTGAGTGGTTATGACAGATCATATGACCTGCAAACTGTGAAATATTTTTTGTTTCAAACAGAAAAAGTCTGCCAACCCCTGATTTAGAGACAATTGGGTATCATGATGAAGAGCAAGGACTCTGGAGCCAAACTGCTCCTTAATGTCTCATTCTGAGACCTTGAGCAAGTTACTTACCTCTTTGTGCTTCAGTTTCTGAATTTGTAAAATGGGAAGAATGATAGTGCTGACTTCATGAGGTGATTGTGAGGGTTAAATGAGTTAATATACATAAAGCACTTAGAAACGTGCCTAGCACATGGTGTTCGCTAAGTGTTAGATGTTAGTTGATATCTAAGTATGTTAGTCGGCACTAAGTGTTGTAACATGAACTGGAAAAGATGCAGTGAAATCAGTTCCAATTGAGAACAGCTACAAATATATTAAGGAAGGATACGCATTTGTTAACAGTATGCTTCAGATCTCGACTCAGTGGTGTAGAAAATAGAGAAAATTAAGAGTCCACCACAAAGCATAGACAGTGAACATAATGTCTTTACATTGCTGCACAACGAAATGAGCATTGTGTAAAAGATAGCCTTTCTGCCATGCAGTGTGCCTGCCATAGGGGAGAATTATTCACTTGAGTTTTGAAATGAAATGTAAGATAAATTTACTTCATGGCACTGTTAATTCCGGTATGACCATTTCTGTGATTCCAAGTGGCTTTCTCAAGAGTCCTATCAGAAATATATTTGGCGTCTTGAATAGCTTGAACCTATCACTCCTGGCTGAAATAACACAACTTTTTAACGTTCAGGATAAACTGTCAGAATTTAAGAAGTGGTGTAAATGGCTCAGTCTCCTAGCTTGTTTCTCAACATTTGACTTTCCTCACCAGAGAGAAAAGAGTGAAACATTCGTCCGTCTAACTTTTTAAATTGTAGTAAAAAACACGTAACATAAAATTTACCATTTTAACACAATTTTAAGTGTTCTATTCAGTAGTGTTAAGTATATTTACATTGTTGTGGAATTCATTTCCAGGACCTTTTCATTCTGCAAAACTGAAACTCTACACCCATTAAACAACAGCTCTTCACTCTGTCTCCCACCAGCCCGTGGCAGCCATCATTCTGCTTTCTATTTCTATGAATTTGACTACTTTAGATACCTCATATAAGTGGAATCATCCAGTATTTTGCCTTTTTGTTACTGGCTTATTTCACTTAGCATACTGTTCTCAAGGTTCATCCGTGCAGCAGCATGCGACAAGAGTTCATTCCTTTAGGGCTTCCCTGGTGGCGCAGTGGTTGAGAGTCCGCCTGCCGATGCAGGGGACACGGGTTCGTGCCCTGGTCCGGGAAGATCCCACATGCCGCGAAGCGGCTGGGTCCGTGAGCCAGGCCCGCTGAGCCTGTGCTCTGCAACGGGAGAGGCCACAACAGTGAGAGGCCCGTGTACTGCAAAAAAAGAAAAAAAAAAAAGAGTTCATGCCTTTTAATGTTGAATAATGCATCATACATATAGACCACATTTTGTTTATCTGTTCGTCCATTCATAGACGCTGCTTTGCTTCCATCTCTTGGCTATTGTGCGTAATGCTGCTGTGTACATGAATGTCCAGATATCTTTTTGAGATCCTGCAGTTTATTCAAGATTCGATTTATTCTTTGGAATAAATACCCAGAAGTGGAATTGCTAGATCATATGGTAATTCTGTTTTTAATATTTTTGAGGAACCACCATACTGTTTTCATAGAGGCTGCATCATTTTACTGTCCCACCAACAGCGTACAGAGGTTCCAATTTCTCCACACCGATGCCAACACTTGTTATTTTCTGTCCTTTTTTTTTTTCTGGTTAATTGATAGTAGCCATCCTAATGGGTATGTGGTAATATTTAATTGTAGTTTTCATTTACATTTCTATTCATCCAACTTCTAAGAGGATTGATCTTATGTAAAGTATCTAACATAGTTCTTAGTAAGGAGGCTTACTACAATTTTGGGGGCTATGTTTGATCTGAATATCTAGAGCTCTCTGACAGCTGTTAACACTTCCTGCCATTCAGGGCTGTATAATTGAGAGTTAAGATTTTTTTTTAACTTCTTGCAAATAAGGTGACAAACGGCCTTGATGTGGAACTTGACCTATTGATAAGGCATCCATTAATGAGAAGAATGTAGATCATGTCTTTGTAAAAGATGAAAGCTAATATACTCTTTTCCTAATATGAAAACCTTTTTATCGCTATTAAAATTTTAGCTCTCTTTTCTAACTATAAAAGAAATACATGCTTATTACCAAAAAAATCAAGAAAATACAGTAAAACGTAAGTTTACATTTGGAATACAACACATATTGTATGTGTACAGTTAATGTTGCTGCCTGTAGCTGTAGTTTTTACTGTTACATTCCATTGGTAACTAGTCTGCCGTTTTCCATTTTCCTTTTGATTTTCAATTGAGGTTCCCCCCCCACCCCCAGTTTTTGGTAAAAGTCTTATGCTGCGAGTGTAAGAGTTTCTTTCATTTTTATGCTTATGAGAGAAATTGCTGGATCTTGGGTGATGTATCTATCAATTTGTGTTTCTACTAGCAGTTTACAAGAGGTCTGGTTGTCCATACTTAATTTTGTCTGATTTCTTAATTTTTGTTCATTAAGATGGGTGTTAATGATACATTGTTGAGGTTTTACATTGTATTTTGCTCATTACTGATGAAGTTGAACATGTTTTCATGTTGTTTTTATTGGCTATTTATATTTTTCTGTGTAAGTTCTGTCGTCCTTTATTTTCATTGGTCTGCCTCTTTGTTATTGATTTTGAAGGAATTCTTTATATTTATTCTTTATATAATATACATATTATATATATACACATACATATATAAATATATACATATTGCTATATACAGTGATACATGCTTTTAAAATAATTAATTTCATGGAAAGTCATTTTATTTTAAATACAGCAGTGTGTACATGTCAATCCCAAACTCCCAATCTATCCCTCCACCCCACTCTTCCCCCCTGGTAACCATAAATTCGTTTTCTAAGTCTGTGAGTTTGTTTCTGTTTTGTAAGTAAGTTCATTTGTATCTTTTTTTTTTAGATTCAGCATATAAGTGATATCATATGATATTTGTCTTTCTCTGTCTGACTTCACTTAGTATGATAATCTCCAGGTCCACCCATGTTGCTGCAAACGGTATTATTTCATTCTTTTAAACGGCTGAGTAATACTGTATATATGTACAATATTACTTGTATATATGTACCACATCTTTATCCATTCATCTGTCGATGGACATTTAGGTTGCTTCCATGTCTTGGCTGTTGTAAACAGTGATGCAGTGAACATTGAGGTGCATGTATTTTTCTGAACTATGGTTTTCTTCAGATATATGCTAAGGAGTGGGATTGCTGGATCATACAGTAGCTCTGTTTTTAGTCTGGAAATGAGGGTGTTGAACTAAATGATCTCCAAGAATTCCAGTTCTTAAGTGAACATATCATATGGAAATCAGCATCATGCAGAACTTCTATAAATATTCTAAGCAGTGTATGTGTTTGTATGTATTTATGTGCATGTTTACTTTGAAATTTTTGTCAATTTGTGTGTGTGTGTTTCTGTTTGGAAAAAGTTTTTCAGGGAACTGTTTTTTTTTTTGCAATGAATGTTAGATTTATTAAAGCTATAAATTAACAGAATTTTAAACTCAACTCTTTACAAATTGAACACATTTTAACAATCATTTTTAAGAGATTCAGTTTTTTCATGTAGCTTAAGATCCCTTGAATTTAAATTGCATTTATAAATTTTAAGTAAATTATGTAAATTAACAAATCTTTGGAGTACTTAACTCTTCTAAACCTGATATTTATGGATTTTGTAAGATTTTAAATACATTTTATAAGCCTAGATCTGTTATTCAATGACATTTTAAATTGAAATCACCAGTGTAATTTTTTAGATACACCAATATGAAGGGCTTCTTAATCTAAGCATTTAAAAATACCAAATAGGACTTCTCTGGTGGTGCAGTGCTTAAGCATCCGCCTGCCAATTCAGGAGGCACAGGTTCGATCCCTGGTCTGGGAAGATCCTACATGTCGCAGAGCAGCTAAGCCCGTGTGCCGCAACTACTGAGCTTGTGCTCTAGAACCCGCGAACCACAACTACTGAAGTCTGTGCGCCTAGAGCCTGTGCTCCGCAACAAGAGAAGCCACCACAGTGAGAAGCCCATGCACCGCAATGAAGAGTAGCCCCCGCTCGCCGCAACTAGAGAAAGTTGCAGCGATGAAGACCCAACGCAGCCAAAAATAAATAAAATTAAAAAATAAAAATACCAAATATTTACCTATTATGCCTGCACTCAACCCAAAAGTATTAAACTTTAGGCTTGATTTACTTTCTTTTCCCGCCTCCCAGTTCCAACCCACACAGTTTCCCTCTCTCTACCTCCCAAATAACTGTCTTATTTTTTAAACTTTTATCATATCTGTCTTTGAAACCTCCCTGGTTCATTAGAACCTTTTCAATTTCACCTTCTCAAGCGATTTGAGGATATCTTTCCAAGTAAATTTAGAGCCATGTTCTCAGATTACTGAGGTGGAACCTTATGAAAATATGTGAAATCTAGAGCTGTAAACACCTGGGATGATTTTTTTCTCATGAAAAGGGGCATAACTTGAGCCTAGTTTTATAGGCTTTGCTAACAGTGACTCTGAGTCATGCCTTCCAAGTGGGGTGTTCTCCAGCCTGCCAGCCCTGGACTCATGTCCACATCACTGAATTCTCAGGTATGATGGGTGTGCAGTCCCCATGCCCAGGATGCTTCTGACTTATTTCAATAAATCTATTTATTGCTTGATTCTATTCTGTATTCTTTTATTCGTTTTATTTGACAGGTTACAATTTTTCAGTATTTTAAGCATTTAAGTATTTTAAAATAAAACATTTGGTTTTTGAATGTCCCCCATGTCTTATCTGGTTTTATAGTCATAGTTCTAAGGTTATTATCATAAGTTTTAACTTGGGATTTTCTAGAACACAAAGTTTATATCCTAAAAAAAAGTTACAGGGAGCACATAAACAGAGATTATGTGTATTTGGAGCACAACCCTGTCTTATTCACATATTATATAATGTGATACCTTAACTCTCTACTTGTATTATAAGCTTTTTGGCATGGACTTTGTAACAGTGCTGTCCAGTGGACATATATTGTAAGCCACATATGTAATTTAAAACTTTTCTAGTAGCTACATTAAAAATAAAAGTAACAGATGAAATTAACTTTAATAATATATTTTATTTAACCCAGTATAATCTAAATATATTTCAACATGTAATCAGTATAAAAATTGAGATATTTTGCATTCTTTTTTTCATACTGAATTTTCAAAATCCAGTGTTATTTTATTCTTAGTGCACATCTCAATTCAGGCTAACCACATTTCAAGCACTCAATAGCCACACGTAGCAAGTGGCTACTGTATTGGGTGGTGCTGTCTTATACTTTTACAACTTAGTGCTAGGAACACAATTGTTGCTTTGTGTGAGAATGTGTGTGTTTATTATTTTAGTTACAGATTTCTCTCATTGAATAAAGTATAAGATATTTTAAAATTCCTATCTTTATTTTCTTTCTCTTTAAGGCCCTTCCTTCTTCCATGATTATAGTAGCAGTCTATTGTCCTGTGATAGCTGCTGTTTTCATTGTTCTGAAGATGGTCAACTATCGACTCCACAGAGCACTTGATGCTGGAGAGATTGTAGATAGGAACACAAATGATTTCACAGATCAGCGAGCCAGAGCTGAGCAAGGCAACTGTTCAACAAGGAGAAAAGACAGCAATGGCCCAAGGTAAGGAAACCCATGCCACTCAGTTTGTAACGATGTACAGTGATGCATGTGTACAATGATGTGATTATTGTGTCATGCCTGTTCTGTTTACCTGGTTTTAAGGCAGTGGTAGATCTTACCACTGTTGATACAGTGACAAGTGTGATTGTCACATTAGACCACAGCAAAGCTGACTGGCTATCTGGGGATAAATCAGTATCCTTGGCCTTGTTAATAAATAACATTTTAGAACAATAGTAGTCATAATAGTGTAATAGCTATTCATACCAAAGACCAAAACCAATGGAAAACAGGTTAAAGAAGTAATAAAACATGGCTTTATAAATCTAAACATTTATTTTTATACATATAAATAAAATGTGTATATATATCTTAAGCAAACTGTGATAATATTTTACTTGACATTTATAATCTACAGTTTTCATTTTATCCATTGTAAATTTTTTTCAATTTTATGTTCTTACCTTAGAAACTTAGCTGTTCCTTCCCTAGATCTTAGCATGACTGACTTCCTAGGTTTCAACTCTGTGTAGCTGTCACCCCTTCCTGGAGGCGTTCCTGGAGGCTGGCTCAGCTAAGATAGTCCCCTACTGCCCTCAGTCACATTCTATCCCATTACCTTGGCCTCATCCACTTTCTCTTTCTGACAGAGGGATTTATTTATCATAGACAAAAGGTTATAGGGACTTTATAGAAATAATAGGTATCCCTAATACAATTTTTAAACAGTTGCTATATGAGCACTTGACATTTTTAAGCTCATACAGTCCTCAAAAACAATTCTATGAGATGGTTGCTGTTATCATCCCTGATTTGCAGATGTGGAAAGTGAGGTGAGAAAGATCAAATAATCTAGGCTGTCAAGCTCTGGAGGCGAGACCATGCTTTTAACCACTATGCCATGTTTCCAGTCAGTATAATATGAAATATTTCAGGTTCAAGATATAAATAATATCACTAAAAGTGGGTACTCAATATCTATTAAGACAGGTAATGTTTCTGTATATTCTCCAGTGCACTGAAAACCTTCATCCTTTTTGTTACATTTTCCTCCATCCCTAACATGATTACCCTGTTTGTTCATTGAACAGATATTTTACCTTATAATAATTTTGTTAATAGCATAAATCACTATCTGAAATTATCTTCCTTAATCATTTGTTTGCATTTATAAGCTTTCTGAAGGCAGGGCCTTGTTTTTCTTACAAACTATTATATTCCCAGGTTCCAGAACAGTGTCTTGCACTGATAGGTACTCAGGAAATACTTTGAACTACTGAAAATACTATTTCTGTGATAGTATTTTTTTGTTTGTTTCTTTGTTTTTTTATACAGCAGGTTCTTATTAGTCATCAATTTTATACACATAAGTGTATACATGTCAATTCCAATGGCCCAGTTCAGCACACCACCATCCCCACCCCCCCTGTGGTTTTCCCCCCTTGGTGTCCATATGTTTGTTCTCTACAACTGTGTCTCAACTTCTGCCCTGCAAACCGGCTCATCTGTACCATTTTTATAGGTTACACATACATGCGTTAATATACAATACTTGTTTTTCTCTTTCTGACTTACTTTACTCTGTATGACAGTCTCTAGATCCATCCACGTGTCAACAGATGACTCAATTTCGTACCTTTTTATGGCTGAGTAATATTCCATTGTATATATGTACCACAACTTCTTTATCCATTCATCTGTCGATGGGCATTTAGCTTGCTTCCATGACCTGGCTATTGTAAATAGTGCTGCAATGAACATTGGGGTGCATGTGTCTTTTTGAATTATGGTTTTCTCTGGATATATGCCCAGTAGTGGGATTGCTGGATCACATGGTACTTCTATTCTTAGTTTTTTAAGGAACCTCCATACTGTTCTCCATAGTGGCTGTATCAATTTATATTCCCACCAACAGTGTAAGAGGCTTCCTTTTTCTCCACACCCTCTCCAGCATTTGTTTGTAGATTTTCTGATGATGCCCATTCTAACTGGTGTGAGGTGATACCTCATTGTAGTTTTGATTTGCATTTCTCTAATAATTAGTGATGTTGAGCAGCTTTTCATGTGCCTCTTGGCCATCTGTATGTCTTCTTTGGAGAAGTGTCTATTTAGGTCTTCTGCCCATTTTTGGATTGGGTTGTTTGTTTCTTTAATATTGAGCTGCATGAGCTGTTTATATATTTTGGAGATTAATCCGTTGTCTGTTGATTCATTTGCAAATATTTTCTCCCATTCTGAGGGTTGTCTTTTCGTCTTGTTTATGGTTTCCTTTGCTGTGCAAAAGCTTTGAAGTTTCATTAGGTCCGATTTGTTTATTTTTGTTTTTATTTCCATTACTCTAGGAGGTGGATCAAAAAAGATCTTGCTGTGATTTATGTCAAAGAGTGTTCTTCCTGTGTTTTCCTCTAAGAGTTTTATAGTGTCCGGTCTTTTACATTTAGGTCTCTAATCCATTTTGAGTTTATTTTTGTGTATGGTGTTAGGGAGTGTTCTAATTTCATTCTTTTACATGTAGCAGTCCAGTTTTCCCAGCACCACTTTTGAAGAGACTGTCTTTTCTCCATTGTATATCTTTGCCTCCTTTGTCACAGATTAGTTGACCATAGGTGTGTGGGTTTATCTCTGGGCTTTCTATCTTGTTCCATTGATCTATGTTTCTGTTTTTGTGCCAGTACCACATTGTCTCGATTACTGTATCTTTGTAATATAGTCTGAAGTCAGGGAGTCTGATTCCTCCAGCTCCGTTTTTTTCCCTCAAGACTGCTTTGGCTATTCGGGGTCTTTTGTGTCTCCATACAAATTTTAAGATGATTTGTTCTACTTCCGAAAAAAATGCCATTGGTAATTTGATAGCAATTGCATTGAATCTGTAGATTGCTTTGGGTAGTCTAGTCATTTTCACAATATTGGTTCTTCCAATCCAAAAACATGGTATATGTCTCCATCTGTTGGTATCATCTTTAATTTCTTTCATCAGTGTCTTATTGTTTTCCGCATACAGGTCTTTTGTCTCCCTAAGTAAGGAGACAAAAGACCTACCTAGAGAGACAAAAGGTAGGTAAAATACCTACAATTCCTAGCTATTTTATTATTTTTGTTGCAATGGTAAATGAGAGCGTTTCCTGAATTTCTCTTTCAGATTTTTCATCATTAGTGTATAGGAATGCAAGAGATTTCTGTGCATTAATTTTGTATCCTGCAACTTTACCAAATTCATTGATTAGCTCTAGTAGTTTTCTGGTGACCTTTTTAGAACTCTCTGTGTATAGTATCATGTCATCTGCAAGTAGTGACAGTTTTACTTCTTCTTTTCCAATTTGTATTCCTTTTATTTCTTTTTCTTCTCTGATTGCCATGACTAGGACTTCCAAAACTTTGTTGAATAATAATGGTGAGAGTGGACATCCTTGTCTTGTTCCTGATCTTAGAGGAAATGCTTTCAATTTTTCACCATTGAGAATGATGTTTGCTGTGGGTTGTTTGTATATGGCCTTTGTTATGTTGAGGTAGGTTCCCTCTGTGCCCACTTTCTGGAGAGTTTTTATCATAAATGGGTGTTGAATTTTGTCAAAAGTTTTTTCTGCATCTATTGAGATGATCATATGGTTTTTATTCTTCAATTTGTTAATATGGTGTATCACATTGATTGATTTGCGTATATTGAAGAATCCTTGCATCCCTGGGATAAATCCCACTTGATCATGGTGTATGATCCTTTAAATGTGTTGTTGGATTCCGTTTGCTAGTATTTTGTGTGGATTTTTGCATCTATGTTCATCAGTGATATTGGTCGGTAATTTTCTTTTTTTGTAGTATCTTTGTCTGGTTTTGGTATCAGGGCGATGGTGACCTCATAGAATGAGTTTGGGAGTGTTCCTTCCTCTGCAATTTTTTGAAGAGTTTGAGAAGGATGGGTGTTAGCTCTTCTCTAAATGTTTGATAGAATTCACCTGTGAAGCCATCTGGTCCTGGACTTCTGTTTGTTGGAAGATTTTTAATCACAGTTTCAATTTCATTACTTGTGATTGGTCTGTTCATATTTTCTATTTCTTCCTGGTTCCTTCTGGGAAGGTTACACCTTTCTAAGAATTTGTCCATTTCTTCCAGGTTGTCCATTTTATTGGCATAGAGTTGCTTGTAGTAGTCTCTTAGGATGCCTTGTATTTCTGTGGTGTCTGTTGTAACTTTTCCTTTTTTATTTCTAATTTTATTGATCTGAGTCCTCTCCCTCTTTTTCTTGATGACTTTGGCTAATGGTTTATCAGTTTTGTTTCTCTTCGCGAAGAACCAGCTTTTAGTTTTATTGATCTTTGCTATTGTTTTCTTTGTTTCTATTTCATTTATTTCTGCTCTGATCTTTATGATTTCTTTCCTTCTGCTAACTTTGGGTTTGGTTTGTCCTTCTTTCTCTAGTTCCTTTAGGTGTAAGGTTAGATTGTTTAGTTGAGATTTTTCTTGTTTCTTGAGGTAGGCTTGTATAGTTATAAACTTCCCTCTTAGAACTGCTTTTGCTACATCCCATAGGTTTTGGATCGTCATGTTTTCATTGTCATTTGTCTCTAGGTATTTTTTGATTTCCTCTTTGCTTTCCTCAGTGATCTCTTCGTTATTTAGTACCGTATTGTTTAGCTTCCATGTGTTTGTGTGTTTTACGTTTTTTTCCCTGTAATTCATTTCTAATCTCATAGCATTGTGGTCAGAAAAGATTCTTGATATGATTTCAATTTCCTTAAATTTACTGAGGCTTTATTTGTGACCTAAGATGTGATCTATCCTGGAGAATGTTCTGTGCACACTTGAGAAGAAAGTGTAATCTGCTGTTTTTGGATGGAATGTCCTATAAATATCAGTTAAATCTATCTGGTGTATTGTGTCATTTAAAGCTTGTATTTCCTTATGAATTTTCTGTTTGGATGATCTGTCCATTGGTGTAAGTGAGGTGTTAAAGTCCCCCACTATTATTGTGTTACTGTCGATTTCCTCTTTTAGAGCTTTTAGCAGCTGCCTTTTGTATTGAGGTGCTCCTATGTTAGGTGCAAATATATTTATAATTGTTATATCTTCTTGGATTGATCCCTTGATCATTATGTAGTGTCCTTCCTGTCTCTTGTAACATTCTCTATTTTAAAGTCTATTTTATCTCATATGAGTATAGCTACTCCAGCTTTCTTTTGATTTTCATTTGCATGGAATATCTTTTTCCATCCCCTCACTTTCAGTCTGTATGTGTCCCTAGGTCTGTAGTGGGTCTCTTGTTTACAGCATATATATGGGTTTTGTTTTTGTATCCATTCAGCAAGCCTGTGTCTTTTGGTTGGAGCATTTAATCCTTTCATGTTTAAGGTAATTATCAATATGTATGTTCCTATGACCATTTTCTTAATTGTTTTGGGTTTGTTTTTGTAGGTCTTTTTCTTCTCTTGTGTTTCCCACTTAGAGAAGTTCCTTTAACATGTGTTGTAGAGCTGGTTTGGTGGTGCTGAATTCTCTTAGCTTTTGTTTGTGTGTAAAGCTTTTGATTTCTCCATCGAATCTGAATGGGATCCTTGCCTTGTAGAGTAATATTGGTTGTAGGTTCTTCCCTTTCATCACTTTAAGTATATCATGCCCCTCCCTTCTGGCTTGTAGAGTTTCTGCTGAGAAATCAGCTGTTAACCTTACAGGAGTTCCCTTGTATGTTATTTGTCATTTTTCCCTTGCTGCTTTTAATAATTTTTCTTTGTCTTTAATTTTTGCCAATTTGATTACTATGTGTCTGGGCGTGTTTCTCCTTGGGTTTATCTTGTATGGAACTCGCTGTGCTTCCTGGACTTGGGTGGCTATTTCCTTTCCCATGTAAGGGAAGTTTTTGAGTATAATCTCTTCAAATATTTTCTCGGGTCCTTTCTCTCTCTCTTCTCCTTCTGGGCTCCCTATAATGCTAATGTTGTTGTGTTTAATGTCGTCCCAGAGGTTTCTTGGGCTGTCTTAATTTCTTTTCATGCTTTTTTCTTTATTCTGTTCCGTAGCAGTGACATCCACCATTCTGTCTTCCAGGTCACTTATCCATTCTTCTCCCTCAGTTATTCTGCTGTTGATTCCTTCTAGTGTAGTTTTCATTTCAGTTATTGTATTGTTCATCTCTGTTTGTTTGCTCTTTAATTCTTCTAGGTCTTTGTTAAACATTTCTTGCATCTTCCTGGTCTTTGCCTCCATTCTTTTTCTGAGGTCCTGGATCATCTTCACTATCATTCTGAATTCTTTTTCTGGAAGGTTGCCTATGTCCACTTCATTTTGTTGTTTTTCTGGGGTTTTATCTTGTTCCTTCATCTGGTACATAGCCCTCTGCCTTTTCATCTTGTCTATCTCTCTGTGAATGTGGTTTTTGTTCCACAGGCTGCAGGATTGTAGTTCTTGCTTCTGCTGTCTGCCCTCTGGTGGATGAGGCTATATCTAACTCTGTGATAGTATTTTTAATGACTACACTGTATTCCATTTTGTGTGTATATAGTACCTTAATTTAGCTATCTTGTTTTTAGTTATTTCAATTATTTTCTAATTTAAATTTGTGTTAGATCACTGTGATGTTCAAAGTTTAAATGACTAAATTTTTTATCATGATTTAGCAGAAGTAGAATTACCGGAAAGCTACACCCATTTTAAAGTTTCTCAATATATATTGCCAAATTCTGAAGATTTTTACCTTTTCATTACTGTGATCAGCAGTTTGAGGGCTTCTTTTTTCGTACTTTTCACTACACTATTTAGTATTTTCACAAACTGGTAAATAATTCATTGTTTACTTTTTTCAGTTTTTGGATTACTAGTGAAATGGAGCTATTTTTCTTGTGCTGTTCCATTTGTATTTGTTATTTTGTGAATTGTATATTTTTCTGTTGGTGGTTAGTTTTTTACTATTGATTTGAAGAAGATATTTATGAAGGATGTCATTTTGTGTCAAATACTTTTCCTCACTTTATGGCAGTTTATTTATATGCCACAATTAATTTTTCTGTGATGTGTTCCATTCTATGAAACTTTATTAGTTCTGTCTTTTTTTTTTTTTTTTTTTTTTTTGGTGGTACGTGGGCCTCTCACTGTTGTGACCTCTCCTGTTGCGGAGCACAGGCTCTGGATGCGCAGGCTCAGCGGCCATGGCTCACGGGCCTAGCCGCTCCGCGGCATGTGGGATCCTCCCGGGCGGGGGCACAAACCTGCGTCCCCTGCATCAGCAGGCGGACTCCCAACCACTGCGCCACCAGGGAAGCCCCACAGGGTATTTTCACGTTCAGTTTTACTAGGTAATACAAGCTGTTTGCCAAAACGATTGTACCAATTTATACTCTCACCGTTAGAATGTGAAAGTCCTTATTGTTTCATATCCTCAGTCTTTGATTTTGGTAAGTTTTAACAGTTTGCCGTTTTAACAGTTAAGTGTTAGATGTGTCTCATTTTGACTTTAGTTAACCTTTCTGATTACTAATGAGGCTGAGCATCTTATCTCACATATATAGTCCATTTAAGTTTTTTGTTCTTTCCGGTGCCCATTCGTTTCTTTTTTATTTTTCTTTGGAGTTCTCTTTTTCTTATTGATTAAGAAAAATGAGTTTAAAAAAATATGTTCATTGTACTACTCCTTATTGGTTACGTACATTACAGACATCTTTTCCCAGTTTGTAGCTTGTCACTTTGCTTTTCTTAAGGTTTCTTATGATTATTATACATTCTTAAATTTAATACACAGTTTATCAGTTTTTGGTAATTAACAATTTTGTGTTTTGTTTAAGAAATTATTCCGACACAAATATCAGAAGAATACTCTCAGAAAGATTGTCTTTTTAAAGTTTCATGTTTCTTTTGTTTTCACATTTCAGTTTTGTTGGAAATTATTATGATCTGTTGTAAGGTAGGGATTCAGGATTTGTTTTTTTTCTTTATAAATAACTGGTTTAATCAGTATTTGTTAAACAGAGTATCTTTTCCTTGGTGATTTGCAGTAGTCATTTTGTCATAAATTAAGTTTTCATACATGGTGGGTATGTTTCTGGGCTCTCTTCTGTTCTGTTGATCTAGTTTATGCCTGTGCAGTTACCACACTATCCTAAGTGCTTTATAACATGACTTTTGATACCAAGTGGGGCAAACCTTGTACCTTGTTCTTTTTCAGGAGTTAATTTGCTACTGTCAGCTCCTTGATTTTTTTTTTTTTAAAATAAATTTACTTTATTTATTTATTTTTGTCTGCTTTGGATCTTCATTGCTGTGCGCAGCCTTTCTCTAGTTGTTGCGAGCGGGGACTCCTCTTCGTTGTGATGTGCAGGCTTCTCATTGCGGTGGCTTCTCTTGTTGTGGAGCACGGGCTCTAGGCCCACGGGCTTCAGTAATTGTGGCACGTCGGCTCTAGAGCTCAGGCTCAGTTGTGGCACATGGGCTTAGTTGCTCCACGACATGTGGGATCTTCCCAGACAAGGGCTCGGACCCGTGTCCCCTGCATTGGCAGGCCAATTCTTAACCACTGTGCCACCAGGGAAGCCCCTCCTTGATCTTTGATGTAAACTTCAGAGTCTACTGGGCAAAATCTACAAGAACTTAGGGTTTTTATTGGAGTTACACTGGCTATGTAGATTCCTCTGCTGAGAATTGGTATCTTTACAATATTAAATCTCTCCATTTATTTAGTCTTCTTTAATGTCTTTCAGTAAAGATTTATCATTTCTCCATTAAACGGCTTTCATAGGGCTTCTCTGGTGGCGCAGTGGTTGAGAGTCCGCCTGCCGATGCAGGGGACGCGGGTTCCTGCCCCGGTCCGGGAAGATCCCACGTGCCGCGGAGCGGATGGGCCCATGAGCCATGGCCGCTGAGTCTGCGCGTCCGGACCCTTTGCTCCGTGACGGGAGAGGCCACAACAGTGAGAGGCCCGCGTACCGCAAAAAAAAAAAAAAAAGGCTTTCATAGCTTTTATTAAATTTGACAAATTATTTTATAGTTTTTCTGCTATTATATGATTTTTTCTATTTACCTTTTGATTTTCTCCCTTTAAATGTAGCAGTTTACTTTGTATCCAGCAACCTTATTAAACTCCCTTATTAATGGTAAAACTTTGTAGGTTATTTCTTGATTTTCTGTAAATGATGACAGTTTTATTTCTTCCTTTCTAGACCTTATGCTTCTTGTTTAAATTTTCATTGGGTATAACTTCTCACATGTGGTTAAATTGAAATAGTATTGGTGTACATCCTTGTCTTTTTAGGAGTGCTTTTAAGTTTCACCATTAAATAAGGTCTTTGTTGTAGATTTTTGCTTTCGACATCTCCTTTCCCCCACTCTCCCACTTGTAAATCTCCGTTCTGAACAAAAATGAACAGGAAAACAGATACACTTACTTCCAGAGCCTTTCACTATGCTTGGTACACTAGAGCTGTCAATTGGTTGTGTGAATGAATGAATATAGTAGGACCGACTACTTGTGCTTCTTGTTGTCATTGGCTGTGGTATAGCAGCTCAGAAATGCTTGTTCAATCTTTATCTTAGAGAAAGAGTCAAAGCCATTAATGTATGTGTTACATTTCTAACGTTTCATCAGAGGAAATTAGCACACTGAATTTTGGAATTTGAATACAATTATTTGGAGACAAACCATATTTTTTTTCCGTTTCTCATTCAGTGATGCTTACAATATTGTAAATTAAGGATCCATTTAAAATATACACAGGTGAATTTTAGGCTAAATTTTCTGAAGATTTATTCTGTTTAGGAAGTTTGCTTTTATCTATTCATAAAGGAATGTTTATGAATGTTCCTTTGAGGAACATCGTTGTGGTCTAGATTAGATTTGTAAATTTAGTACTGTGCCGGTTCTGTGAAGTTCTAATTAAAGCCTGAGCAGTTTATGATACTGATAATCAACAAATTAATTTGTGAAGTCTCCTTTATAATTCAGATCAAACCCTTTCTGCTTTTCTGCCTTTCCCTGTACCTGTTTTTATTTTTAAACAGATGAGGAAATTAAGGCATAAAGGTAGAGATTCCCTGAATTCGGTGTACTGCTTACTGCAGTAGGCCACTTTGCTTCTGTGAGAATTGTAAACTACTTACTTCCCAGGTATGTGCTGAAATTTCCATTCCTGAAAATCTGCAAGTCTTGCTAATAAAGAAAATTCTTACTCAGTCAATTTATGTTAGGACACCAACAGCTGACTAAAAGTTCTGCTCCTGAATTTGTAGAGAAGAGAAAGGTACAGTAAGTTTGCAAGAGGGTATATTTTTCTATAAAAGGAGCTGTTTGTTTTTTCCTTCATCTTTTTTTCTCCCTTAATACCTCCTTCCCACTCAATGTTGACCATTGAGCATTAGTTCTAGATTATTGTTTCTCCACTGGAGATGACCTTGCCCCCCAGGAGACATTTGGCAATATTTGGAGACATTTTTGGTTATCACAGGGAGAAATGCTACTGGCGTCTGGTGGGTAGAGGTCAGGGGTGCTGCTAACCATCCTAACAGTGCACAAGATGGTCTCCTACAGTCGAGAGTTATGTGGCCCAAAATGTCAGTAGTGCTGAGGTTAAGAAACCTTCCCTGGATAATGGTGTTTCTTTTGGTTTTGAACTGGAAAGAGAACTTTAATGCCTGCTTGTTAAAAGGCATTATTGGTGTCTTAGACTATAGCCTTTAGAGTTAGACCTGGTGTTCAAATCTTTTCTCAGTCCTTACTGGTTATGAGTACCTACATTCATGTGTGAAGGAGAAAAACCAGAAAGAGCAGATATGATAACACATTGTAGAGTGATGAGGAAGTATTATTTGTTTCCTCCCTTCCCACCTGAACTCCATATACCAATGACTTGGCTTATTTTGTTTACTCCTCTGAGACCTTAGGCAAGTTTTTACACCTTTCGGTTTTCAGTTTTTTCATCTGTAAAATGAGGATGATAGTATTTATATCATAGATTTTTAGGGGAATGTTTCATGAGAAAATGGAAATAAAGCACGCAACCCTATGACTGGAATGTATTAAGTATTTAGTAAATATTTGCTTTGTTATTAATAATAATTTTATGTTCCAATTATAATCATTTAGACTTGCTATCAGAAGTGATGTATAAAACTGGGTAAGATTGTCCATCAGCTGAAGAATGAATAAACAAAATGTGTTCTATCCATACAATGGAATATTATTTGGCCATAGAAAGGTATAAAGCACTGATACATGCTACAACATTGATGAACCTTGAAAACATTGTGCTAAGTGAAAGAAGTCAGTTACAGAAGACCACATATTATGTGATTCCATTTACATGAAAAAACAAATCCAGAATAGGCAAATTTATAGAGACAGAAAGTAGATCAGTGGTTGCTTAGGGCTGGGGGAGGAGGGGTGGGAAGGGTAACAGCTAAATGGGTTTGCTTTTGAGATGATAAAAAGGTTTAAAAATCAACTGTGGTGATGGATGCACAACTTTATGAATGTACTAAAAATCATTGAATCGCACAGTTTCAGTGCATGAATTGTAAGGTATGTGAATTACATATCACTAAAGCTGATGCGTATAAACTTTATCCTTTCTGTGACATAGAACATTTTATTCCTTGGTCTTCACCTTGGCCTCCATCTTCTGATTTCTTTACAATCTTAATTAGAGAATGCATTCCAATGGAGTTAACAGTATTGCTGGTTATTACTCATCACTAGTTCAGTGGGTGACGGCTGCCTGTATATACACACTTGAGATTTTGCCAAATAAGAAAAATATTTCTCATTCTGATCTAGATAGCCGTGTGACTTAACACCAAATGGCCAGCAAATTTGGTCATACTCCACTTTTCTCACACAGGGACATTTGTATGCGGACTTGGCCATCATGTTTGTAACTGAGTTCCATTATGTTTTATTTTTATAAACGGGTAACAAGTTAGAGAGGTAATTTCCATTAGCTAACTGTAGCCAATGGCTTAGAGTTAGAAACCCAATGAGCAAGCAGGGACACGGTAGTTATGAGACCATTAATTTAAAAAACACACTAGAATTCAAACAGCTATAGTGAGAAGTACATAAATGGAAGGTGAACTTGTAAGCAGATTGTATTTTGCCTATATCTTTTGATTGCAGCTATTGGAATCCCCACCCAAACAGGCTTAAGGTAATTTATGGCTCACATTACCGAAAAGTCTATGTTTAAGGGATGTCTTCAGATGTGGCAATGTGCAGAATTTCAAGTAGCTTCATGACTCTGGTGCCCTTTACCAGGCTATGCTTTTCTTTTAGTTGGCTTCTTAGACAGGCTCTCCCCTTATGGTTGTAAAATGGCTACGGCAGCTCCAGGACTCATCTTCTCAGCATTAAGACAAGCAGATAGAGAGAAGTTTCTTCTCTCAACAGTAGAACATTTCTGGCCTGAGTTGGGTCATGTGCTTGTTCTAGAACTACTAGTTGCTGTGACCAAGAGATTGGGATATGCTGATTGACTTTGGCCAGTAGAGCTTACCCCTAAACTTGAGAGTGGGGTCAGCATTACCCACAGCCATATGAGAGATTGGGATGAGGTGATTCACCAGAAGAATTTGGAGTTGCTTTTTTTGTTGTTGTTAACCAGGAGGTTGAATTAGATGCTAGATGGTAAGATAGCTTATGTCCACAATAATGTCGAGCATATATACTAGAGCTTTTATCCTTGATAATAATAGCTAAAAAATTTATTGACTGACTTTGTATACCAGGTAGAATGAGTAAAAATCTTTGGGCAAAAATAGGATTATGATAACTTTTAGGCCTGAATTGTTCTAAAAGTGGTGTTCTTGAGGAACTTTATTATAAAATTGTCTAGGGGACTTCCCTGGTGGTCCAGTGGTTAAGACTCCCCGCCTCCACCACAGGGGGTGCGGGTTCGATCCCTGGTCATGGAACTAAGATCCCGTATGCCGAGTGGCTCCCTCACTAAAAAGGAAATTTCTTGAACTGAATAAAAATGAAAATACAACATATCAACTTAAAAAAATTTTTTTTAATTGTCTAAGTTATTTGAAATTTGGTGTGATTTTTTTTTTTCCTTATTTTAGGATCCCGTTATCTTTAAGTTCTATATGTGGACTTCCTTAGTTCTTTGAACCTAGTACTTTTCTCTTTTGTCTTTCTAATGCCTGTTTTTACTACATAGCATCATTTCACTTTTTAAACTTGTGCCTTCTAACTCTACACATGCAAGTCTGAAATCTTAGGTTCCCAGTTCTGTGAAACAAGTTAGTATCCTAGTTAAATTCTGTTAACTTAAGAAATACAGATACAGATAGCTTGACCAGGATAATTGCTCTCATGCATGTTCGTCATTGTATCATGCAGCTCAATCAGACTGTGCTCTTGGAGAGATCGAGGAGTGTAAGATCTGATTACTTGGGACTTCCCTGGGGGTGCAGTGGCTAAGAATCCGCCTGCCATTTCAGGGGACACAGGTTCATGCCCTGGTCCAGGAAGATCCCACATGCCGTGGAGCAACTAAGCCCATGCACCACAACTACTGAGCCTGCGCTCTAGAACCCGCGAGCCACAACTACTGAGCTTACGTGCCACAACTACTGAATCCCGTGCGCCTAGAGCCCGTGCTCTGTAACAAGAGAAGCCACCGCAATGAGAAGCCTGCCTGCCACAACCAAGAGTAGCCCCTGTTCACCGCAACTAGAGAAAGCTCGTGTGCGGTGATGAAGACCCAACACAGCCAAAAATAAATAAATTTAAAAAATTAAAAATAAATAAATTGAAAAAAAAGATCTGATTACTTTCTGACCAATTTCTCTTTGCTGTTAGGAAACAAAAGGCAAATAATTTCTTTGCTAGAGTGGTTTTATGGCACATATCATAAAATATGTGCTATGTTTAGTATGGTACAATTGTAATCAAGGCCAGTTTCTAATATTGGATTGGATATAGACAGTTTGGGAGAGAGTTTTAAATGTTTCGGAGTAGTGACATGGTTATAAAATAGTTCAAATTTATCAGACTTATAAAAGAAGAATGATTTTTTTCAATTTGCTATATTAAATATCTGAACCTGTTAGTTTTACAGAAAAAAAGATAATAACTTAAAAAACAAACAAAAGGAAAACCATTGGTGTCAGAATAATGACAGTTATTCTCCTTTTCAGTGATCCTGGTGGGGGCATTGAAATGTCTGAGTTCATTCGAGAGGCCACACCCCCAGTTGGTTGCAGTTCAAGAAATTCTTATGCTGGCCTTGATCCAGGCCACCAGGTAGGAACCTGTGCTGTTGTATTTTGCTTTTTTCCCTCCTCCTGATGGTGGTCTCACGTGTTCTCTTGTCTGTAACAGTCAGTCAGTGTTTGGGTTTATCTTGCTGATTAATAATATTTTGATTGTTTACTGATTATCTTTTATTACCATTATTTTAAATAGAATTTTCACATTAATTAAGTACTTTGTTGATGAGCACATACCACATGCTAATTGCCCAGGGGCAGTTTTGATCGAGACAGTTGTGGTGAGTGCCCTTAGGAACTTTAGCTCCTAGTGTGTGCTTATTTACCTTCATGGTGTCTGTCTGTATTGGAGACATATAGGTTATCCCTTGTGCTTTTCGCAGTCTCTGTGGATAGAATGAAATGACTTAGTCCTTAAATATGGCTGCACATTTTATATTCTTAATTAAACCTGGCCTTTCTTCTTACTGACAAATATTAGCAACATCAGATTACCCTGGGGAATAAGCCTATACTTTTGCAACAAATTTTGAAGAGCCACACCTTTTTTTTTTCTTTTTCTTTTTCTGTTAGGACAGACAAAAGGACACAGCAATGGCCAGCCACCTTTGGTAACTCTACCCTTGGCATCATGTCCATTAGAACTTGCCCTACTTGTTTTAGGGAGGGTGTCCCATCTTGAATGTAATTATTGCATGTCTGCACCTAAATGCACAGCACATCTAATTGGTTTTCCTTAAACTATTAACTCTTG
Organism: Tursiops truncatus; assembly: GCF_011762595.2. Classification (NCBI taxonomy): domain Eukaryota; kingdom Metazoa; phylum Chordata; class Mammalia; order Artiodactyla; family Delphinidae; genus Tursiops; species Tursiops truncatus. The sequence continues at coordinate 31,335,150 of NC_047035.1, read as the reverse complement.
AATAAAGAAGGGCAGGTGTCAGAAGCTATTGTGCTACTTAGATTTTGGTGTTTTAGTTTTATACTGTTTTATACCAAAAGGAATTATTGGCATAATTATTGTTATCCTTTAGGGAAGCTGAAGTGGGGAAGTAAAGTTGGGCTTTTTGTATATCGGTAGAGATATTACCAATATAGACACACCATGTTTCTCACACATGTTTTATTATATAGGTCTTATTACACATTATCATAGTTGTATATAAATGTCTTCTGTACTAGATAGTGAACTCCTTGAACACAGTAGCTCTGTCATAGTCATTGTGATCATTCTTTCCTTTCTGCCACTGCTACCCTTCTCCTTTCCATCTTCTACTCTCCATTCCCACCCCCGCCCCGTCCCTCTCTTCCCTTTTATCACTTATCTTCCTTAAAATATTTTAGTGCCTGATGGTATTTAAGGCATTTTGTTTGTCCGGGATGTGGAGTGGGTCTTAACTCTCAAAGAGTTTGCAATTTCCTAGTAAATGTCTATAAGTAACTGAAGTTATAAATATATGTTACCAAGTAAGTGTAAGTACAAGATACAAAGTAATAGTTGCCATAGGAATGGTACAGAAAAGGGGCTATAGATTTCAGAGGAGAAAGTAATTGTTTCCAGCTAGAGAGAGGGGCAAGGCTTCATGGAGGAGGTGGCCTTGCCTGATTGCTCTTTTAGTTGGAAGTAGTTTTTCTTCTCTGACATCCATAATCCTTCCTGGACTTTCCTTTGGCACTTATCAAAGAGAAGAAACACTGGACCATCTTAGTTTGTGCAAACCTATTAAGTAAAAACTTTACCTCTAAGTGTATGAAGATATCATTTTTTTCTTAATTTTTTCCTTTTCTGAATGTGTTTATTTTTAGAAAGTTAGCAAATAACAAGAAGAAAATAAAAATCATCTGTAATGTCACAATCAAAAAAACTTTTTAAACAAAGAGGGATTTTAGTGTGCTGTTCTTTGGAACTTGATTCTCTTTACTGACTCTATCATGAATGTTAATATTATTAAGTGTTTTTCTGCAGTGACATTTTGGGGACTGTATTGCATTCTTTTATTTGTATGCACTGTGGTTTATATTTTCAATTCCTTATAGTTTCATGTGTGAACAGTCACAATTCCATTATATTTGGGGGGGGGATAAATTTTAAATAATACAGAAAAGCGTGAAGAATAAAATATAACCATCCATTGTATCTGTTAAGATTGCTTTTGTCACCAAGTAATAGAACTCAACTAATTAGGTGACTTAAAGAAATAGTTTTATGTTTGTCACCTAAGTTTGGAGCTGGTTTAATAGCATTTGTTCAGCAGCTCAATAATATTAGGGCTCTGGGTTGGAATTTCCCTAGTTCTTTTGGCTTTTCCTTAGAGTTGCAGGATGAGCACAGCAGCTTCAATTATGACCCTGTTGAAAAGTTAAGAAGCAGGTGACAGTGTGGGGCAGAGTTGTCCTTGCTCATCATCTTCTCAGACATGAAAAGGTCTTTCCTCAAAGCCCTCCAGCAGACTTTCCCATACATTCATTGAGCAGAACTAGAGCACACACCTAGGTCAGAGTCTGGGCCCTCTTCTCATAAGTCAGAAGATAACATGCCCAACATTTGAACAAAATGGGAAGCTTGTTAAGGAAAGAAAAAGAGAACACTTTGAGGTTGTGAGCAAATGACTACCGTACGCATATTCAAAAAACATTTTTTTTTAAGTTTAAATTCTTAGAAGGGTGGCATGAAATGGTGTTTTTTGTTTGCTTACTTGTTTTTAAACTTCTGTCTAGGAAGTTACATGTTTATTACTCTAGTAGATAAATAACATATGTTAGTTTTATAACTTGTTTAGCAGGTGTTATAAGAATGAAACTCTTGCAGTAAAATGCTTTTTGGCCTTTTTCTTTCTGTCTAGTTGCAGTGCCTTTTATGGCTAATTGAAAGCAGAAATTAGGAAAAATCAGGAGAATCAAACTTAATAAACAGTTCAAAAACTATTGCCAAGCTCTTTTTTTTTATTGGCTACATAAGAATTTATTAGCAGTTTTAACCTGTATGTGTATGCTTATTTTTACTTACTTTTTCACTGACATATAACTTCTATACAGCGTAATATACACTTATTAAGTGTATGGCTCAGTAGATTTTTACATATGTGTACACCCATTTAATTGCCGTCCAGACAATTAGACAATTAGGCTCTGCCGTCCAGAGCCCTAATATTATTGAGCTGCTGAACAAATGCTATTAAACCAGCTCCAAACTTAGATGACAAACATAAAACTATTTCTTTAAGTCACCTAATTAGTTGAGTTCTATTACTTGGTGACAAAAGCAATCTTAACAGATACAGTGGGTGGTTATGTTTTATTCTTATGCTTTTCTGTATTTATCTCCCCCAAATATAGACCAAGAAAGTCCCTCATGCCCCTTCAAAGTCAGTATTAACCTATATTTTGACCAGATTTCTCATTGTATACTTCAGTTGAATCAATGAAAGAAAAGATTTGGCAAAATATGAGTATTATATGAATGTTCTTGATTTTAGTGTAAGGTGTTAAATTTGCTTGCCTATTTTCTTCTTGAATCCCTTGAAAGCAGGTTATAAAAAGAGTTACTCAGACTTGTTGATTTAGTAACTGTCATGTTATATTTGGTTTCCTTAATGTGTTCATGGAATTTGTGGTGTTTCTATGATTTTTATGGTAGTATAATAATTGATGGTTATGAAATTTTAGGGACGTCTTATACCATCTTGAATATAAGCCCTAAAAGCTCCGCAGATTTTAGTGTTCTGTTTATAGAGTTTGTGCTAAAAATTCCTTTTTCTTAGATGGCTTAGTTTTTTTTTATTCTTTAAAAATATGTTATAGCAGCCTACAAAGAAGTACTTACTTTCTGTCTGAAACTCAGGAAAGAACATATTGATTTACTAACAATTTGAAAGTAAAATTTGGGTTGCTCTTTGTTAGTATGTTATGTCCTCCAAACTTTCCCTTTATATGCCCTGATAAGTCTAAATTTATTTCAGGTAGACTTAACACCTAGTTTTGCTTTTGTTTATAACTTGCACATGTCATGATGCAATATAAAAATGACAATGACCGTTTGGCACGATTGTTCGAGGTTGGAGACTCTTGCCCTGGGGGCTCCATCAGTCCTGAGTACGCAGAGGGATTCAGTGTCTCAGCAGATCTGTACTAGATGCGCAGCATGCGCCACAGCAGACAGGGAGTGCGGCTCTGATACATCATGGCCTTTTGGTGAAAGTGACTGATAACATGTTTTGATAATATAATTTCATGTGATAATCTTGCTAGTCTGTGCCGATGGCGTAGCTAGCATCTCGTTTACTTCATGTCATGTTTTCAGATTGGATCTGGTTCCTCTCGTCTTGGAACAGCAACAACTATTAAAGGTAGGTGTGATCTAACCCGAAAGTTACCTCTGACTTCCCATTTCTTTTTTTGTTTCTAGTAAAGATAACTGTATCATATATTTACGTGTAATGAAAAATCATTTTTGAAATTATTTTGTGGATAAAATTATGTATCTTTTTTTATGGTAAACTTTTAAAAACATTTATTTATTTAATGAATTTATTTTTGGCTGCATTGGCTCTTCATTGCTGTGTGTGAGCTTTCTCTAGTTGTGGCGAGTGGGGGCTACTCTGTGATGTGGTGCATGGGCTTCTCATTGCGGTGGCTTCTCTTGTTGTGGAGCACGGGCTCTAGGCGTGTGGGCTTCAGTAGTTGTGGCTCATGGTCTAGAGCGCAGGCTCAGTAGTTGTGGTGCACGGGTTTAGTTGCTCCGCGGCATGTGGGATCTTACCGGACCAGGGCTCGAACCTGTGTCCCCTGCAACGGCAAGCAGATTCTTAACCACTGCATCACCAGGGAAGCCCAAAATTATGTATCTTATATTAAAGATTAATTGATTTAAATTGTGGTCTCCTTTCATCATCCAAATTTCATAAAAGTATTTGACCATTTGCATTACATTGTATGAATTATAAATTTTGATCTTTAAGAAACTTCTTTGCCTTGAGGGAAAATATTTTCATGGGTTTTGATGAGGTTCATAGAAAACTAATTTAATGTGAAACCTTTAAATTGGGCAGGAATGAGACACTAAAAAAAAGTTTCTTTCCTGTACATCTTATATATCCCTTTTATTCAATACATCTATTTCAGATAAATTCATTGTTATTTTTGCCCTATAATTTTATAACTCTCTAATTTTCCCTGGGAGGGAATTTTATGTTGTTTCAACTTGTTATTACATGACTTGCATTTCCTTTTTAAAACTTCTTTTGAAAGAAATAGTTGTATTAGCTAATATTATGAAGCTTTCCGTATTTGGTTTGTAGCACTATGAGAATAATTATGTGAGCTGACAGTCCACGATACTTTCTGTTAGTTTAATGCATCTCCCATCATTGTAGCCCTTGATACAAAAACTGCTTTAGTTAATACATATCTACTGTACTCCCTCACGTCCTTCCTTGTTATGCCACCCTGTACGGCCTTTACTTTTCATATAATGTCTTCATGGGTCTCTCTTCACTTTGTAGGAGATACAGACACCGCTAAGACTTCTGATGATATCAGTTTAAGTCTGGGCCAGAGCTCTAGTCTTTGTAAGGAAGGAAGTGAAGAACAGGGTAAGAACATTTTACTTCATGATGCCCTTATGTATTATGGTGACCAGGGTGAGTTTGTGGAATGTGCTGCTCATATTTTGGCAGAAGTGTATAATAACTTAATATGGTATTTTTTAGAAACATTAAAATAAAATGATTTGCTAGCATAACAGTAACACAGTGTTATAAGTACTTACAGCTTTCTGGAATTCAGCTACACATGTTCTGCCAAGTAAACAGGGAAACTTTATGAGCATGTGCCCCAGAATGAATGTCAGATGGGAGATAAGAATCTGCTATTCCTTTAATTGGTCAGAGCATCTTGCTTAGCTTAGTGATAACCTAGTATGTAAAACTCTTCTCTTCCATTCAGTATGACGTCTAAATGCCAACTACTGTATATGTTGCCCAACTGCAGAAATGACAATGTGTTTTCACAGAGAAATAACTTGCTGTTGGACTTACTGAGAAACTGTCTGCTTCCAGCTTGGTGCCTTCCTGTAGCAGATTTTTAATCTTTAATAGAAATTTTGGTTTTAAGTGATTTTTTTTTCTCCTTATACAACTCCATTATAAATGAGTATTTTGGATTTTATAGAGTTCCTTTTTTTTTTTTTTTTTTTAAGAACTGCCACATTTTCAAGTTTGGTTTTTAATTTTCAGACATAAAAGGATGGATATGTCATACCCATTTCAAGTGGAGATTATCCTAGGTTATATAATCAGTGAGCCAAAATTGGATTAGAAACCTGTCTCCCTGTTTCCAGCCTGTTGTTTTTATTAGCTTATGGGTGATGTTTGGTAGGCAGGCAAGGTGATAAATTTCCTGTACTGAATTATGAAACTTATTTCTGAAGTTACAAATAGATCACTGAATTGTGACATTTTCCCATGAATTTAATGTTTTACCCAGGTTTAATTCTTGCAAGTATGTTTTGTTCCTGGTACTTAGCATTCTAGGTTTATCACTGTAGCTGCTTTTTTGGAATTACAGTACCTCGTCACTGTTTGCTTCTGTGGACCACCCCTCACAACCTACCCCTCTCCCCTTAAAAATACTTTTAAACATACTATATGGTATGGAAGCTATTTTCTTATAAAAAGGAAAGGCGAATTAATCTCTTTGAGAATTACAGTATTCCTTTCTATAATATGTAATCATTAGTGTCTCAGAAACTCGATAGTGATCTTAGAGGGGCTAGTGCCACTACCATTACGGGTCATAGGTCTCTTTATTTTCCTCTGGAAAGTACCTTGTTCAAGTACGTTGGGAGTTACAGTCCTATAAATCTACCCTGGCAGATACATATTGACATAGATAATGGTGCTTGACAGTAACTGAGTGCATACCGTTGCCCTGTGGGGGGTCAGCACACTTCCTCTGTAAAGCTTTGTTGGCCACGTGGTCTCTCCTGCAGCCACTCAGCTCTGCCATTGTAGAGTGAAAGAGGCCGTAAACAACGTATAAATGGGTGGGAATGTCTGTGTTACACTAAAACTTTACTTACAAACAGGCAGAGGGCCTCTTTGGCTCTACAGGCCTTAGTTTATCAAACCCTGGTTTAGGTCTTGTTCTAAGCACTTTATATGCATTCACTCAGTTAATCTTCACAACAAGCATTTGAAGTTAATACGGTTATTATTTTCACTTTACAGATGAGTGTATCATAGCTTAGAGCAAAGTTATAAGAAACTTGCCCAAAGTCACCCATCTGCAAAGTGGCAGTTCTGTAGTTCAAATCGAGTTCTAAATCCTAATTTTAATCACTATGCAATACTGCTTTTACATAGTTTTATAACTTGCTTTCATCATGTAACATTTTCACACGTATTTCACATTTAACAATTATTACTGAGTACTCATATGTGCCTGGTACCAGTCTAAGTACTAGAAATAATGGGTGAACAGACAAAAATTTCTACCCGTATGGCTTCCATACTACTAGTACGGAAACATACTATTATAAATCAAATATAGATGTAGTAATAGAGACAGAGGGGGCGTGCTGGGGGCCCTGGCCATCGTAAGTTTAAATAGAACGGTTGAGGGAAAAGCTGGCTAAGCACAAAGACCTGAAGGAGGTGAAGGAGCGAGCTGTCGGGGTATTTGGGAGGAAGGCGGCCTCGGTGCAGAGGTAGCAGCACAGGCAAAAGTCCTAAAGCAGGAACATGCCTGTCAGGTTTGAGAAATAGTGGGGCTGGTACAGAGTAAGTGAGGCCAAATTACAGTCTTGTAAAAGCCATTTTAAAGATTTTGCTTTTAATTTCCAGTGAGATGATGAACTGCTATCTAGGGTTTTGAGCAGAGAAGTGTCATCATCTGTGTTACATTTTAACAGTTGTTCCGGCTCCTGTGTTGAGAGTATATTAAAAGGGGCAAAGGCTGTTGCAGGGAGCTCAGTTAGCAGATTATTGCAATAATCGGGGCACAGATCAGGGTAGTGAGAAGTGGTCTGACTGTGTGTGGCAGATTTTAATGAGAGATATGTGGATGGATTTGGAAATACCGTGTGAGAGAAATAGCAGTCATAGATGACTCTAAGGTTTTGGGGTTAAATAATGGGGAGGATGGAGTCTCCATTAACTGAAAGGGGGAAGACTGAGAAGGAGCAGATTTAGGAGTGGGGAGAGCATGGTGGAGGGCAAGAGAGGGAGTTCAGTTTGGGCATATCAGGTATGAGTTGCTGTTAGACTTCTAAGCAGCAGTAATTGGTAGATAATTAGATAGGTCTGGATTTCGGGTAAGAAATCTGGGTTGAGGTTTTAAATTTAAGAGTTTTCAGTGTATAAATATTAAAAATTCAGTTATGTCAAATGTGGGGTTGGGTTAACATGAAATTCATGACCTAACAGGGAAAGCCTCTACGGTTAGCTGGCCTGGAGTTGAGGCAGCCTGGCTCCCTGAGTCAAATCCCTGTAGATCTTGGCTACGGTTAGGCACCACCTAGTGGCTGTCGTTCATTCTGGCTTAAATATCAGCGGGGGCTCTTCTGGCTCTCTGACTGGTTTGGATTTACAGGACAGTGACCTTTAGTTAGTTGTTAGTTAGCAGTTAGTTGACTAGTTGGCACTCATTTTATCAACATGATTCAGGATGATTGGGAGAAAACTGAGGTTGTGGGGATGTGTGCTCTATGTTTTCTAAGAAGGGGTTATCTACAGTTTCCCTCCCCAGCCTCACTCATGTCTTCCCTACCCAAGATCAGAACTCTAGTCCATCCCTGTATAGTACCGGGGCTGGGTAGAAGATGCAGGAACTAGTTACACGTATTTCTGAACTTCAGTTATTATGGGGCCAGAAAATTGGATGAGACCTACAAAAGAGAAAGTATAGATAGAAGAATGAAGAGTTCCAGCTGTTGAGCTCTGAGCCACTGCAGTCTAATAAATCCGGGAGACTCAATTGGAACAACTGGTGAGGTAGAGGTATGTATCCCCACATTTCAAGGAGAGTACAGTGATCACCTTTGTCAAATGTTGCTGATAGGCCAAGTTATATGAGACTGAGACTTGACCATTGGACTGAGCGTAGAGGTTGTTGGTGACCTTGATAAGCTTCTTAATGGGGTGGGACTAGAATACGTGGCAGAGGAGGTGAATTGAAAACAGTGAATATAGACTACTTTTTGGTGAATTTTTGTAAAGGAGATCAGAGATAGGAGGTGATAGCTTGCAGGGGAAGTGAGGACAAAGGAGGAGATTTGGAATTTCTAAGAATGTAAGAGAAATAACGGCTTGTTTTTTATAATTGATGGGGATGATCTAGAAGAGAAGAGGAAGATAATGATTTTTGTTTATAAAAGTAGTATGTTCTAGAAAATACAGTTAAGTATGAGGAAGAAGATAATTTACACTTCTGCCATCGAGATAACTGTTGTTAATATTTTTTCGTGTCACTTTTTTCCTTATTTTTTATTGTGATATAGTTTACATACCATACAATTCACCCTGCTAAGTATACAATTCAGTGGTTTTTAGTATATTCACAGATTTGGGTACCCATGACCACTATCCAACTCCAGAACATTTGCATCACACCCAAAAGAAACCCATAACCATTATACTCGCCATTTCCTCCTTCAACCAGCCCCTGGCAACCACTAATCTACTTTCTGTTTCTAGGCATTTGCCTATTTTGGACATTTCATATAAATGGAATTTTGTAATATGCGGCTTTTTGTGTCTGGCTTCTTTCACTTTGCATGCTATAGCACGTGTCAGGACTTTATTCCTTTTTATGGCTAAATATGGTATATTACTTTTAACATTCCTACAAACATACGTACATATACCCTTAGTATTCTCTTTAACTCTTACAGACTGGAGTCATATTTTTTATATAGTGCCATCTTTTTCACTCTGAGTATTTTCTCATATTACATAATCTTTGAAAACATTTGTAGTGCCTGCATGGTGTTATTACTAGACAATGTAATTTATTCAACCTCATTTTATTGGACATTTTTATAGTTCTGTGTTTTAAGGAGTTTCATAACAACCTGAGACGAACCACCTTTTTCTAAAACCTTATTCACATATATGATTTTTATCCTTTAGTAAAAATTTCTAGAAATAGTTAGTGATCAAAGGGTAAGTATATTTTTGAAGGCTCTTGGAAACGTCGCTAAATTGCTTTGCAGAAGGTTGGTTGCGCTAGTTTGCACCACCATGAGCAGTATGTGAGATGCTTTTCTTATCCTGAACACTACTGGTAGCTGTCACTGGAAAAAAGTTTAATTAGATGAAAAATAGTATCTCTCTGGGTTGATTTGAGGCTGTCTTTGACGGTATTGCTACCAGTAAGAAAAATGTCTAAGAAGACATGTTTACTTGGAAGTTTCCTAAAACCACCTAAAGTTCTTCCTGACAAAGTCAAACTTATTATGGTATATTTATTTAGCAACACTGAAAAGAACACATGTATTAAAGCAAGTTTGGCTGCATCTTTTAAAATGAAAAATTTAAATTTCTGCTTTATTAATGTCTTGGAAAGGAGTTGGTTTTGATCATTAGTATTTTTTAAAAAGTCTTTTGTTGTATTTTAGAATTAGTGATTTTCAACTACTTACTCAGTTAAGTTTTTGTTTTATGAAATTCATATCCTTGAAATGTGACTATTACACCATCCCATAATTGTTTATTAGGGATATAGAGAGTTTTTAGAAATAACATTATAAATTAATACTACAGAAAAGTAAATACAGTACTAATTTTTAAATTTGGGTTTTTAGAGAATATAAGAACCCAAGTACAGTGGCACAGTTTTGGACAAATGAAAAGAACATTGGTTTCACTTATCTTGAAGACTTTAAAACATAAGATAAAACCTAATATGTCATTTATAAATCACAATTTATATGGTACATTCTAGAGGGTACCTCTAAGTTTTTAATTACTTAGATCTAATCTACATTAAATTTTTTAAAGTACATAAGTATTTCTAGTAGTTCATTTTTATTTTATATTAGTCTTAAGGGAAAATGTATGCTTTTATTATTTAAGGTAACTCTACTGGGAAGAGTCTAACTTATTATAGAATCTGTTATTGTATTTTTCCTATCTAGTTATGATAAATAAGGCAATAATATTTCATTTTATTGAGCTAACAGGAGATTCAACCATCTTTATCTGTCAAAAGGTATATAGAAAATCAGCTATTGTACACTTCGGTTGTCAAGCTATATTTCAAGATAAATTGCTATGTAGGTAGGTGGGTAGATGGGTTTATTTATATTTATATCTATATTTATATATATAGTATATATGATAACTCAAGTCACTAATCACTTCCCTAAATGGAGAACTGAAGGAATAGTCTTACAGATATAGGAGGGGATATGTATTTTTTTCATGAAGCATTTTGTAATTGTTGCATCCGTGGTGAAAGATAAAATGTAGTATTTTGCCCTGTAATTATTGTTTTAATTTTTTTCGACCCCTGTGAACAGTAACATATCTTATATCATTATATCATATCTTGTCTGTGCATTGGTCAGCCTCTTGATTTTTTTGTTTGTTTCTGATTACTCTAGGTTTTTGTGGATTTGTAAAGCAATTATATTAGTTTTTTTTAAAGATTTTTAATTTTGCAAGGCAAAATAATGATAGCTACCATACATTGTGCTAAGCAACGTTATGTTATTAACTCAATATTAAGTTATTCCATGGTACTGAGATTGATATCACATTTTACAGATGAGGAAACAGAGGCTTAGAAAGGTAACCCAAGGTTACCTAGTTAGTAAGTTAGGGACAGAACTCGCACAGAAATCCAGGTTCATTTTAAGTATAATCCTTCGTTGCTTCTTATTTTATTGTTAATAATCTATAGAACTTTTTCTGAAGCCAGTTGAAGATTTGGAAATTGAGTTCATTCCGTTAGTAGAATGCTTTCTTTGTACCGCAGTGAAATAAAACCAGCCCTTTGGAATAACTGGTCAACTGTTATTCAGTAAGCTACTTGAGAAATTGTTTATACTTTTATGGTACACTGTGAATTCTTTCCATTGTTAAAGAGTAGAAAAACAGATTGTAGATTTGTGTTAACATTTCCAAATATATGTTTGAAACAGATTTGGCAACTGATCGGAAGCTCTTCCGTTTGGTCTCCAATGATTCCTTCATCTCCATTCAGCCGTCCTTATCCTCATGTGGACAGGACTTACCAAGAGACTTCAGTGACAAAGTGAGCCTGCCAAGTCACAGCCACCACCACCACATCGAGCAGTCTCTATCCAGTGCCTGTGACACAGAAGTAGCATCTCTTGTCCCTTTACATTCACACTCTTACAGGAAAGATCACCGGCCGCGAGGTGTACCACGGACTTCTAGCTCTGCTGTGGCTTTTCCAGACACTTCACTGAATGACTTCCCTCTGTATCAGCAAAGACGTGGGTTAGATCCTGTTAGTGAGTTAGAATCTTCCAAGCCTCATTCTGGATCCAAAGAATCCTTGGTGGAAAATTCTTGTTTATCTGGGGAATTTCAGCTTGTTGGTGAGCTGAAAAACAGTAATTCTCAGCCACCTACCAAAAGTGGGAAGAGCAAACCCTTGAAAGCAGACAAAAGCATGGACAGCTTGCGGAGTCTGAGCACGCGCAGTAGTGGCTCAACAGAGAGCTACTGCAGTGGTACGGACCGGGACACTCACAGCACCGTCAGCAGCTACAAAAGCGAGCAGACCAGCTCCACTCACATAGAGAGCATCTTGTCAGAGCACGAGGAGTCTCCCCAAGTGGGAAAGAACACTGTTCAGAAGAAAGAGTGCTGCGCTGAGCCAGAGGACAAGAGTAGCTGTGCGAGTGACAAAAGGACTAGCAGTGAAAAAACTGCCTTGGAAGTGAGTACGAATAGTGGGGTTCAAGAAGCCAAGCATTCTAATAGCTCTGATGATATGCACAATCAGAAAGGTCTCAGCACCTCTGCATCTGAAGAAGCCAATAAAAACCCCCATGCAAATGAATTCACTTCACAGGGGGACACACCACTTGGGAAAACTGCTGAAAACAAAGAGGAGGAGAGTGATAAGCCAGCTGTTTCAGTGGATTCAAAAGTTGGTAAAGATGTTGGTGGAAAGCAAAAGGAAGGGGATGTACGACCTAAATCCTCTAGCTTAATCCACCGGACAGCCTCTGGCCATAAGTCAGGCAGGAGACGGACAGGAAAAAAGCGGGCTAGCAGTTTTGATTCAAGTCGGCATAGGGACTATGTGTCCTTTCGAGGTATTTCTGCTACCAAGCCACATAGTGCTATATTCTGTCACGATGAGGACTCCAGTGACCAAAGTGACTTGAGCCGAGCGTCAAGCGTTCAGTCTGCTCACCAGTTCGGCAGTGACAGCTCTTCTAGCACCACTTCTCATTCATGTCAGTCTCCCGAGGGCAGATACAGTGCCCTAAAGACCAAACACCCTAAGGAGAGGGGCACCGACCCTGAGCACGCACACAAAGCCCATCTGGGCCCCGAAGGAACTGGCAAAAAGCGGACAGCGCGGCGGACTTCCAGCACAAATAGTGCCAAGACTCGGGCCCGAGTGTTGAGCCTGGACAGCGGCACAGTAGCGTGTTTGAATGACTCCACTAGGCTCATGGCACCCGAAAGCATAGAACCCTTAACCACTTCAAAATCAGATCTCGAGGCCAAAGAGGGAGAGGTGCTAGATGAGCTGTCTTTATTGGGACGGGCTTCCCAGTTAGAGACAGTCACTCGATCTAGGAACAGCTTGCCAAGCCAGGTTGCGTTTCCTGAAGGCGAAGAGCAAGACGCAGTCAGTGGAGGTAAGTAAATTGCAGGAAGAGATTTACCCAGGAGTCACTGTCATTTTTGGTGCTATTGATTGGAGTACCAATTTAGAGTGTATTTTGTGTTAATAGCCCCTCTTCCACTATGTTGTTAAAATAAACTTTCTTTCCATGAAGAAGGAGATGGTTATCTTAGAAAAGGTTTTGGTGTGAACACCAAGAAAATGTTTTTTCGTTGTATCATTTGAGTGTGTCAGTTTGTTCTTGAGGGCATTCACCTTTTCTAAGCCATTTGCCACCTGTTAATGTTTTACCAGGAGTAACAAAGAATTGGTCCCCTTCCTCCTTTGTACAGCCATAGCAACAACAAAATGTAGAATTTTATTAGGGCGCCAAACCATTTTTAGTTCTCTCTTATACAATGTGTGCTACTGAACTTTCAGAATCAGGTCGCTCAACCTGTTATATAAGATTTGTCCAAATATTACTTTAGCTCTGACTGTGTACTTTGAAAACTTGTGGCTCTTTTTTTGTCTGTCTCTTTGGTTTTATTTCTTGCTTACTCAAGTTTTAGGCATTAAAAACATTTTATTTTTTTTCTGTAACTTCACATCAAATTTATTAATCAGCGTTTATAGTTTATATTGACATTTATTGTCCATTAGTGGATATATGGTGCTCCCTATGATAACAGTGATGCTGTTTTGATTAAAGTAATAGCTTATTTATTTCAGGTTTATGAGGAATTGTGCAAAATTTGATAGGTGATTTTATATTGTCAGTGTGTATCGGCCATTTTGTTTATTTCAGAGTTGTTTCTTGGTATTTCCTTCTGCCCAGAACAGTTTGCTTACTGTTTGGTTATTATGGAGTCTCGTTCTTGACTAGAATCAGAAGAGTGAAGTCCTGTGTTGCTAGCTAGCACGTGGCTTTTTTATCCTCCACCTCATATCCTTTAATAAAGCTTATATCTTTAGTTTTAAAGTTTATAGTCTGTTGGTGTAGTAATGTTCAGTCTTTTATGAAAAGTTAAGCTGAGTTTTTTGTTTGCACAAACATTCTGAAACAAGGAACAAGCTTTTTCTCTCAAAGAATTCTAATTTCACCCACAGTGTTTTAAAAGTCCATAATGTGGTAAACATTCTCTTCTTTTGGTATAGTTTCTAACAAAGATTAATTTCTAATGGGAATGTAAAAAAATGATCTTTAGTACCTAAGGAAGAAACTAGGCTGTCAGACCTAAATATTGAGAACTAATTATATCTGAAGTTATAATCATTTGGTGACAATATAGTAATTAAATTCCCTCAAGTCTTTGATGTGGGTATCATTCTGTTTTTTATAAAAGGTCTGCAATGCTTTTAGTGATTTCTCACACAAATCATATCAGATATGTTCACAATATGCAAGAAACCATTGGGTTTAAAATTATAGCTTAATTTTTATTAAAGTTGTCATTAAAATAAATTTTAAGAGTGAATATGCAATGATAGAAAAATATTGCTGTTCTAAATATTGTTGAAATGTAAATACTAAAATATATGTAAGAGCTATAGTAAATCTTATGTCTTTGTCTTTAAAATGCCATTTCCTCTTCACAGGGACGTGGGGCGTTCTGTTTTTTAGGAAAAGTTATATGAAGGTCTTATTTGCTTCTCAGTGCTGATCTTTGACTAAGATGAGCCCTCATTTTTCGAGATTCCAGCTTTTGTTTGTGTTCTTATTTTTTTTTAATAAAACAAATCATCGACTGTTAATAAGAAACAAATAATGAACTAAAAATTTCCAGGCACTTTAGTGGAATAAATGTAATCATCTCCGGGCTGTTAAAAAACATTTTTTGCCAAAGGAAGGCATTGTCGGGGCTATTTTTCTTTGAGCTTCAGTGTGTTTAGAATAAAAATAAGATCAAAACTAAACTGCTTAAACGTATTGGATTTATATTTAGTTGGTTTTCATGACATTTTATGAGGGTCTTGTTTGGGCTTTTTGGATGATTGGTGGTAGTGGGAGGGGATATATTTTGGTTTTCATTATTTAAAAATTATATAGACTCCCAAGTACTTTGTAAAATTTATTAGATTGTTACTTCTTTTTGATAATTAGGAGAAATTTTTCTTGGCTATCTGTTCTGCTTTACATACTCTGCTCCTGAAATGTGTCAGCACAACAGAGGATACTGCTTGACCATTCACATGGCTATACATAAACCATAAGTAGATTTTATCCTAATGAATTTGGACGTGTTAATGAGCTCTCTGATGATTTCTTTTTGTCTTATCTTTAAGCTGAATGGGTGTTGGTCCTGTGGAAGGATGGAACTAAGGAAGTGTACTTTAAAGTAGTAAAATAAAATATTCTAAAATAGCAGGTACCTAATACAGTGACGTGGAGTCATACATCCTTGTTAGTATATGGGCTCATTGTAGTTGTGACTCCGGGAAAGCTGCTTACCTTCTTAAGCCTTGGCTTCCTCATCTTAAAATGGAGATGATAGTAGTTTCTATCCCACAGAGGTTTGTTTTTTGTTTTTAATAGATCTTTATTGGAGTATAATTGCTTCATGATACCGTGTTAGTTTCTGTTGCACAACAAAGCGAATCAGCCACATGCATACACATGTCCCCATGTCCCCTCTCTATTGAGCCTCCCTCCCACCCTCCCTATCCCACCCCTCTAGGTGGTCACAAAGCACCGAGCCAATCTCCCTGTGCTATGCTGCTGCTTCCCACTAGCTATCTGTTTTACATTAGGTAGTGTATGTATGTCGATGCTACTCTCCCTTCGCCCCAGCTTCACCCATCCTGTAGGGTTTTTATGAGGACTAAAGGGGTTAATAGATGTAAAATGCTTACAACAGTGCCTGGCACGTAGTAACAGCTTAATAGTGCTGATGTTTCTATTTCACAGGCCAGTCTGTTACACTACTCATATGTATCCTGTCCTTAAAGTTGAAGAAAATGATTAGATATAGAAAAACATTAAAGATACTCTCATTGTGCCATTGTGAAACTCAATAATAGTAAAAATAAATAATCTGAATTCCTAATTTCTTACATAATACCAAAAAGAAAAATATTTTTATTAACATCTAATCTAGTAATACGGATTTTAATCTTACCTTGGCAGCAATAGGTCATATAACTTTTCTTTTGATACTGAGTCACATAGCAAATGATTGTTTTCATAGGACGTCTCACCGTTGATCTAGTACTTTGGTTAAAATTGGATTTCATCCATAATGTTCTGTGGTTGCTTAGGCAGGAAAATTTTATATTCAGGCTAAGACATTTCTATTGATGATCTCTTGTTTTTGCATTTAATTTTTCTTTTATAATTATAAAGCATATCTTCAATAACTTATGACTAGTATTTTAGGAATAAAAAGTACAGACAAGTTATATACGATAGAAAATTATCCTGTTTTCTTTTGGGTAACTTAAACTTATATGTTGCCTGATTCAACAGACTGTAAAGAGCAACCAGAATAGGAAGGTTTATATTCATTCTGTTATTCTTTGTATTTTTTTCTGAATTTCTCAACCTCTGTTTTTCTGTTTGAGAAAATTATTTTAAATGTAATACTTGGGTCACTATTTTATAAGCATGAAATAGGATCCTATTATAATATTTTTGTGTTAGGAACCAAAGATAGTCTTTTTTTAAGGGAATATCACTTTATTTAAAGAAAAACCAAACCTTCTTGATAAACAGTTTATGAGGGTTTGTACCATGCATGTAAATTTGATCCCAAATATCATTGAAAAAAAAAGACAAAGACCACTGAACAGACAAGAATATGTGGATTAAAGCTGTTTTATTTTACTGAATAGAGGGACTCTAAATTCTAAGAAACTTAATTTTCTGATTTCCCAGTCAAGATAGTAAGTGAGAAGAAGAAAATTAGTAGAAAGGGAGGGGTGCTTGTAGAGGCTAAAAATAATGACAGCAGAAGAAATGCACTGCTAATTCTACGGAAGCTGGAATAACCATACACACCAGTGCCAAAAACAGAATGGTAGGGAGTCATTAAATCCAGGGCAAACTATGTTAATTTGTTCAAGGACATCATAGTATCATAACTTAATGCTGTATTACAGTATAACGCACTAATAAATGTATGTGACTAAGGAAAGATTGTATTATATTTAGTCTGTACCGAGAAGAAAGCTTAGACATATAAAACCACATAGAAGGATGCTCATTAGATGTAGTAAGCAGGTTTGTATGCTTCAGTTACTTGAAAAAATTATCTTCTTTTAAAGCAGTGTCAAGAAAAGAGGTATTTTATTGATGAGGCAAATAAGGGTTTGTGTATCAAATTCCCAAAACCAGCCCATTCTTTCTAGCAGCAGTAAAGTTCTGTATAAGGATTCAAACAGTTACATTTTAATACCACCTCTAATTACTAACTGGATAGTCCGGCAAGCCATTAAACCTGTCTCAATTTCCTCAATTGTGAAACAGTAATAATAACTGTTCAAGCATGTCTCACAGTTAATGATCAGACTCTAACAAGCTTCCATGTGTCAAGTGCTTTTTAGATTTATTATGAAAACTAAGACACTGATGCCATTTGTAAGGAAGTTTTCCTTTTCAAATATGTCACTTCAAATATATATTCTTCACTAATGATCCCTTATTATGTGAGTCTCCTGAAAATATATTCAAAATTGTTTCTGAGTGCAGTTTTCCAGGAGAGAGGGTCTATCAGACCATTCACAAAGGATTCAAAAAGATTAGGAACCACCTATGAAAGTAAGTAATCCTTAAACTATATATCTTTTAGGAAATGTTCCTAAATGACTCCAGAGTATCATTTAACTTTGTCTACCCAACTATATTTGTGTGACTGCCTGGGATTATGGAGAGTATCAATAAAGATATGTAAATTCTCTAACTCAAGATACAGCTAATAATTTTGTTGTTGTTTGCTACTGTTTGTTGGTTTATGTCTCAAAAAATAGAGTAGACCTTTAAAATGTTTTCATAGATGGAAATTATTTTAATTCAGAATGAATGCTTAGAAATTGTGCAGCAGATTCTTGTTCTTTGGCCTCCCAGAAAATGATGCTTGTAAGCATTTGTTTCTATATTAGAACAAAATCTTTGCATGCTGATGTTAGCATCATTCTTGACTGACATGGAAAGTAAGAAAGGGAAAAGATGTTTAGATAAAATGGATTTCATGACTAGACTAAAATATTTCCTTTAAAATTTTTTTGCAAAATCATTTGAATGTTCATTTCTTCATATAGTAACTTAATTCTTAAGTAAAATAATTTTTACCTTGAAGAATATTTCAGTGTATTTCAGAATGTTTATGTTTTAATTTTCTGAAATGTGTATATATTTGTTTCATACTTTCATCTTTTTTTCTTAAAGTGTTGGCTTAAACAGCTTGCTTCTGTGGTACCAAAACACACATTTTTATTTTCGTGATCTTCCCAAATTTACTCCTTTTTTCCTACAATAGACACTGCCCTCTGAAAACAACACCTTTCTTGAGCAGTGTCTTCTGTCTAAATTTTTATCAATTCATTTACTAGCCATTGAGCTATCACAAGAGGCCAGCCATAGCAGCATGTAACAACTAGAAAGCAGCTTATTACATATGAATCCTTTCACTAGCAGTCAGCTGTATGATTCGCATCATTTTTAAGTGGCATCTTTTTCTATATGTATTTTTGCTCATAACTTTCCAATTTTTGAGATACAGTGTGAACAATCCTCACCTCCTGCCTCACCAAATTGTGTTCTTTTGTGCCATCCCAGTCATCCTGGAAGTATATTAGTGCCTTTAATGCTTTCCCTGTTTTTTAACAGACTAAAACAAACTGGAAGTCTATTGTTTTAATACCCCCATATTAAAAAAAAAATACTGCATTAAAATAATTCACTATAGAATGTGTAGAATTTTCCTTAACTCGTTGAGATAAACGGGAAGTAACTCCTTAGGCGGGAGGTGTGTATTTTGTTTTCTCTGTGGTCTTTAGGAATAGATCAGACCACAGCTGTCTAAAATATCATTGGATATCTGTGCCTTGTGCATGAGAGTGTTTAAACTTAATTGAATGATTGTATCACTACTCCAGAAATACAGGTAAATTATCTGAAGTTATCTCTTAAACTTATGATCGTAATTCAGTCTCTTGAAGTCTTTTTAACACAAAGAAATAATTAGAAAGTCAAGACTCTTATAATTTTTTAAAAAATGTTAAAAAATTCACATTTGTCTAAATATATGTCCTTGAAAGTGCTTTATATCTGTCTTGCCATTCATGGTTTTTGAATCACTTGAATGTGGTTTTTTTCTCCTTTACCTACACATGCATAAAATTTAGTTGTACCTAGAGTGCTAAATTTTTACTGTTTGCATTTTATACTCATTATTATACTAGTTAATTTTATTCTTTGCCAGGGGATACTGAGTTTTAAGCAATATCAACTTCAAAACCAGGTTTTAAAGTGTTTTCTCTCTCCCCTCTGGTTCCCCAGTTAAAATATTTTGTTGTTGTTGTTTTCTTTCTCTTATAAAGTTAAAGGATTCAAAAAGAGTTTTTTGTAGTTGGATTGTGGAAGTGAATTTTCATCAAGTAAGGCTATAACTTATGTGACTGAGCATGCTTACAGCAAATTATTTTTAAGCTTTAGACACTTTTTCCCCCTCGGCTCTAATAGAACTGGACCCCCACTGGAACCTGTTCCAAATGGAAATGTTCTATATAAGTAGCACCTTCCCAGGGGGGGCATGGTTTAATCTTATTTGTGTGACCATAAATAATAGCACAGTGTTTTCAGCTGAATGTGTGATCCTAGCTACTGTTAAACGGGTGGCTCTAGTAAACATTGAATATTCTTTTATCATCGGTTATTTATACCCTGAATATTACAGAGGATAACATGGGCAGTAATCAGAACTCTATTTTAATATGTTGTTCTATGGACGTCTAAACTTTTGATATGTTTCTAAAACTATTTTCTTAAGAAAATAATGTTAATAGTTATTTTGCAGATAACAAAATGTAAGTGGTATGTTACTAGCAAAAAAAAAAAAAA
Source organism: Tursiops truncatus (assembly GCF_011762595.2). Taxonomy (NCBI): domain Eukaryota; kingdom Metazoa; phylum Chordata; class Mammalia; order Artiodactyla; family Delphinidae; genus Tursiops; species Tursiops truncatus. The sequence goes on along the minus strand of NC_047035.1, from coordinate 31,315,203 downwards.
AGTGCCTTCTGGAGAAGCCAAAGAACATTTTGACTACAAATGGACACTGTAGTTTTGTTTTTTTGTCCCAATACTATGGAATAACTAGCTTTTATTTTAAATTAACCCCATTAAGTCCTCAGTAGAAGGAAGATAGTAAAGAAAGCTGTTTCCTATGTCCCTTCTTCCTCTTCTCAGTATTCAGTGATCATCTATTCCTTCTGAATAATTTTAGTACATTTTATGGATTAAATTATCCCCTATAAATTCTATCTGGGTAAATTTACTCTGTTATTTTGATTGAAACAACGTATCTAAAACTAGAATGAATGTTTGATAGTTTCTTAAGAGAAGTGAATTGACCTGTGAATTGAGCAATAGTTTATTACAACAAAAGAATAGAAATCTTCAATATAATTTCAAAAATAAGTCTTGAATTGAGGTTTAAAATAGTGACTTAAAATTTCATAACCCAAATTAACCTTACTGACGTCTGAGAACCATTAATAGGTATACGAGTCACTCATCTAACTTCTCATTTCTTCTTTCAAGTGGCTTGTTTGCTTTGTTTTATCCTTCATCCAATGACTGCCATGCCAATATTATGTTTTCTTCTTAGTGACAGTGCTGGTTACTCTTTCCTTTGTTGAGGTCTTGGTTGTCAGGAATAGGCAAAGCACACAATATGCTCTGTAGGTTACAGTGACAAACAGGCATCCTTGACTCTAAATCAGCACCATACGATACAGCTTTCTGTGGTGATGGAAGTGTCTGTATCTGGCCACATGCAACTGTTGAGCGCTTGAAGTATGGGTCATGAATCTGGTAAACTGAACTTTTAATTTTCATTAATTTAAGTTTAAATAGCCATATATGGCTAGTGGTTACCATGTTGGACAGCACAGTTCTAAATAATCATATTTAATCAGCATTATTTATTCTCACAGGTCATATATAATTTTTGTATACATGAGCTTTTACATCACAAGTAACAGCCTTTTCACATTAAAGGAATTCTCATTATATCACAATAAAACTGGTGAAAGAAAAGAAAAGAAGTATTAGCTCCGGGAGTCAAGTTTGGTTTGGATTCAAAGCCCCAAAGCCTCATTCTGATTTAGTTTTCTAACTTTAGAATGTCACTGGAGTGCGTGAGCAGAGAAAGAAAGAAGGAATGTAAATTGTTGACCCGTTATTTGTGACTTACACTTCTTACCGGCAGAAGCTTGCCAAGTGGGTGAAATAATTCTGTGCTTGTCATCCCTTTAATAAAAGAAAACATTGCCTAAAGATAGAGAAGTCCATGTCTTCTGGAGGTAATCCATATATTCCTAATTATAATGGGTTAATTACACAAAGAACGTTCACTGGGGCAGCCTGGGGAAGGGATAAAGGTGTAAACATTTAAAAGAATACTTTATTAAAATCAACATTTAAATTGATGGAAATGGCTGTTGCTAAGCAGAATAATGATGAGAATTAGTAACGCCTTCAAAATGTCAAGAACACTTGTCAGAGAACTGAAGTCAAAATACAACACTGTTGATTTTGTAATCCATTTCATACTTGCTGAAAAGAAAGAAATTTTCATTTGTTGTAAAAAAAAAATGTCATCTGGCCTAAGTTGTTTTGTCTTTATTCATATTTAGTATCAAAATACCCTTTCGCAAAATCAAAATGATTCTTAAAATATTTAGATCACTATAGGAAACAATTGTTTTAGATTCAAATGGATAAACATCATTTTGCGTTTTGTTTTAGAAACCCAAATCAGTCATGGTTTTATAAAATTTTATGTAATTCTATTAAGCCATAGTTTCGATTTTCTCATTGTTATATATTTGGTTTTAGTTTGTACTTTATTGCTTTTGGATTAAGCTATGGGTTTCTAATATTTTTGGTGATATTTTGCTGACATTTGCTTCCTAGTGTTGAGGGGACCAGTGTGAGGGCATGGAGTTGAATAAAGTTTGATGGTAGCCAACTACTCTACAGTTAACATGTACACATGCTACCTTGAATTGAGCATTTAAAAAGCTAGTTGTGCAGCATAGCAGGCAGCAGTTTCATTTAATGCTGCCAAAACTATGGCACAGGGTAGTGTGAGATAAACTTACTGCCTGACTCCTCGTCATCACAGGTACTATCATTGTTGCTTTTACTGTCTTCATGAAAGGAAGAAATTAATGCCCCTTTACCATTGGTTGGAACTGACACATACAGTACCTTTAAGGCTGACTTAAAGGGCTAGTAGAGGAATATGGGACTAAATAAGACTTCTAGAAAAAGATTTAAAACAACAGAGATCTTAAAATAGAAAATTGAGGTTGAAGAGAAGACGGTGAGGCCAGATAACATCAGAAACATTATTTTTAAAGAAACAGTTATCTTTAATAAAAAGGATTGTGTGTAGTCCCTGACTTCCCACCCTCAAAGTAGAGGGAACTTGACTAACTGAGCCAAAAGGTTTTCATAGGTTCACTGTTAATCTGCCGTATCTGGGGAGGACAGGCTCAGCTGCTGTTTACGCCTCTGACCTAGGCTCCTGTTTGACCTAAGTCTGTCTTAATGCAGCAGCACAGGCCAGCGAGGAGGCAGTGTCATTTCGCCGTGAACGCAGCACATTTAGGCGCCAGGCAGTACGGCGCCGGCACAATGCAGGGAGTAACCCTACCCCTCCTACATTGCTCATCGGATCACCCCTAAGGTATGGTATTTTAAAATTCCACCAAGGTTAACATGCATGTAACAGACCTCTAACTTGTTCTGTCAGTCTCAAGAAAGCATTTATTAAATAGCTTTGTTTTTCTTTTTTCTTCCAGTTTCTCTCCTATACTGTACGCTTCTTTAGGCTTTCTCTGCATGTGACTGAGCTTATTGAATTATGCATGTCTTATATTGCATTATTTAAACAAAATGATCAGATTGGTTTAGCCAATTTTAAATCACAAAAATTATTTTAGGGCAGTTATAGAAATGTAAATAGAGGCCTTAAGTCAGCTTTTCATTTTTTTTCCTACACCAAATTAGTAATATTAATGCAGTATTTTTCCCGAACACCTTGAACAGTGTTCAGTATGAACAAATATGGACTGAGTGGTGAGCTTGTTGACGTCAGCCTGATAAACCAGTTTGATTATTTTATTTCACTAAAATATAATATATTTTATTTTGCATTGCTTGAAAATTAAACACCAGGACCTAGTAAATGACACGGAACTAGAATATTTAATTTTTGGGAACTTATGGTCAATTGGAGATATATATATATATATATATATATATATATATACACACACACAGATATATATATTTGTATGTACATTTATGGTGAATTTCTCAACCTCTATAGTATGCTGAACAAAAAAAAATTATTTTTCCAATATTCCTAATTAGGAAAGCATCTATTTATAATCTTGGGAGTAATTTTTAATTGAAATTCTTAAGCTTTTTTATTCTCAGTTATGTCAAATCTAATGAGCCTATGGCTTGAATTAGAAATATAAAAAAACCTATTCAAAAGACTTATGCTTTATTTAAAGAATACAAATATGGACGAAAATATATGTGCTTGCTTAAGCAGTGCGTATGTTATTATAATGTATGCTTTTATTAATCTCTTGTGTCCAAAAGCATCATTACCCAAATTATTTTACTACATTTTGAAATTCAAAAGGAAGAAAATTTGGTGAAATAACTGCTGTTGAATGCATGGTAGGTTTGAAGAGATAAATCTCTTCCCTTGTTAAAATCTTGTTCATGAAAGTAGCAAAATCCTTATATCTGTAAATCACTGCTTTATTTTATATTCTCCTTGGGATTTAAGACTGGATTGTTTTTCTGAGTTTTACATTACAATCAGGAACTTCATCTTTCATAGATCATGTTCCTAATTAATCCTGCAGTAATACATAATTTATAATGCAGTGTGGATTAGTTAAACCAATGTTTAAAATATAAAAATGGGAAAGCAACCATTGAAAAGAAACATTTGGTCTAGAAATCTTTTCTGAGTGCCTTTACTTTTTGTGAGCCCTCCTCTTCTATTTCCTTTGCTCCCTGAGGTAACTTTTTTTTGCTGATGGATTTGGGGTATAGTCCCAACCTGCAGAAGGTGTTCACCATTTCATTTTACTTTTCCTATTTTGTGTTTTCTAACCTCTTCTTTTTTTCCCCTTGAATTATACTTGCCATAGACATATTCTTTGCTTACCTTCTCACTCCATGTTGATATTTCTTAATCTTTTTTAACCTCTTTAGTCTTTATAAATCCTTTCATTCTTTGGATCTCACTCTCTAAACAAATGTAGACAAATTTGGTTTTTTTTCTCTGCCTGGTGGAATATTAAAGAACTGTTCTAACTCCAGCCAACCACATAGGATTTCTAAGGTTTTAAATACATCACCATTCAAATGAGGATATGCTGTGAGCCCTTTATTTGTAAAGGGCTCACATTAGGATTTTTGGAAAGTAGTCTTCCAATAATCAGTCAGCATGTAGATTTTGTTAAGGTTCCATGGTATTTCCAGTACAAAGATTGCATGTATCTTAAAGAGGCTGACTTCATTATGAATGAAATAAGATAAAATTTAGCTGTGAGGAATTAGGAGAAACACCAATTGAATAAAACCATCTTTTTTAATTGCAAAAATATTCAGGTAAAGTAATAGTGGTATTCTCAATGTGAGTTACATAATAATCTCATATTTAAATAAATATAGGATAGCATGGTTATGCAAAACTTGAAAAACTTGTCAAAAAGAAATGGAATAGGTATGATAACACTTTAATTATAACTACTCTATAAATATCAGTAAAATCTATTAACTTATTTTAAAGTTTAATGAATAGTGTAAGTAATCAACAGTCTAAAAAGCAACTTGGTAGAGTATATGTCTCCAAAGATTGGGAGTGAATCATCAATTTCCTCACAAAGAGAATTTGCATGTATTTTTTATGCTTGTTAGAATATCCTATTTCAGAATTACTTTTTAAAGTTTTTTTGTTCATTAACTTAACCTTGTAGGCCCTTATTAATTCTTCCCAGTTACTAGAGCTAAAAACAAAAATGAATATTTAAAAATTCTATAATAATATTAAGAGTTGGTTCTATATTTATCAGCCTAAATGTGATATCTTTTAGAACTCTAGTTAATGGACTGGAATGAAAATAAATCATCAGTGCATTTGGGGGAAGGGAAAGAAGCTTTACTGTATTCTTAAATTTATTTATTTATTTATTTTTATTTTTTATTTTTTGCGGTACGCGGGCCTCTCACTGTTGTGGCCTCTCCCGTTGCGGAGCACAGGCTCCGGACGCGCAGGCCCAGCGGCCATGGCTTACTGGCCCAGCCGCTCCGCGGCATGTGGGATCTTCCCGGACCGGGGCACAAACCCGTGTCCCCTGCATTGGCAGGAGGACTCTCAACCACTGCGCCACCAGGGAAGCCCTTAAATTTATTTTTTTAAATATAAGATTGAAAGGCTTGTAATCAAATAAGGTCATAGTAATAACTGAGTCCATAATTGGAAATTCATATCATTTTGTGGTACACAGGAAGGAATCCACCAGATATTTGTTGCTTGTGTACTGTGTTCAAGATACTCTTCTGAGTGTTCTCTGGAGATTCATAGCAATAATGTGATCATACTCTTAGAGCTTATTGTTTAGTTGAGGAGATACATACAAAGATAACAGTGTAAGGCAGAATGTGTCAAATATTAAGTAAGTGGTACAGAGGAAGGAAAGACCAAGACCAACTATTTTTTTATCATTTAAATTAGAAGAGTTAATTAATTAGTGAGACTGCGTGTCAGTGATGCTACTGATAATTAACGGTTTAGAAACCTAAATTTCTACCTTTTGCTGTGTTGTGAAATAGTTGCTACCTTTTCTGAAACTGATAGTTTTGATATATAATTGGTATTGTAAAAAAGATTAATTTTTGTCAATTATTAGTTAGCTTAAGGTGAAGTACCACCTCCAGGAATAGTTTTCCTAGCAATTTGTGCAAAAATAATACGCTTTTTTCTTGTTGAACGATTCTTGAAAACAGGAATTCAAGGGACATAAATACTTTTTGTCTAGCTTTTGATGTTCAGAAACTGGACATTTACAACTGCATAGATTTTGGCTAATTGTCTTTGTTTCTTTATTCTGGAGTTGATTTTCATGCACTGCCTAATATTTTGAAAACCTTTTATATATTGATATGTTGAAGATTAGCGTATTCTCAATACGTTCACATTAGAATACATCTAACTGCCGTATAGCACCTTTGTTTATGACTTCTAAGTGAAGAAATTGATGGAAAAATTTGTTGAGTATATATATACGTATATTATAAAATTTTGTCTTCTGAATCTGAAGGATCATAGTACTTGAGCTACTCAAAATTTTCTCCCTTGTGAAATTTGGTCATTTTGGTAAGGTTTATGGATAACTTTAGATGGCTTCCAAGGACAGACTTACTATTTATAGTTATGACTTAAAAAGTTAGTGCCGGTAAGCATTGTAAGTGTTTTGCAGACTTATTTGTTTTTAATATGTTGCATACATTCCTGTGCTCTATTTAGATTATGTACTTTTTTTTTTTTTTTTTTGGCGGTACGCGGGCCTCTCACTGTTGTGGCCTCTCCCGTTGCGGAGCACAGGCTCCGGACGCTCAGGCTCAGCGGCCATGGCTCACGGGCCCAGCTGCTCCGCGGCATGTGGGATCTTCCCGGACAGGGGCACGAACCCGTGTCCCCTGCATCGGCAGGCAGACTCTCAACCACTGTGCCGCCAGTGAAGCCCTAGATTATGTACTTTTTATTGGCTCTAAAAGAAGCCTGAAAAAAAATTAATGTAACAGAACTTTCTGTGGTGGTGGAAATATTTTATAATCTGCACTGTCCAGTATAGAACACACTAACTACTAGCTTCTGCTCACTCTGGTAGCTGTGGTAGCCATGGTAGCCACTAGCTGTGTTACGTAGCTCTTGAGCACTTGAAATACAGTTAGCATGAATGAGGAACTAACATTTTAGTTACTTTAGTCATGCGTGGCTACTGTATTAGACAGTACAGTTCCAGAGTGTGTTCTGTTACCATAACCACAGCTTTAAGCAATATGTGAAGTATTTTTTACTTAGTCTTATTTCATGGTTACAGTTGACCCTTAAACAACATGGGTTTGAACTGTGTGGTTCCAATTACATGTGGGTATTTTTCGATAATAAATACTGTAGGGTGACATGATCCGTAATTGGATGAATCTTTGGACGCTGAACTGTGGATAAGGAGGGGCACTATAAGTTATACGCGGATTTTCAACTCTGGAGATTCGGCTCCCTAACCCCCGCGTTGTTCAAGGCTCAACTCTGCTTCAAATTACAGCTCTCTTCCCAGTCTGCAGCAGGATTAGTCTTGTTTTATAGACATCAGAGAAACCGCTGCGTTTAATTCAAAGGATTAGAGAGAAGTTGATACTCATGAAAATGATAAAGTTACTGAATAAGGCCATTCTAAGTAGCATACTTCTTTTAAATCCTAAAAGGTCTAATAATAGTGCAGATATGCATTGAACATTATGTAGAGAATGACATATAATAATTATACTCAGAGTGTTTTCATGAGTTTCATCAGTTTAAATTTGAGTGTTATACTAAGAAAGTTAAAATTCATAGTGTTTTAAAATATATATAAACAAAAAATGAGTTAAGAATATAATATAGTTTCTTAATTTTATCTAATTTTTAGATACTTTAGATAATTTTAATAACATTTATAATCACAAAATACTAAGTATTTTTAAATTTTTGTAAAATTCAGAAAAGACTATAATATCCCTTGAGAAATTACTGGTTTCCAAATTATTTTTATGGTTTTGTAAAACGATGGTTCTTGTAATGAAACTTTGATATGAATTGGAAAAGATAAGAACAAAATTCACTAAGGGAACATAATTATTTTAACTAACACTTGTATATAAAGCCTGTGGCCTTATTTCAGAACTATGTAGGCTTTTGATAGAAAAAACACTTTATATATGAATTATATTTCTTCTAGCATCTCAGCAGTCATTTTTATTTCACTTGATTGAGTCAGTGTTTTTTATTCTGGTTTTCTTCACTAGTTTGTGATTTTCTTTTGATTCAAAATTGTCATCTTGGTTGCATTTGATAAAGATTCTTTGGTTTTCAAGTGCATAGAAATGTTGTCTTATTGTGAATTTGAGATGCCAGAATATTTGAAAGAACAATTCTAGAATAATTATATCAAGGTTATTTATAAAAATGCATATTGAACTAAAAAATAGGTTTTTTCTATGAGGGACCAGCTACAGCCTACATATATTTAGTGTACTTGTGACTCTTCTTTGCTACTTTTTTCCTTATACTAGGACTTTGTTGTCTTGAGGTGGAAAGGTGTCACAGATTGGTTGCTTTACGTATACATTGAAATTTTTCTGTGTTCATCACCATGAATCAGATTTCTAAAGACCAGAAATTTTAAGCCGGCAGTATGATCTGCATATTTTACAAAGTTTGTTGGCTCTTTCTTAGGTTACATTGAAATCTTTTTTTTTTTTAATTTGTTTTCTATATTGACTTCTAGCTATTGTTTTCTCTTTTCTTCCCTGTAATGTCTCCCCAATCCATGTTTTTTCCTAGCCTTCAAGATGGTCAGCAAGACCAGCAGTCCACAGCCCAGGTCAAAGTCCAGTCCCGCCCCCCTTCCCAGGCTGCAGTGCTCAGTGCTAGTGCCTCCTTGCTGGTGAGAAATGGGAGTGTCCACTTAGAAGCATCACATGACAATGCATCTGCTGTAGGCGGCAGCAGTTTGCACGATGAACTTGGTACGCAGGCCTTATATAATCTTGGTGACGTAAAACTTTGATGTGGCAGATAATGGGTAACTGATTACACTTCTCTCCTGAGATAGCTTCATTTTGGAACTATGCATAAGAGCACTGTTTTTTAGGATTTGCCCTGTGTATAAGGAAAATTTGATATTTGCTTTTCCCTTTTCTGTTTCTTTCAACTCTTACTCTACATTTTCTTTTGAGCATGTCCGTTATTAATGGTAAAGTATTAATAAATGTTCATGCTTTACTGTCCTGTTATAACGATTTGGGCAATTTTACTATTTCTTGGCATTTGTACCATGTGGTGAAATGTTGAGTTTTAAAAAATTATTTTGATTGAACCTTAATTTCTCTGAATTCTCTGCTGCAGGAAAGGCAAAAGTACTTTCTAATGGCCTATTACTGTATAATCTTTCTTTTAAGTTTTCTATATTTTACTTCAATGTCTATCATCTGAAATAGGACTTACTATAATTCTAAATGCAGTATTCTGAGGACATGATGGCTCTATACCACTATCAAATGACTTTATAAAGTTTTTCCTTTTTCCTGTTAATACATCTAAAAATAGAAATATAAGTTATTAAATAGTTAATTCTCAGAGAGGTGGTATAGTTTAAAGCCTCAGTAATGCCTTAAAAAGACAGTATTTTATACTGGTTTGTTTTCTACTTCTCTGTCCAGTTCAGCTTTCTTGTGCTCAAAATGCAGATTAATAGCAATTTAAGTAAATATAATGAAGAAGAAAATCCTGTTATTCAGAAATACATATTTCAAAGTATTATATTTGCTTATTACTGTGATTTTGTTTCTCCATATTATAACTGTCTTTCATTTATAAAGAAGATAATTTAGTTGATGCTTTTACTAGAAGGATGTATGGTATAGGGTGCCCAAAATAGGTAATAAAATTTCATATGCTATTTATTGACTCTTTACCCATTTTGTAAAAACTCTTAGTTACAGAGAGAATTAGTAAGTATTAGATATGCATATTGATGAAAATTGTCGTCTTTAGCAAATCTTATAGAAAGCTGAAAATGGTCATCTAAGATATTTATACATTAGAATGTACGGTGATTTCTAAATAAAATGAGAAGGCAATAAAACATTTTAATTTTAGAGTGCTTTTGCTTTTGAGTTTGTAATTTGAAGAGGGCAGGGAGTCTATAAAGAGGGTGTTTGAGAAGAGTAAGGTAAACTTTAGTTACTTGCTTTGACTGATAGTAGGGATGCTTCCTTAGTTGCAAATATATTGAGTAAATGGTATCTTTTTATTGACATTTCTCTTGGGTTAACCCAAAGTTCCTATGAACAGAGGACTTGTCAATTTGTATGTATAAAATTACAGTCACTATCACCATTGTCCATTGATCATTTGGTAGTAGGTTAGCTAAGCTTAGTTTTAATCCATTTTGGATTTTTAAACTCTTGTCAAATGAAGAATAAATTGAACCAGTAGGTGATTTTCCTTTGTAAAAATTCTTAATTTGCTCAAAAAACTTGCTAAGCAAGATTTAGTTATAAAGTTTCATGCTTAAACCGCATGCAGATTATTGAGAATATGTACATGTCAATTTAGCATCTACTGGTAAATATTCAGGATATTCTCTTAAAATTTGGATTTTATCTTTTGTGTTAACTGCTTTCTGATAGTTCTTGGCCTGTGGTAATTGAATGTTGCCAAATTGAATGCTTAGTAATAATTAGCACAAAACACACAATCAATGGACAGTGTATACCTGTTCGTTTCATAGCACATAAGGTTGGCCAAAGAAGATTCTAAAAATGAACTGCAGCTGAACTTGAAGGAATTGGTAGACACTGATTTTTTAATATATTCCACTAGAATATTTTTGTTGCATAGTTTAATTTTCTACATGATTTTAATTAACAGTAGTAAAATAATTGTGTGAATGAATTTGGATACTGTATACTCAAATATGTTGAAGTTAGCCATGATATTCCCTGAAAGTATGGAGTATTTACAAAGGATTGCTTCCTTCCAAATTTAGCTTCTGCAACTGAAAATTTTAAATGTATAATTTTTACATGTGAAAATTTATAAATACACATAATACATTTATATAACACACTCATACACACTCAAACTTACATATATCCACTTATACATATATATGTTTGGATGCATATAAATTTTTTATGTGTATACATGTATATGTTGTAATTGTGCGTTTACTTTTTAAAGTGAGGAATATTAGCCTTTTTCGATTAAAGGAAACTTGCAGTCAGGCATTATTTAATTCCAAGGCTAGGTAGTTTTCCTTAACTATGTTTTTGACATTTTTACTCTGTGGTGTCATAATACATAACCACATCCATTTCCTATACTAAACCCTGAGAATCCTTATTTTTCTGTTGCATTTTATCTAGCATTTCAAGATTATCAGGTAGCATTGGACGTGGTGGAAAAGTTCATTGACGATGGCATTATAAGGTTTTATTAGTAGCTTAATCAGCAGAGAAAAATACATTTTCATCATCCATTTTCCACAGGCATAATAATTGTTCATCATAATTTTAAAAACTGAATTATAAGTGTATAATTTAGAACCTGGTTGGAAAAATTTGGATGGCTTCCTTTCTCATTTCTAGACTTCATTTCCATGGAAACTTTGTTTAAATAATTATGTAAGTGATGGGTAAGTTTTGAAGTTAAAATCTTTGAAAAGGAAATTACTATCAAAGAATTTCTCAAATCCTTCAATGTAACATGTTACTCTTTTTGTAAAAACCACATTCTAAAGGTTAATTTTCTTTTTATCAGCCTTTCGTTGAACTTATTTGCAGTTGATTTCATACTATAGTCTGAATTAAACTGCAGTTTTACTAAATAAAACAAGCTTTTGCTTATTACCCAGGTAAGTCACACAAGAGACAGTTTTTATGTTAATCCTGGCTTCCGCTTGTGAATTAAGAGTAGTAAATTGATGTAGTGATGAAACAGGTTATTATAATTGATAGTTAAACTCTTAATATATATCACATCTCAGAGGAAGTATTCTAGATGGGATCAAACAGGAAAATTTGTCTTTTTTTTTTCTGTGTATGAAATTAGTGGTGGTGAGGATATGTTTTGAGAAGTATATATAAAATTATTTTCATGTGAAAAATAAAAATACTATTACAGGCAAGAAATGAGGACAATAGAGTTCTATGTTTATCAAGACATAAATGTAAAATATATAAATATCATAGGTAGTGTTCCTCTGAATTTAAGACTTTCTTAATTTCATTAATGTATCAGAGGTTTAAAGAGTAATGAATTGATTTTTCTAAGGTTTTTTAAAAATTTCATTACTATACAAGTATTTACAAAGAAGGTATTCTTTCTGATAATCCGCTTTACTACAGAACTTATTACCTTGAAAATGTGATCAGCTCTAGAAAAAGATTTAATGGAAATCTGGCAACACCCTATTGACCTTCTTAAGCAGTTTCTAGCAGCTATGCGTTATTAAGGAGAAATACAATTTGGAGGCTTTTAAATTTTTTTTTTTAAAAAGCAGAGACTCAGATGATCTATAAAACTTTCAGTGATTTTTATGTTCGTCTTAGTGTTTAAAATAGATTATATTATTATGGACTACTCTGTAACATTTTGGGCTCTGTCATTAAGTACTTCTCATTACTATAAATACAAAGTCAAGATGGCTTTAAAGGGACCTTGGAGTCCATACTTTAGTCTCCTGTGTTATGGTAGATCTTTTTCATTCATCTAAACTAAAAGTTACATTCTTTTTTGCAACAACCTTGATCTTACCCTTTATTGTTGTTTTTGAATACAAATTCTATTTTTTGGACCTTTTTGCAGGGGAGGGCAACACAAAGTATTTATTTATTTAACGTCTTTATTTGGAGTATAATCGCTTTACAATGGTGTGTTAGTTTCTGCTTTATAACAAAGTGAATCAGCTGTACATATACATATATCCCCATATCTCCAGTATTTATAAACAAAAGTAAAATGTTTATTTTTATGGAAACAGTAAAAATGCTTCATTATCTCTGGAGGGAAGAAGTATTAAGAATTTAGGGGGATGTATTCTATTTATACTTTTTGGTGTAAGGATGGGAAAAGCATGTTCTAATACAAGTTTACAAATACTGGAAAATAAAATGAAGAAAATTAAGTCATCTGCAGTCTTACCATGCAGAGATAGTCACTATTAACATTTTATTTTTATTTCCTTTCTTTTTTAATGCATACATGTATATGCTTTTCTAACACAGAAAAGCTGGGATGATGTATGACTAACTGGGATGATGTTGTATGACTTTTATGTCACGGTATGAGTTTTGCTTCTTGCTGTTTTCTCTTAGCACATTTGGACATTTATTCATGTTGTTTTTTAACTTGTTCTTAAGAGACTGCGTAATATTTTATCACTGAGAGCTACATGAAAGGTAGTGTAGAATAGTGAACTCTAGAGTTAAACTTCCTGGCCTCAAATGCGAGCTCTACCACTTCCTAGCTGTGTGACCTTGGACAAGTTATTTTCTCTCCCTGTGCCTCAGTTTCCTCAGGTATCAAAGGGGGGGATAGTGATAATACTTCATAGGTTTGCGGTGAGGATTATACCTATTAAAATATTGAAAGCAATTAGAACAATGCCTGGCAATAGTAAATTACATAAATAATCATCACTATTATTGTTAACATTATTATTTATTACAATTTATTTAACCAGTTAATTAACCCCATTTTTAGTCTTCAAGATGAGTCCTGATATTTTCTATTGTAATAAACACTCTGCTGAACATCCTTTGCACAGCCCTTTCTGTACAGCTGTGATTATGTCCTTAGGACAAATACAGTGAAATGGAATTATCCGTCAAGGGGAAATAAACATTATTGAGACTTTGATGTATACTCTTAATTGCTTTATGGAAAGTTTGTTTACACTTTATCTGGCAGGGTTTGAGAGTGTCTGTTTTATCCCCACAAATATTAAAATTAAAAATAAACCTAGATAAATTTTATCTACTCTAACCGTCATTTCCTGGAAATGCTCAGAAGTTTATCATTGTTACTGTGGAAAGACTACCGGCATATTATTTTTAAAAGTTTGGGATGCTTGAACTACTCTAGGAATTTTACAGTAGATAACAGAGACTGGTTGAGATATCTGATTTGTCTCTTGCCAGTCTGTGTTGTAAAGAATTCATTGAAGCACTATATTAACTGCTTTCTAACATTAACATTCTTAAGATTCTAAATTAAATTTGACTAGTATGTGCATTAGTTAGAATATAGGTAGAGTCTTTAATGGAGAGACCTGCCCTCCCTCATCCCCCATCAGTGACTGAAATTAGAGAGAAGTTTACATTTCTCTCATAACAGTCTGTTGGGAGCTGTCCCTAGCAGATGGGTTGGTTCTTTTATCTTCCACATATGGCTTCCCTGCGTGGTCCACAGTGACTGCTCCAGTTGTTGACATTTCCCCCCAGACAGGAGGGCAGTGGGGAGGGTGGTGCTAAAAAAAGGTCAAGGACAGCTAGCCTTCTTCTTTCAGACTGTGACTTGGGAACTGTGCCTGTCACTTTCTCCTGCCTTCCATGGGCTCATACATAGTCATGTGGCAACTTCTAGCTTCAGGAGAGGCTGGGAGAGGCCTCTAAGTAGATAGACATAGGCTCAGCTGAAATTCAGCGAGGGGAAGGTCCTATTTTCAGGAGGGATAAGGACAAGATGCATACTGGAGGCCAGACATCAGTCTTTGCCACAGTAAGACAATAAACGCTTCAGATCAGTAAGATTAAGATCAGTGACCTACTAGAAAAGTTGAGAGTTACAAGTAGCTTGCAGTTATGGGCAAACAGCTCCACTTTGCTCATAATTTTTGAAATTGCAAATTAAAAATAGGATTATGATATTTTTCATCTACTGAATGTGTAGTGATGTCCATTGTTGGAAAGGGTCTGGTGAAATAGTCCACTACAAGATTGAACATTTTTGGAGGGAGGTTTAGAACAATAGACCAAAAATGCCGATATATTTTAATCCACAGGTTTCACAAAAATGCAAAGATATATGTACGTGGATATTCGTGGTAGCATTGCTTGTAATTTGGAAAACTGTAAACAATCTAAATGTCTGTTACTAGAGAAACCCTGATGTATTACTCATGAACATAACTGTAATGTTCAGAACTTGATATATATGTGTTATCGACATGAAAAGGTAAGCTACTTAGTAAGCAAAAGAAGTAAAGTTTAGAAAGTGTGTATGAAGAGAATGATCCATTTGTTTTGGGACAAAATGTAGATAAAAATTGTTCAGAAGACACAGAAACTGCTCCTGGCAGTGGCTTTCTGTGGGGAGTGGGGAACTTTCTTCGTTTCATGTACTGCTTTTGAATCTTTCGATGCGTCATATTTTTAAAATGAAACACAAAAACAAAACAACAAATGTCCCTCATTCTCCAGAACCTTGATTAGTAACTTGTGGGAATTTCACTGACTACATGCTGTCTCATGTTCATCCATCTACTTGGTCTTTTACCTGACTAGTCTTTTTTTTCCTTGTTTGTTTTTAAATCAACTTTGTTGACATATAATTTTGGCATGATAAATTGTGTTCATTCAACATGTACAATTTGGTGAGTTTTAACAGATGTGCACATCTGTGAAATCCCACAGTCAAGATACAGAACATTTTCATTATCTTCAAAAGATTGTGCCCCCGTTGCAGTCCGTGCCTCCTCTGCTCCTGGCCACAGGCATCCACTGTGTGCTTTATGTCATTATGTTTTTCCTCTCCTAGAAGTTCATATAAATGCAGTCACACAATATATCGCCTTTTGTGTTTAGTTTTGCACTTAGCATGGTGCTTCTGAGATTCATTATGTTGTTAGCAGTATGTTCCTTGTTGCTGTGTATTCATTCTATGAGCTTACTATATATTTTATATTCATTCATCTGTCAATGGACAAGTTTGTGTTGTTTCCAGGTATTGGCTCTTATGAATAAAATGTCTAAAATGTTTTCAAAAGTAATTTTATATTCCCACCAGCATGTACGAGTTCCAGTTGTTCCCATTCTCGCTGACATTTGCTATTTTTGGCCTTTTAAATGTTAGCCCTAATGGGTGTATAATGATATCTCATTGTGGCTTAAATCTACATTTCTGCTGTGAGCAGGGATGATGAGGATGCTTTGGTGTGTTTCTTGACTATACATATTATATATCTTCTGTGAAGTGTGTCCAAATCTTTTACTCAGTTTTAAAATCAAGCTGTTTGTCTTATTATTGACATTTAAGAGTTCTTTTGATATTTTAGATACAGCTAATGTGTCAGATACAAATTACAAATATCTTCTCCCATTCTGTGACTTTTTTTTGTTTATTTATCTAATCATTTGTAATGTCATCAATGTCATTGTTATGGATTATTTTACCAAGATGAGGAGGACTTGCCCTTTTGAAGGAGATGTGAGATGATGAAATTATATCAGAATGTGAACTTGTACATTCACTTCTGGAAGGTTCACCTGATCTGGGGATTCCACTTATTGAACTGACATGTTGTGTTAAGTCAGAACTAGCGAACAGTGACCATGGCAGTAAAGTATATCAGTATATGAATCTCTTTCAGTGTTACCAAGCCATAGACTTTATCTGTCTTTTCTTACCAGTACTCAAAAGCTCTCTTCTAAACCAACCTCTTTCTTCTCATTTCTACCCTTTTTCTTATTCTTCTCCTGTTTTAAAAACCTAGCACAGCATTGCACGTTCTAGGAAGAAGGGCTGGTTGCCAATGTTGAACAGGAGCAACATAGTGACTTGATTTCCATTTAGCACGAGAATTAAAGAGATTTTATAAGAGTAAGGCTTTTGGTCTAGGACAGGGATTGGCAAACTATGGCCTGATGACTATATCTAGCTTGACGCTTGTTTTGTAAATAAAGTAAATATTTATTTTATGTGTTTTCTGTGGCTGCTTTCACGCTACAACGGTAGACTCGAACTGTTGCAACAGAGACCATCTGGCCCACAAAGCCTAAAATATTTATTATCTGTCCCTTTACAGAAAAAGTTTGCTGATCCCTGGTCTAGGGAGAAACAGGTCCATAAACCTGTAAGCAGCAGTAAAATGAGTCATTTCTGTCTGGGTGAAAACTCATGTTTCCTCAGAGACTCACAGGCACCACTCATAATAAGGGGGGTGCTATCCAAGAAACTGGAACTTGTGAAGGCCTTCTCTCTTAGAAGTGTCATGTATTCATTGGAATGGCATTGTGAGCACGATACTCATCACCACCAGAAAAAGACACTTTCCGTAGAGTACTCAAGTTCGTCATAGAGGTGTGTGTAGTCCCCCAGTTGTCTTCTAAAAACACTGTAAAGCTGCCTCCCTTGTCTCTATCTCTCTTCGCTCTTGTAGGCCCTACTTGCGCTAAGAATAATGCTAGAAAAGTGAGAAGTCAAGCAGTGTATCAGGGTTAGGCTTGGAGAATGCAGAATGAATGGGGGTGTAGGGTGGGGATCTACAGAAGGAAATCGTCCAAGAAATGTAAGAGGCCTTCTTTGTCGTTGGTGCTAGGAAGATTGGAAGAACCCTACGGGTGATTTGTCCTTCTGGTAACCACCTCTTTCTAAGATAAATAAGTGAAATGAGAGTGACATTAAGAATGCATTAAGGGTTTCTCACAATATTAACTGAACTTTGTGCTACGTGGTGAGGAGTTTTATTGATAGGACTAATTAGAGAATCTCATTAATTTCTGTGTCTTATCAGTGTTTTGCCAGTGTTTGTTTTGGTTTTTTGTTTTTTCATTTATTTATTTAAGTTATTTATTTTTGGCTGCGTTGGGTCTTCGTTGCTGCGCACGGGCTTTCTGTAGTTGCGGTGAGCGGAGGCTACTCTTCGCCGTGGTGTGCGGACTTCTCATTGTGGTGGCTTCTTTGTTGCAGAGCACGGGCTCTAGGTGCGTGGGCTTCGGTAGTTGTGGCTCGCGGGCTTTAGAGCGCAGGCTCAGTAGTTGTGGCGCACGGGCTTAGTTGCTCCGGGGCATGTGGGATCTTCCCGGACCAGGGCTCGAACCTGTGTCCCCTGCGTTGGCAGGCGAATTCTTAACCACTGCACGACCAGGGAAGTCCCCAGTGTTTATTTTGAATTTGTGACTTCAGGGAAATGCTTCAAGTGTCCTTGTTCCTTAAGTCAGTATTCAGTTTTACTTATCTTCTTGTTCATCACTTATGTATTGACCTGTGGTTACTGGAAATTCTCCCACCTCAAGAAAAATAGGGTTTTGTGTAATTTAATTAAATTGAATTTTTGAAGACAATAGCAGTCATTATTGAATATTTGAAACAGAAATACCAGGTGCCTTAACTTTTCTTTATCTTAGAGATGCTATATCATGGCCAATGTCATTATTAAGTCTGAAATTCCAGCCTCCAATCTTGTTTGTCAGAAATTAATGTTTTTCTTTTAAAATCATGACAGAGCCATACTGTTAGATATAATTAGTTATGACCTGGGAGTTGAATTATGAGGAGATAACTTAGTTTATAATCATAATGCATGTGAGGAGGACATATTTCATTGATGTTCTACTTTCTTCCCAGTTAACGTTCATTAGAAATAATATTTAAATGGAAGTATTTTTCTAAATACAGAATACTTATTAAAATAGGGTTATTAATAAGGGCACATTTACTTATTAGTTCAGAAAGGTTAACTGTGATTATGGTTTTAATCTCAAATGAGGTATATGTCAAGTTGTTAGGTTTGCTAAGAAGATTTGTACAAATTTAAGATATTATTAATTTTTATAAACCAATAGCAATATGTACTTATTTCTGTTTTGGTTATTTTTGAAGATGTCTTTAGTAGATTATTATATTCATATATTAAAATGTTACTAAGTTTTTCTCTGAAACCTTAAGCTAACCACTT